>NW_016807978.1:1404911-1433281 GCF_001698545.2 Rhinopithecus bieti | reverse complement strand
TTTTTTTGAGACAGAGTCTCGCTCTGTCGCCCAGGCTGGAGTGCAGTGGCATGATCTTGGCTCACTGCAAGCTACGCCTCACGGGTTCACACATTCTCCTGCCTCAACCTTCCGAGTACCTGGGCCTACAGGTGTCTGCTACCACGCCCAGATAATTTTTTTGTATTTTTAGTAGAGATGGGGTTTCACCATGTTAGCCAGGATGGTCTCGATCTCCTGACCTCGTGATCCATCCGCCTCGGCCTCCCAGAGTGCTGGGATTACAGGTGTGAGCCACCGCGCTCGGCCTGTTTATGAGTTCTAAAGCTCAGTTCAGTAGTCATTTATTTCGACCTCCTCCATACAGTGTGTTGAATGTCCTAAAGTACTCTGCTGTTAGGACTTGCTGATGCTACTCATCACCTAAGTCATTCAAACTGTAACAAGTGCAGAAGACAGAAGATTCACTGAAGAAGTTACTTTAAACTGTGGAAAGTTGTAAACTGTTGTTTTTTGGACTTTTCTTGCTAGCTTCTGGGTCTGATAAAACATGGGTCAGATAAAATCTGTCCCTTGATTTCCCATATTTTCCACTTCTACATCAATAACATGTAGAAAGTCTGTAAATAAACTCAATAAATGTGTCCTTATCCATTTGATTTTAGTAGCTGGTTGACCTCTGTGAATTTCTTTTGTAGGAAAACTAGGCTGTAGCGCTGCTGCCAGCAAGGAGTTTGTAGCTTAGCTGGTACAGACTGAAAATTTAGAACAGACATTTAACATATTAAAATTTTTAAGTTAATGTAAATTGAGGATATCAGCACTAAATAATATCAGAGTAAAGAAATGTTCCTCCTGTTAGGGTTAATTTGGAAGGACTTCAAAAAACTTGAGTCAGAGCCAGACTTTGAAGGACCTTTTGGAAAATAAACAGAACTTACCCTTTTAGGTAAGGGGAAATTCATAGGCAAAGAAAAATGTTTGGCATCCGGTGGCTCTGACTACCTGGAGCAAAGATTGTAACCAGAGGAACAGAGAAATTGAACCGAGAAATGCTGAAGCGCAGGCCAAGAATTAATAATCAGCAACCAGTGAAGAACCATTTCAGATATTTGTACTGGGAAAAATGGAAGTAGTGTTTAAGTGCATTTGTTTTGTATAGAGTAGAAATAAGGCAGCCAGCCAGATTAGTGTTCACTACTGAGGGTTATGTGATACAGGCCTAGGCTATGGTAATTGTAAGTGGAAGTGAAATAAATATTTTATTTGTATATGCATTTATTTAACAAACATTACCTCCTTGATGAATAAAGCACTGTTCCTGCCCTCAAGTAGTTCACGGTGGACTAGTCCAAGAACAATTAAATGTAGTATGACTGTATATTTATGTAGTTGTATTTTTTAGTAATCTAATGTGTCATTTCTTGCAGAGAATGGGAACAATTCTCCTTTGCCCAAATATGCAACCTCACCAAAACCTAACAACAGTTATATGTTCAAAAGGGAACCTCCTGAGGGCTGTGAAAGGGTCAAAGTCTTTGAGGAATGCTCGTAAGTATCCCTTCCACCACCCCACAAAAAAAAACTATTATGAGCTTTTTTTTTGAGATAGGATCTCACTCTGTCACCTAGGCTGGACTGCACTAATGCAGTCACAGGTCACACTGCAACCTCTACCTCCTAGGCTCCAGTGATCTTCCCGCCCCAACCTCCCAAGTAGCTGGGAATACAGATGCACGCCACTATCCTGGCTAATTGTTTTGAGATGGAGTCTCACTCTGACGCCCAGGCTGGAGTACAGTGCCACAATCTCGGCTCACTGCAATCTCTGCCTCCTGGGTTCATACCATTCTCCTGCCGCAGCTTCCAGAGTAGCTGGGACCACAGGCACCCACAACCACGCCTGGCTAATTTTTTGTATTTTTGGTAGAGGCGGGGTTTCACCACATTGGCCAGGATGGTCTCGATCTCCTGACCTCGTGATCCGCCTGCCTCGGCCTACGAAAGTGTTGGGATTACAGGTGTGAGCGACTGCACCTGGCCTAGCCTGGCTAATTTTTTAAAGTTTGGAGAGACAGGGTCTCTCTGTGTTGTCCAGGCTGGTCCCAAACTCCTGGGCACAAGCAGTCCTCCTGCCTCAGCCTCCTGAAGTGCTGGGATTACAGGCATGGGCCACTGTGCCCAGCCTATTATCAGCATTTTTAAGTAAGCTGAAAGAATAGTATAGTGATCACTCATATATCTACAACCCAGATTAGATAATAGCTAACATTTTGCAGTATTTACTAAAAGTTACCACAGTACTGCTATGTAGCCACAGTACGATTATCACACCTTAGAATATTGACAGTAATGCTTAATATCAGCTAATACCCATTTGTTATTCACATTTCCTTAGTTGTCTGCAAAACGTCTTCTGTGGTTGTCATTTGTGACATGTATCCAGTCATGTTTACATGTTGAATTTAGCAGTATATTTATTCCAGATAGACCATGAATCTCACCTCGTGTGGTTCCATTCTTTCAAGGAGGCCAGTCTGGGCAACATAGCAAGATCCATTCTCATAAATACATTTAAAATACACACACACACACCCCTACCTCACTGTGAAGAAGATAATCTAAACAGGATTTTTTTTTTTTGAAACAGAGTCTCACTCTGTCGCCTGGGCTGGAGTGCAGTGGCGCAATCTCGTCTCACTGCAAGCTCCACCTCCCTCGTTCACTCCATTCTCCTGCCTCAGCCTCCCAAGTAGCTGGGACTACAGGTGCCCGCCACCACGCCCGGCTAATTTTTTGCATTTTTAGTAGAGACGGGGTTTCACCATGTTAGCCAGGATGGTCTCGATCTCCTGACCTCGTGATCCACCCACCTTGGCCTCCCAAAGTGCTGGGATTACAGGCATGAGCCACCGCGCCCGGCCTAAGAAGGATTTTAAACTAACAGTAGTATCTAGTGCCCTTGGTATGTGATCTCCTATATTCACATACTTCTTTTGGCTGGTACTCTAGTCAGCTACTCCTATTTTAAACTCACAAGTCGCCCAGAAAGTATACAGCCTGTGACTCCTTGCTTTATAAGTGATGACGAAGGATGTGAGGTTTGTGTGAGATTGAGCAAATTAGCTGAAGAATGTTATTTGGAGATACGATGATAGTGTTTAGCCCTCGCCGTCTAATTTCACTGTGGTTGCCAAGTCTGAAAGCCACCGTTTTTGGCTTTTTCTTACTGCGAATCCTGAAATACAACATGGAGATTGTCCAGCCGTCTGCAGTTCACACAGTTTGTCATTGTCTTTTATCATGAACATCATGGAGTGATTTGAAATATGGCATTCTAGGCCGGGTGTGGTGGCTCACGCCTTAATCCCAGCACTTTGGGAGACCAAGGTGGGTGGATCACTGAGGTCCGGAGTTCGAGACCAGCCTGGCCAACATGGTGAAACACCATCTCTATTAAAAATACAAAAAGTAGCTGGGCGCAGTGGCGCACGCCTGTAATAATCCCGGCTACTTGGGAGGCTGAGGCAGGAGAATTGCTTGAACCTGGGAGGTGGAGATTGCACTGAGCCAAGATTGTGCCATAGCACTGGATGACAGAGGGAGACTGGTCTCAAAAAAAAAAAAAAAAAAAAAACAAAAAAGGCATTCTTCTTGTGTTCCTTCATGTGGCTTTCTGTCAGTGCTTCCTTTAACCGGAATTCTGAATAATGTAGCCAACAAAGAGCATTGGTTTTTTTGAATTCCTTTAAACTCTCCTACTAGGAAACCACCAGTCTCCTATCTGCTTCTCGTGACTGTAATTGGATAACCTGTTTTAGAACCTGCTTATTTTTAGGTTTTTTCACGCATATTAGCCTGTAAGTTTTAAGTGGTACTAGGCTGAGAGTTTTAAGCCAGTTTTTTTTTGTTTTTTTTTTTTTTTTTTTTTTTTTGTGAGACGAGTTCTGGCTTGTCGCGCCAGGCTGGAGTGCGGTGGCCGGATCTCAGCTGCACTGGCCAACTCCGCCTCCCAGGTTCAGGCCCATTCCTCCTGGCCTCGCCTCCAACGTAGCTGGGACTACAGGCGCCCGCCTCGTCGCCCGGCTAGTTTTTTTGTATTCTTTTAGGTAGGAGCGGGGTTTCAAAACACGCCGGTATTAGCGCAGGATGGTCTCGATCTCAACTGACCTGTGATCCGCACGTCTCGGTCCTCAAAGTGCCTGGGATTGCAGCGCTTGAGCCACCGCGCCCGGCCTTAAGCCAGTTTTATAGCAGATTTGTTCCATGGACTCCCTGCATTATAATCACCTGGGGAGTTAGTAGAAACTGTAGATTACAAGACCCTACCCCAGACTTAATGTATGGGTAAATATGGACGTAGGACATGACCTCTGCATCTTTATCAAGTAGCTCAGATGATTTTTCTGCCCAGTATGAAAATACTGGCTTATACTTTTTCATGAGTATTCTTAAGAAATTAGGTCATTGTTTTCACCAGCGTGAAAATCATGTTCCACTCCTTTCTGGCCTGTATAGTTTCCATTGAGAAGTCTGTTGCCAGACAGATTGGAGCTCCTTTGTATGTTATTTGCTTCTTTCCTCTTGCTGCTTTTAGGATCTTCTCTTTGTCCTTGACTTTGAATGTTTGATTATGTTATGTCTTAGGGTAGTTGTTTTTGGGTCAAAGCTGTTTGGTGTTCCCTGACCTTCCTGTACCTGGGTATTTATGTCTTTCTCAGGTTTTGGAAAGTTTTCTGTTATTACTTCTGAGAATAAGCTTTCTACCCCTTTGCTATCATTTGACTCCCTCTTGAAAAACAATATTTCCTAGATTTGGTCTTTTGAGGTAATTTTCTGTATCTTGTAGATGGTCTTTGTTTCTTTTCATTCTTTTCCCTTTTTTCCTCTGACTGTGTATTTCCAAATAGCCTGTCGTCAAGCTCGCCAGTTCTTTCCTCGGATTCATCTGTTTAGATCCTCTAATGCATTTTTAATTCTGCAAATGTATTTCTCAGTTCTAAGATTTGTTTGATTTTTAAAAATTATTTCAATCTCTTTGTTAAATTTATTTGATAAATTTCTGAATTGTTTTTCTGTGTTATCTTGGAGATCACTGAGTTTTCTTAAAACTGCTATTTTGAATTATTGGTTAGCAAATTCACATATTGGTGTCTCATTAGCATCAGTCACTGGTTCTTTGCTTTGTCCATTTAAGGAGGTCATGGTTCCCTGTTTACTGTTAATTCTTGTGGATTTAAGTTTATGTCTTTGCATTGAAGGATTATTTATTCTAGTTTTCTCTGTCTGGCTTGTTTTGGTTTTTATTAGATATATTTGCTTACAGATTCTTCACGCTAGATCGCTGCCTCCTTTTTGGCTCTGGGTGGTGCCTTAAACACAGGTCCACCATGGGTCTAGTAAACAAACTAAAGGCTGCTGCTCCTGAAGCGGGGAGGTCCCAATGCTCTCAGCAGCATGGGAAAGCTAGGTCGGAGTTCCTGCCGAAGGAACCTGTGTGGTGCTGCCAAACCACTGTGATGTGGCATCTCCTTTCACCGAATTCCACAGCAGAGTTTCCAGGGCTGGGGATGGCATTTCTGCCTCCCGTCTTTGTCTTCGCCTTTCCTCAGGGATATTTTTCCTTTCATGTGTTTACCATGTTTCCCATGGGTTAAGGCAGTGTCTTGTCAGGGAACCCAGAATTGTGGGGAAGGTGGTTGTCTACCCCAGTCTCACTTTTTCTAGTGTAGAAACCATGAATTGTGCTGGGCAGAATGAGGGTAGGGTTGTTACAGATGTGGAAATCTGACTCAGTTTTTTTACTTCTCTGTGGCCTCAGGAACTGTGTCTTCATATTTGAGTTCTTCGATGTTGCTAGTAATAATCTCAGTAATACATACTTGTTTTTGGTTTTCTGTGGCAGGGACTGGAACCATGTGCTTCTTTACCACTATTTTGGAACTGGAAAGCAGAAATGGGCTTGTTCTATTAGGTAAAAATCTGTTGGCCCAAATGTACTTTTTTGGAGTTGTGCCTGCCCCGCTCCACCGCCAACCCTGCTGAGACAGGTTCTTTGTCACCCAGGCTGGAGTGCAGTGTTGTAGTCAACAGCCCACTGCAGCCTCGACCTCCCCGGGCCCAGGCAATCCTCTCACCTCAGCCTCCCAATTAGCTGAGACTACAGGCATCCGCCACCACACCCAGCTAGTTTTTCTAGAGATGGGGTTTTGGCATGTGCCCAGGCTGGTCTTGAACTCCTGGGCTCAAGTCATCCACCTTCCTTGACCTCCTAAAGTGCTGGGATTATAGGCATGAGCCACTGTGTCCAGCCTGAGTTGAGCTCTTTGATTTACTCATTGGCCCTTAGGATTTGCCCAAGTGCTAAATGTAGAGATTTGGTTGATTGACTCCAAAACATTTTGATTGTTTTTAAGAAATGACTTTAAATATTTGTTGGGTTGGTGGCATAAGCCACTGTACCCAGTCATAGTACATGTTTTATGGCACATTGATCTGTTAGTAGAAGGTAAACCTATTCTTTTTTTTTTTAATGTAATGTTTATTATACATTTTACTGGTAGAAAGACTGTGTAACACAAATACACTATTAATATTTTAATTATGTTCCAAAGACAAATTAGCAGTAGTAACTAAGAGTGGATATCTAAGAAGTAATTTTAACCTTTTGTCAGTAAAAGAAGTTCTTAGAAGCCACAGAGGTTAGGAAAGTGATTCTTCTTGGTGGACTGGGGTAATGACAGGAAGAAGGCACAAGGAGAGTTTTTTTGGTGCTTTATGTTATATTGGTGTTAATGTTGTTTCTTGATCTGATCAGTTAGACAAATTATTACTGTTTACATTGTTTTGTGTGAGGTATATCGTAAGTCTGTTTTCATGAAATCTGCAAGGAAGTTTAATGGTTTTTTAGATTCCTGTCATTAAAAAAACAATTCCAGATCAAAAACTTTATCTAAATCAGGAAGCTTATACTTCAGAAATGTAAAGTTTCATCCCAGAGACCCATTAGCAGCCACAAATCTTAAGTCTTTTTTTTTTTTTTTGAGACAGAGTCTCTCTCTGTTGTCCAGGCTGGAGTGCAGTGGCATGATCTCGGCTCCCTGCAAGCTCCGCCTCCCGGGTTTACGCCATTCTCCTGCCTCAGCCTCCTGAGTAGCTGGGACTACAGGCGCCTGCCACCACGCCTGGCTAATTTTTTATATTTTTAGTAGAGATGGGGTTTCACCGTGTTAGCCAGGATGGTCTCGATCTCCTGACCTCATTGTCTTCCTGCCTTGACCTCCCAAGGTGCTGGGATTACAGGTGTGAGCCACCGTGCCTGGCCATCTTAAGTCATTTTTAAGAAAACCTCAAACAAATAAGTTAATGAAAATTTTTAGGCCTCATTTGGATGGAAGTGTTAAAATTAACTTGCCTTTTCATTTTCTACAAGAAATTTTTCATTTTACAAGAATGAAAGTTAACTTTGGTAATTCTGTCTTCAAAGGAGAATTTAAGGCATTATTTCGTTATGGAAACATAACCTCAACTTCCTCAAGTTCAGTGTATTGAAAATGATGCTCTCAGACAATAAAAACAGAAGGGTGTGTGTTGTTCTTATCAGTAATATACCCAGATATACTTGTGGCACTAAAAGTACTCAACTATTCAGCAAAGAATAGTGCCCGAGTTGAACATAACTTACATGATGTATTTTTCTTTGTTCTTAGTTGTTGTTTGCCAAAGCTCTCCATAGTGTCCGCTGCTAATAAAATCTGCCCGCCTGATCATTGTCTGCTTGGAACACACATCTTTTTGGCGTCCACTCCCCATCTGCTGTTGACTCACTCTTCAGAACCCAGCTTGGGGGCCACTACCAAACCCTCCCTCTTCCTGCAGGCCGCAGGTTATCCACCCCCTTGTGCGACTTATCAACTTTTTTATAAACCTTTGTTATCATGCCTGTTAGATTATCTTGTGAAGGTCTTAACCTCTTCTGTGCGGTGGACAACTTTGGCAGTCTGTCTGGTAAAGCTTGTGGATCCCTTCTCTGAATAATTTTTTTTTTTTTTGAGACGGAGTCTCGCTCTGTCGCCCAGGCTGGAGTGCAGTGGCCGGATCTCGGCTCACTGCAAGCTCCGCCTCCCGGGTTTACGCCATTCTCCTGCCTCAGCCTCCCGAGTAGCTGGGACTACAGGCGCCCGCCATCTCGCCCGGCTAGTTTTTTGTATTTTTTTTAGTAGAGACGGGGTTTCACCGTGTAGACCAGGATGGTCTCGATCTTCTGACCTCGTGATCCACCCGTCTCGGCCTCCCACAGTGCTGGGATTACAGGCTTGAGCCACCGCACCCGGCCTGAATAATGCTTTAAATGCATCATATACCCAAGATTATAAAGGAAGCTAGTTATGTTGAAACACAGCTCTGTCCCCATCACTCCTCACTCCACAAGAACTATAAATTTAGTCCATCTCCTCCTTGTGGATTGTTTCAACTTTGTATCCTCAGAATTTAGTGCACACTTGCATTTTTATTGAACTGCTTTAGATTTTTTTTGTTTTTTTGGTTTTTGTTTTTTTGAGACAGGGTCTTGCTCTGCTGCCCAGGCTGGAGTGCAGTGGCCCAATTATGGCTCACTACAACCTCCACCTCCCAGGGTCAAGCTATCCTCCCATCTCAGCCTCCCAAGTAGCTGGGGCTACAGGTGCAGGTCACCACACTAGATTATTGTTTTTAAAGGTTTTTATAAAGATGAGGTCTCACTATGTTGCCCAGGCTGGTCTGGAACTCCTGGGTTCAAGTAAGCCTCCCCGCTCAGACTCCCAAAGTTGGGGAATTACAGGTGTGAACCAACACGGCTGGCTGATTTAGATTTTTAATGTCATTGGAAGATATGAGAATCAACCTAGGTCTTGATTTATTTAGGTTCTCCCACCTTAGTTTTTTGGCATTTCCGTGTTACTTTAACAATGTAGTTTTTTAATACTTTTAATATTCATGAAATACCATTAATAACAATATCTTTTTCAACAATTTGGGTTTTCAGGAGAACCTAGGAAAAGGGAAGAATTTGGCTTTAATAAAAAACTTTCAAAGCAAAGGAGTTTTTACTTTGATTTCACATTTACATTATATTGCTCAGAAAACTATCATGGTTAATTCGAAGAATTGTTTCCATCAAAGAGATTTTTACAAGCACTTGAAGAGAAAAGCCATGCCTACCATAGTTTTAGTCATGCAATGGTGGAACTTAGCAAAAGATGGATATACAATATCTTTGATTTCCTTGCTGCCTCCTTCCAGTATACTATAGACCTGGGGAAAAATCATGGCCGTGGAATATACCATACATAAAGGCATACATGTCTTTAAACATCTAGATTTTCTTTTGCTGTAGGAAATGCATTATTCCCTTGACTGTCTTAGCTCTTCATTACATGCAGTGCTCATGGGGCTGAGCTGCCTGCATGGTAACGGGGCTGTCGAGGGAACTGAAAGCAGCATTGATGATGGGGGCTTCTTGCATTCTAAGATACATATGTTGAATCCTGTGTCAGATAGCACTTTGGTCCTTGGTGTTTGAAGCTTTTGACAGAGCTTGAGTTTTAAATTCCTTTTCTGTGCTGTAAGTTAACTGTTTTTTAAAAATAAAAGAGCTTGTTTCCAAATTTTTTTTTTTTTTTTTTTTTTTTTAAAGTTCTGTGACTTAAAAGCATTGGGTTGTCTGTTCTGTGTTTAGGCCAAAACAGCTTCATGAAATCCCAGCCTTTTATTGTCCTGACAAAAACAAGGTGAATTTCATTCCTAAAAGTGGATCTGCTTTCTGCCTCGTCAGCATCCTCAAGCCACTCCTTCCCACCCCAGATCTTACACTCAAGGGCTCTGGCCACAGCCTGACAGTCACCACTGGCATGGCAACCACTCTGCTGCAGCCTATTGCTGTGGCCTCCCTGTCTACAAACACAGAGCAAGACCGAGTCTCTCGAGGGACAAGTACAGTCATGCCATCAGCTTCTCTACTCCCACCACCAGAACCAATTGAGGAAGCTGAAGGATAGGTCACAGTGCAAAGTGGCTGTTGTTCTGGGAAATTGGAAACCTCCTCAGATCACTGGACTCTGATGGCATCGTGTGCTTCTGGCCAGCTGTGATGTGCTCCAGCTCTCCAGTGACATGTGACGGTGAGGCTTCTGGAAGAAAGGATCCCCCATGATGGCTCTGCCTGACTTGTGAACGCCAACCCTCAGTGCTTAGCCTGCTTTTTATCAAAGCACTGATTGCAACAAGAAAGGTCTCATTCTTTACCTTTGGAGAGACAATATTACATTTTTGTTTTCGAATTAGACTTATTTAAAACACATACACACACACACACCCCGATCCTTGCCAACATGATTCCTAAAGGGAGATGTGACTGATGCTGCAAGAACCATCTTTTCTATGAAAATGACTATTTTATAATATACCAATGTTACATTTTCTGAAACGTAGCAAACAGGATGTTCAAAAGTTTCTTTGGTGGCCTCTGTTTCTTGTTCCCTTTCTAGATGTGTGCTTTTCTCAGCTGTTTTCAGCTTTGGGACCAAAGGGATTGCTGACGTTTTCCCAGCAATCTTAATCTCATGACTATGTTCTTCTCCCAAACAAGGATTGATAGGTAAATGCATTGAACAAGTATATATAAAAGAGATAAAAGCAATATTCGTACATTATGTGATTTATGTTTTTTGATGTCAAAAGTTTGTGCTTTGGGTGAAATATTTGTATAACTGCTGTTTCTTCACTACTCCTGTACACATTTCACCATGTGGTCAGAAAAATTGTAGTCCGAAGACAAGTGCTTTAATGTTTTCACCCATATTGGAACTTTATTTAAAAGTCAGTGAGCCAAAAGGAAACTATCCAGTGTTGATTGCTAGCTAAGAGTAAGGAGCCCCTTTGGTTTTCTGTGGTATATATATAATATCACACGCTCTCCTTCCTTGACCACAGCTGTCATTCTACCTTTAATCATCACTGTATCATAGCCCCAAAGAGATCCTGAAATGGCTGCGCATGGATTTCCTCCTTTGCCCTTGTGATGTTGTTGTCTTGTGGATTTGGTCGGGCTAGTAGTTTGCCAGGAGTGTAATCCGGTGGATAGTGATCCGAACTGTAGCCGCAGAATCCTGTGACTGACATTTTCTTTCTGGTGGTGGTTGGCCCTGAGATTTGTTGCCTACAGATTTTGCTAATTTACCCCCTAACAATCCACATAGTGGGGAAAATAGACAAGAAGAACTTGAGTATGAATGGTAAGCGCCTTTGAAAACTCCATACAGTTTTTGATTTGGACTCATCCTGATATAAATCACTGCCAGTAACACATGGTGTCAGTATTTGATTTCTGGATATATGGTAGTGAGATTAAGGAGCAGCTTTTTTTTTTTTTGAGATGGAGTTTCGCTTGTTGCCCAGGCTGGAATGCAATGGCATGATCTCGGCTCACTGCAATCTCTGTCTCCCAGGTTCAAGCAATTCTCCTGCCTTAGCCTCCCAAGTAGCTGGGATTACAGGCATGTGCCACCACACCCAGCTAATTTTGTATTTTTAGTAGAGATGGGGTTTCACCATGTTGGTCAGGCTGGTCTCGAACTCCCAGCCTCAGGTGATCTGCTCGTCTCAGCCTCCCAAAGTGCTGGGATTACAGCTGTGAGCCACCATGACCGGCCAGGAGTAGCTCTTTTTAAAAGTGAGTTTCAGCAAACAGTATTGAATAAAAGCATCCTTTTCATATCTTCATATACTACTTTATAATACAGTAATTTACTGTTCCTATACATATTATAGGCAGAAAAAAGTTTTTAAATCCTTATAAAAAGGATACAGTTTAGAAGGTTAATATGTCAGCTTACCCAGGCATATTCTATCAAGGAAAACCTAGTGGTAGCAATAAATCTTCAGAAAGGACTTCTTATACTCATGTACCTTTAAAACATCTAAGTAATTTAAAATAAGCCCTGTTGAGTTTAAAATCGAGATGCATTGAGGTAAATCAGATAAATTCAAACATTTGAATAAATCTGTCAGGTTTTAGATGGTAGGATTGATGAACTTTGGTAGTTTCTCAATCCAAAACTAATTTATTTGGAACTAGTATGTTATGGCTTCTCAGTCATTAAAAGCTCAGTTATTAGGGGTCTACACTTTCTCACTGAGAGCCTTGATATTTTGCCTTCTTTGTTATGCATTATAACTTGACTGTATCACCACTGAGTGTCTGCTGTATCAGAAGTTCAGAAGAAAAGGTACAACTGAATCAGAATGGGGGTATAGAGGAAGTTAAAAACAATTTATTTAAAAAGAACCCTTGGTTTTTTGATGACTTGAATTCTGTTAAATCTGTGTTCCTGGCCTTGCACTTCTGTTCCTCTTCCATCTCCATCCTTGCTAGTCACAATGGCATTTTAGAACTAGAATGTCACTCTGTAGAGGTTTTCCCTTTTGCTCTGTTGTGCATATTTGTCTAATTCATATCTTTCTGTGGAGTTTCATATATCCTTAATCTAAAGTAACTTAAAATTGGAATGGAAGAACAAGTTTCACAATTATTTACAGTCTTATAAATAGAACTTCTAGTCTAATGTTTGGTTGTAAGAAGAATGTGAATTTGCAGGTAAATGAATTGTACGGCAACCAGACAGATCCCTGGGGTTTGGGAGAAACAGAGCTTGAGATTTGAAAAAAAGGTACAAGGTACAAAACAACTCTAACTGCCAGTGCCAAAGGGCTAATTTTTAAGCATGTAAGCTTTATCACAGTCTTGAAAAAACATTAACCATAGGTTTATTCAGCTGTTTTATTTAACCCTTAGTTCCCTGGTGGTTGATTTTTTTTTTTTTAAATGGGTCTTCAGCTTTCCAGTGAAATGTGACACTCTCAATAGAATGCATAATGTTGGTTTCTAAAATTACACTCCATAATTATTGTTATTCTGTAGAAAACTGTACAGAAGGTAAATAGAATAGCTTCAATGGGAATAATTTAAACTTTTTTAATTTTATAAAATTTACTTCCATTGCATTAAAAGAAATGGGTAGCATGTGTCTTTCAGAGAAAGGAGCTATTTGGTTATTCACTTTGTCAATCTTAGGTTTTTTTAAATCTTTAAACAATTTCTTCTTTGTGATGATAAAAATTATATAAATTTACTGTTTCTGATCATGACTGAGTCTATTACTTGTCATGGCTTTTGTAAGCAACTGTGTTTTAAAAATACCGGGTTTGCCTCTTTGGTTACACGTGGTGAGCATGGATGTCAAGATTATTTTTCAACTAGATTATTCAATTTGTTTTATATTTCTTATACTTCATACTTATGACCACAGTCCAAATCAGTCTTTTAGAAGGTGCTCTTGCTAACTGTGGAATATTTCACAACATGAAAGTCCTTTTTCTCCACTTTCAGTGGTTGGCTTTCACTGAAAGAAAGTGTAAAAAAAGGCAGAATTTATAGCTTTCACTATGTCCAAGACTAGGACTGGGTTATAAAGATTTTCTTTTGTGAAGGAAAATAAAATTTGCCAGTACTGCATTTACTTTACTATTGTAAACTTAAGATTCATTCCTTAGTGCTTGGATTTTGATGTCTCAAAACCAGATGAGTGAAGTGCTGAATTTGCAAAATAAAGCTAAGAATGCTTAACTCCGCACTTTAAGTTTTACTCTGACCAAATTGATCAGCAGAGCAGCCCTGAACAGCATTTTGTTTATACAGTCTTGTTGAAGAATAGAATTTTTTAACCGTCCATTTTTTGTCTCTGTGGGAACTGTGTAACTCTTTTTAAAACACAATTTAAAACATTTTGTTATTCTAACAATTCTCTCAAAAAACAGCATTTCCAATGGTAATCGGTATTGTTACGCTGTACTTATGTATTCCCTGTACCTGAACACTTGTTGCTGCCTCACAAGAAAATAGACCTTTTATGTTAAAAATAAAGTCTGTTCTTCTTGAGTTTTTTTCTGTGAATTTTTATGAATACTGTCCAAATTCAATTACATTTCTTTTGGACTGGTTATTTAGCTTTTAAGTGGTACATTGTTTTTCTCAAACTAATAGAAAAATGTGTTTGTGTTCAGCAGCAGGTTCCTTGCTACCCCTCACTTGCCCTAGAACTGAAGGTACCTGCTCTTTGGGGTAAGTGCTAGGCACACATTGACATCTAAGCAGCACAGAGAGATACCCATGTGTGAGGAATTCACTGCTTCACAGTTTTGTTAGAGGTAACTTAGCTGGGGCAGTTACCTAAATTCATTATAAAGTACATAAAGAGGAGTTTTTTTGTTTTGTTAATTCTTGGTAATTCAGCCATATTCTTTCTTTGTGACAGTGTCTTATATATGCAAGACAGTCGTTCAGTTTCAGGGGACAGTTGTTGAGTTTTGGGGGTTTTGTCTGTATCCACACAACAGAGCTGGTCAGAAGGCTACACTGTAATAACTTAGAAAGTAGGGACACATTTTAAGTGACATAAGTCACAGTAATTTTGCCACCACGCCTGGCTAATTTTTATATAAATTTATTTTATTTATTTATTTTCGTAGAGACAAGGTCTTACCACATTGCCTAGGCGGGTCTCAAACTCCTGGCCTCAAGTGATCCTCCCATCTCTGCCTCTCAAAGTGCTGGGCTCAAGGGATCCTGCTGCCTCAGCCTCCCAGGTGGTTGGGACCACAGGTATGTGCCACCATGCCTGGCTAATTTTTATATAAAATTATTTAATTTTTTTTTTCATAGAGACAAGGTCTTGCCACATTGCTTAGGCTGGTCTCGAACTCCTGGCCTCAAGTGATCCACCTCTGCCTCCCAAAGTGCTGGGATTATAGGTGTGAGCCATTGTACCTAACTTGTTAAAATTTTTGAAATATTATTTCTGAGCAAAAAAGTTAACCAGAGTTTGAGGATAGCTAATATATTTACAGTAATTTAACATAGTATCAAATGCAAAGAGAATTCTAAAACTGGCACATAAAGTTTTCTCCCTTTCTTTCTCAGTGTTCCCCCACCCCCACCTTTAAAGAGGTTGAGGAGAGCAAATATGTGAAGTACAGTCCTTGTAGTCTCTTCTTCGTAGCACTTTCCCTGCTAATGTGTAACAGAAACTGGTTTTTTTCCTTTGCTAAGATTAGGTGTGCTTTTAAAATATATTTTAGTATGATAATGCCAATAGCCTTTGTAGCTCTTTGATTCAGTGTTTTCCCAACTGTTTGGGTCTTGAAATGAACTAAATGGGTTCAACCAACTTTAAAAAAAAATGAAACAGAACAGAAAACGTAAGTATATTCATACATAAGGAGAATATTTTTCACGCGTAAAACTTTTGTTAGAGGTATATACATATGTCCTTGCTTGTCGTATAAAAAGTATTTCTTACTGAAGGTTGTATTAAAACAATCTGAAGAATATTGCTGTATCTACAGCTTTTAGGTTTGTCTGGTATCTTAATGCAGAAATGAGACTGGAGTCTTCAAGACATTGTTTCTACTTCCCTTTAATACGTAGCTCCAAAATTTCTAGGTTTTATAAAAACAAACCAAAAACCAGAATAATTCTCTTTCATCATTTTGCATCATCCTCAAACTGAGAATTTATTTCCATATATTCTAACTTTGATTTTATGCAGTAGTGTGGATTAGTCCTGCTGAATCATTGTTTTATAGAAGACTATCTTGGAGGCTGTGATAGTTAAAAACCAGGAGTATAACCATTTGTCTCAATTCTGTATCTTAAATAACTATTTTTTAGATCGTTGGGATAATTGAGAGGAGAAACAGAGAAAGTCCTAGATTTAGGGCCACAATTTGGGTGCTAGTTCTGGCTCTGATGCTTAATGTTCATGGGATCTTGGGCCAAGAATTCACCTTTGTGAACCTGTTTTATTTGTGTGATTAAGGAAATGCTGACAATAGTGCTATCACTTAGAAAACATGAAGACATGAAACTGTAAGCGAACATTTATCTGCCTTCATATTTTGTCAGGTAAGTTTATTCATTCCATGGGGGAGCCAGTGGTTTTTGGTCATGGAAAGTGTTCTCATAAAATTCATTTTAGCTTGTAAAGTTTAAAATCATCAAAGATAAACTGAAATTGTAATAAAAATTGATAATGCCTATTGATAGCTTACCAAATATCAGACACTTTACATATTACTTTTACCCTAATCTTTGTAATAACCCTTTGAAGCTAGGTACTGCTATTTTTACTATCATACAGGTAACAAAATAGGAATTAGGTTAACTTTTCCATGGTCACACATCTGGGAAATTTCAGAGACTGGCTTTGAACCAAGTCTGACTCTGGAATTCAGAGTTAATCACAAAGTCTTACTGCTATTTTGCTTGCGCCAGTGACACTAATAAAATAAAGATGTTGGAGTCACTGCAGATTATGTGACATTGGGCCACACTGCCTTGTTCTTTGTGACCCTCTTCATTGCTACAGCTGCTGGCAGCGTAGTTCAGAGGACCAAAAGAAACGAGCTGGTTAGTTACCAGCTCCTGATCAAGCACATTGGTGACAGACATTCTTAAACTCTTTGGTTTTTAATGTTGCTATAGCTGCAAAAAATAAAAAGAAATACTCTTTAATTTGGGGAGCATATCTTTTAGAGAGGCAAAAACTGTTACAGTCACATTTCTGGTGGATTTTTTAATTCACCTGGCTTTTTTGAGGTAAAGACTTACATAGTTGGGTTTTTTTGTTTTTGTATTTTTTTTTGTTTTGAGACAAGAGTTTCGCTCTGTTGCCCAGGCTGAAGTGCAGTAGGCAATCTCAGCTTACTGCAAGCTCCACCTCCTGGGTTCAAGCAATTCTCCTGCCTCAGCCTCCCCAGTAGCTGAGATTACAGGTACCTGCCACCACGCCTGGCTAATTTTTGTATTTTGTATTTTTAGTAGAGACGGGGTAGCACCATGCTGGCCAGGCTGGTCTCGAACTCTCAACCTCAGGTGATCTGCCTGCCTCAGCCTCCCAAAGTGCTGGGATTACAGGCGTGAGCCACCGTGCCCGGCCTGTAATTGGTTTTTAAATCTCTGTGACTTGGTATGTCCATTTAAGAGAGAGGGGACAGTAAAATCATCTGGATCACAATTCAAATGTGTGCTTGAAGGCACTACAAAAAAAATAACCAAAAATATGTTAGTAGTGGTTATTCCTAGATGGTAGTGCTGTGGCTGATTTTTTTCTTCTAGAAGATATTACTTTAAAATGGGAAAAAAGAAACAACTTTTTCTTTCATGTTTTTTTAGGTTATGGTCAGTGAGGTTTAGCCACAAGAGATATCACAGGAGAGACACAGAAAAAAATGTTGTAATATACTCACAGGTCCTAGAAAGACAGTCACTGCATGCTGAGAGGGGGTCACATGGGAGGGGGCTCAGCCAAGCAGGTGAGGAGCGGAGAGGCCTAAGACATGGGCAGGAGCCTTTGGGTCAGGGAGAAGCACACGAGAAAAAGTGAGAACTTCACTGGTGCGTTTAAATGTTACTAGGTCATGGGCAAGGTAGCAAGGGAAACTTGGGGTGGGGTCCACCCATATCACACTGGGCCAGGTACCCACAGCCTGTTTGTGGAGATGCTGAGGCAGCAAGAAAACCGGAAGTTTAAAACCTACACTACAAATGTAAAAACATACACTGTAAAATCTCACCCACGACACCAGTCAGAACTTCATCTCCTTTTTGTATTTACTCTTTGGCCAATGAGTGGTTGATTTACACCACTGAGTGAGGAACCATGTCTTGACTTTAAATGCCAAGGACAGTTTGTTTTGAACTCTTCAGTAGTCTTTTAAATGGTACAGAAAAATATGGAAAATAGTTTATGTTGGTCTTCTGGATGTGACCCATCCTGACCAACCATTTTTCTTCTCATCTTGTCCCATAGTTTTCTTTGCCATGTTTAAACACTTTACTGTTGCATGAAATGCATTACTTTCAGTTCTACTGAATTCATATTTTAAAAGTTCGTTTTTCCTTCCTAATTTCTATATTCCAAAATTCTGGGACTGCTTCATTGCTCAAGGTAGAGAAATGCAGGGCCCTGCCAATGCTATGGAAGACAAAAATAACTGAATTAATTCTCTTCTTTTTATTCCTGCCTTCAGTAAGTCAGGTTACATACTATGGCTTATATTTAATTGTTTGTGTCTAGGCTCAGATTTTTGCTTTGATAGTTTTTGTTACTGAAAGTATTTACACAAATAACGTACATTATATTATTTCCTATATCTTACATAGTCCCTTTCTATATGATATAAATCAGAAGGAATTCATCTCACAAGGATTTTCTTTTCTTTTTTTTTTTTTTTTTTTTTTTTTTTTTTGAGATGGGGTCTCACTCTGTAACCCAGGCTGGACTGCATGGCCTGATCTCGGCTCACTGCAACCTCCACCTCCCCGGTTCAAGCAATTCTCCTGCCTCAGCCTCCCAGGTAGCTGGGATTACAGGCATCTGCCACCACGCCTGGCTAATTTTTATATGTTTAATAGAGACAGGGTTTCACCATGTTGACCAGGGTGGTCTCAAACTTCTGACTTCAAGTGATCTGCCTGTCTTGGCCTCCCAAAGTGCTGGGATTACATAGGCGTGAGCCACCGCGCCCGGCCTCACAAGGATATTAATTGCCCTGGTTTTATTTTCATTCTCCCATGTCCATATCAACTCAATGTACTTTCCCAATACTATGATCTTGAGGTAAAACCCAAGTTTTTGAATAGGAAAACAATAATTGTATTAAACACTTCAGGAAACAAACTTTTGTTTTATGTCATCTTGCAATCTTTATTAAAAGAGGCTCAGAAAAATAGATGGAGCACGTTTAAACTTCCTTCGTTCTAATGCTGTAAGACCTCTACATTTCTAGATGGTCTATACAGATACGTGAAATATTTATAGTTGAAATACAAAACACTTTTTCAGTGTGCAAATACTGAAACCTGTTCGTTGAAATACAGTTTGTTTCTAATCCTATCAAGGTTCTACAATTAATGAAGGATTTCAAAAACATACAAAATTACACCAATCTGATCTTATTATGCTCTGATATTCCTGCCTCTCCTAAAAAATGGTTGTAGACATACTAGGCAAAGTTTAGCTCATCTTTAGACTTAAACATATTCTTATCCAGTATAAAATAAAGTATAGATATTTCTCCCCATTTAACATAACAAAATACCTATTTTGAGGGTTGTTCTCAGCCTACCATTAGTTAAGGATAATTAATTTACTTCTTATTGAATGGATTATCTAGATCGAGACAAAAAGCAACCAGTCATTCTCTGTTCTGTGCTTTTCCCGTCCTTTCCCTCCTTTCTTCAGTGTTGGTGGCTTTTTATATTAGCAATATTGGTTTAATAGAGCAAAATTTCTTTTGACCACAAAAACTGCTGAGCTTCAAATAACGAATCTTGAGAAAATACAAATGTGGTTGCCTTCATCGTAATAAAGTTATTGATATGCTCTTCAAAAATAGTGGTTGGACTTGTTGGAAGTTAGAACTGGACTTGCTAAGGAAGTTAATGTTGCTCTGGGTTAAAAGGGAAAGATATACTCTGTTGAAAGAAGAAATGTTATAGAAACTAGTAACTGAGTAATAACAGTCCCTGGTATGTCTCCATTTCGGGAGAACCTTTGCTTTTGGAAAATTTAGGGTGTTCCTAGTATGGGCTTTGGGCTTCTGCTTTGTCTGCTCGTTAAAGTATCTGTTATCAGATAACAGGGACTTCCCTGCACACACATGAGAGAGATAAATATCTCAGAACTAATGCATTAGCAAGGTGACTACTACAAAGAAAAATGGTACAAACTCTCAAGACATAAAGTTAGCTTTTTTTTTTTTTGAGATGGAGTCTCGCTCTGTCACCCAGGCTGGAGTGCAGTGGTGCAATCTTGCCTCACTGCAACCTCCGTCTCCTGGGTTCAAGCAATTCTTCTGCCTCAGCCTCCCGAGTAGCTGGGATTACAGGCATGCACCACCACACCTGGCTAATTTTTGTATTTTTAGTAGAGACAGGGTTTCACCATGTTGGCTAGGCTGGGTCTCGAACTCATGACCTCAAGTGTTCCACCTGCCTTGGCCTCCCAAAGTGCTGGGATTACAGGCGTGAGCCACCGTGCCCAAAGATTTAGCATTTTTTGAGGCACTCAAAAGTTGAGAGCACCAGAGTCACCATGGGTACAGAATTCAGGTAGGGATTCATAATCATGATCTTGGTGATTGGAACTTGGCAGAACAATGACAGTATTGCATTCTGGGAAATTTCACTGAGTATAAAGGAAGACTTAAAAAATGCTTCTGAAGAGGTAAGTAATGGCTCATTAAAATTTAAAGAAATAGCAGTAATATTGTGAAAATATTTTATGGAAAGACTTCATACCTTTTTTCTGAGTCAGTGTTTCTGATAAGGTCTTTCCAGCCTATACTGTACTTGGCCATTGTAGTAGTTTTCCGGAGAGCTTGTGGGCAGTTACTATTATAGATGGCTATGGACGGGACGTGGACTGCATTTTACCTACTCTGGTCCAGTGTTTTCTATGTACCATGACAAACATTACAAGCAATCCTCTTCTAAATAAGCCTGTTTAGAATAGAACTAAGAGCACATGAAAACTACTGTGAATAACTTATTCAAAATGTCTTCTTATGGAAATGCAATGGAGTGGATGCAAAACACTTGGGAAATTGCTTCAAAATTAAAGGGTGGGCAAGAAAAAAGGACAGGAAATTGAGTGATTGATGTGTGTGTACAGTAGCTATGTTTTTATCAGCTTACATTAACTTCCATTAAATAGCCTTCCTCTCTAATACTTAGGTTCTAAACCCTGTAGGGGTAACAGATTTTGCTTAGTAATCAAATAGAGCCTCAGATGATGTCACCCACAAAAAGAGGGAAGTAGAAAAATGAGACACTCCCTTATTGATCACACAGAGCTTTCTGTATGTCTGCCAGAAAGTATTCTGGGTTAAATTATGTCACAAAATATGGGGTAAGTATGCAAATATATGTAAGGATAAGGTGTTCATAAGTGTCTCCTCATTCAGATAGAAATTTCTAGGTATATCAGGAATACTATTGCCAGTTGCTTGGGAATATTCTCCCCCTCATTTTATTTTCAGGAATAATATAAATACTGCATAATACTATATCGCAAGTGTATGAAAAAGTGGGTCTGAAGACACTTGTACAAGCCTTAAGTATTACTGTGCATTCTGAGGTTTAGGAGATGGGAAGATTTTCTGTTTCTACAGAGAATGGGCTTAGCAAATTAATTATCCTGCTATTTCCCCTTCAAGATTTAATAATGGAATTAGAGAGTGTCCATTATTTTGTATGAATGAAAAAACATTATATTTTAGCCTCCAAATGAAGAAAAGCAAGTATCAAGTTTCTCTGTGATTTCATTAAAGCAAACTAAGTTCTCAAATCTTATTCTATCTCTCTAACCCAAAACAAAGCTGGTCTGGTTCTAATGCTGTTTTCAAAAACAGAAAATCCTCCTTGTTACTATTTTATTTAAAAACTGACCCCAAACCACAACCCAATTTACATGCTATCTTTTTTTATCCACATATAAAATTCTCACAGCCAGCAAGGCAACTTAAAAGGGTTTCCAAAGAAATAAGCTCAACTCCATATTGACAGAATTACTCCTAGCTGTTATTTTGACATAAGTTTCAGTATCTAAATATTGCAGACTCCGTAGTTTTCTAATATTTTCCACATAGAAGTTTCTAATATTTTCCACATATTACCAACAGCTGCAAATCCAAGATATGAAAGATGTACTTAACTTATTCAAATGTGGTCTTTACCATCTGTCTAAAGTTGGCTGACAGGTGTTATATTCACAAACACCATGCTTTTGTGTGTGGGTTACAATATAAACTCCTTTCCACAAAGGAAATGCGTTGCAAAATTGATGTCTCAAGGCCACTGAAGTGACATTATAACTTCAGTCAAGCATTAAGGAGTTCATCATCTGAGTGTCCAATAGCATCTGGGTTTGAAAGTGGATCCAAGTCTGCAAATAGATTGAACCAGGCTGACATGTCTTGATTACCATTGTTGGGGGCTATTAAAAAAGAAAAAAACACATTAAAGAGTTTCAGTTTTGAAATCGTTTTTGTACCACATTTATGATTTTGAAGTAGGTGCTTCTTTTGAATTAAAAAAAAATTTAAGAAAACTGACAATCAACTATAATTCCCTTAAGAAGTATTATTATTATTAATATTGGTAGAGACTAGGGTTTCCCTATGTTGCCCAGGCTGGTCTGGAACTCCTGGGCTCAAGTGATTCTCCCACTTCAGCCTCCGAGAACACTGGTTTTATAGGCATGAACCACTGCTCCTGGTTTAGGATAATTTTGAAAGGCAAATAGAGATAACTTCTGCTTTGATGAGGTGCCTATATTTAAATGATTGTATGCTGCTCTGAGAAAGGAATTGAGTTAAAAGTGAAAAAGCAAGCAATACTGTGGTCTTCATAGAACATTTAAGATCACTTATAGAAGACTCTCAGATAAGTTTAAAAGTAAACTTGTTCATATCAAGTAAGAAATGACATTTGTAAACACTGCTTCAAGTTGATTTATGTTTATTATAAAAGTGGTATTACAAAAATAGATATAAGGAAAAAAATTTCTTCTACCTACCACATTAGCACACCCAACATTGTCCTTTTGGTTTATAGTTGTTATGTCTTTTCCATGTGCACTTTAAAATTTTTTGATGTATGCATTTTACAGTATGCATTGTATCTCAGGTACAGCGTCTTGTTCATCAGATCCCTCACATCTCCTTATGGAGACTGGAAAATTTTATTTCTCAAGATTCTACAAGTTGCACTATGGCAGATATTCAAGAGTATACATTTGGGCTGAGGGTTGGGACTAATAAAGAATGCACAGTGGCACAGACAGTGGGTCATCTCAGAAGTCTAGGCCCTTGAAAGCCAAGGAGTTGAGAAGGCAGGGTTGAGACGCAGGGGACAGTCTTAAGAGCTGGATATGAAACCAGAGTCACAGTGCGGAGGGTGGAAGGCAGTCCCAAGGCAGTCCTCTTTCACATCACAGTAACACTCAGCACAGGACCAGAGAGCTGGGGTTTGGGGTGTGGGGATCCAGAGCCCCAAGGATCAGGGCAGAGTGAAAGGCTTCACTCAGTGTGTCCAGTTCTGTTTCTGAGTACCCTGAAGTAGTCAAAATCTGGCTTTGAGTCCTGGGTGTAACACCTGCTAATGAGTAATACTGGGCAAGTCATTTTACCTCAGGGGCTCGTGTCTCCTCATCTGTAAAGTAGTAACCATATGATTCATCATTATATCAGGATACTTGAGAGTAAATAGGGGCACTATTAGTCATTATGCCAGAAGAACAGATGTCACTAAGGTAATACCTGACCTCCTTCATGCAGCTGTTGAGGAGTCCTAAAAAGTATGTAAATATTGTACAGCATTATGCAAATGTAAGACAGTTTTATATTCATCAGTCACAATGGGAAATAAAGGTCTGTCAGTTACATCTTTTATAGAGGCTTTCCTTGTGTACACTATTACTGCTTCCAGAGATTCTTACAGGATAGCAAGCAGAAAATGAATTCTATACAGAGAGAAAAGGCCCAAATTAAATGTAATTAATTTTCATAAAGTAAATATGCTCATAAACAATATCAGCATCAAGAAGTAGAACGTGACTGGGTATGGTGGCTCACGCCTGTAATTCAGGCACTTTGGGAGGCCGAGGTGTGGAGATCACCTGAGGTCAGGAGTTCGAGACCAGCCTGGCCAACATGGTGAAACCCTGTCTCTACTTTAAAAAAAAAAAAAAAAAAAAAAAAAAAGCCGAGTGTGGTGGCGCACATCTGTGATCCCAGCTACTCAGGAGGCTGAGGCACAAGAATTGCTTGAACCTGGGAGGCAGAGGTTGCAGTGAGCCAAGATTGCAGCACTGCACTCCAGCGTGGGCAACAGAGTGTGACCCTGTCTCAAAAACAAAAAAAACATGACTACTCCTCTGAAGCTCCCCTCATGCATGATACCCTGACACCCTTCCAGTCACTATTCATACCCCCCCAACCCCAGGGAATGCCAGCACAAATCCCATTCTGGTGTATTATTAACAGTATCACAGTAACGCTCATTAGTATATATTTTAGTCAATGGATGGATACGTTTCTGTTGGGTATGTACTTAGGAGTGGAATTGCTTGGTCACAGGGCATATGTATGTTAAGTTTTAGTAGAAACCGCCAGTTTTCCAAGTAGTAGTACCAATTTACACTCCTACACACAGGTTTTGAGATTCTAGTTATTTAACATCCTTGTCAATTAGGGATTTTCTTTTCTGTTTCATTTTAGCCATTATAGTAGGTAGGTCTTGGATTCCATTTTGCTTTAAATTTGTACTTCCTTAATGACTAATGAAGTGAGGCTCTTAATGAATGAATTTTAAAGTTGTTAAAATTTTCAATCTTATGGCTGGGCACGGTGGTTCACGCCTGTAATCCCAGCACTTAAGGACGCCAAGGCAGATGGATCACTTGAGGTCAGGAGTCTCAGACCAGCCTGGACAACATGGCAAAAACCGTCCCTAGCAAAAAAAATACAAAAATTAGCCAGGTGTCGTGGCACACCTGTAATCCCAGCTACTCGGGAGGCTGAGACAGGAGAATTGCTTGAACCCTGGAGGCGGAGGTTGCAGTGAGCCAAGATCATGCCACTGCACTCCAGCCTTGGTGACAGAGCATGACTCGGTCTCCAAAAAAAAAAAAAAAAAAAAACACATCAATTTTATTAAATTTTGATTGTTTTGCTTTTATTTTGAGACGGAGTCTTGCTCTGTCGCCCAGGCTGGAGGGCAATGGTATGATCTCAGTTAACTGCAACCTCCGCCTCCTGGGTTCAAGTGATTCTCCTTGCCTCAGCCTCTCGAGTAGCTGGGACTACAGGTGTATGCCACCATGCTCAGCTAATTTTTGTATTTTTAGTAGAGATGGGGTTTCACCATGTTGGCCAGGCTGGTCTCGAACTCCTGACCTCGTGATCCGCCCGCCTCGGCCTCCCAAAGTGCTGGGATTAGAGGCATGAGTCACTGTGCCCAGCCTGTTAAATTCTTAAGTTTAGTCTTATTGTACCTTCTTGGTGAGTTTTTTTTTCCCCCTAAATTTTTCCTCGAAAATCAGCCTCAAGAATTATAGGTAAATACTGCCTTTGCTTTTTTGTGTTCATTTCTGAAATTTATTTACTTTATAGTGTCTGTTTTAAATGATTAAGCACAACTTGTTTTAGCTGGTTTTTAAAAAGAAAAGTATAACTATAAGTTCTCTGAATCCCTGAGGGATGGCTGTATTCTGAACCTGCCAGTGTGAAATCTGTGATTTGCTTGGAATTCAGGGTTTTCCCTACTGGCTGATCTCAGAGTACTGGGAAGAATAAAATAGATTGCAGGAGTCCACACTGATATCAATGAATAAGTAAATAAGTAGGGAAAAAGGGAAAGCTTTCCCATCCAGTAGAACGCTAACTCGTAAATACAGAGGGAATGAGGAAATAGAAAATCACCATTTGGCAACAACTACAGTACTAAATATTTCATGGAAGAATTATCAGTGAATGCTAAATTAGTGGGCAAAACTTCAGTATAAACAAACCATTTACAGTATTTCAAAACACCTCCCACAAGATACTTACTAATTACAAAGGGAAAGATACAGTAGTCATTTTGTAATGGAGAAATGTGGCAGATACCACCATAACCAAGTGATCAGGGTTAACATCACCAGGAGTGAAACAAAGCAGACATCATGCACCCCCTGATAGGATTTACTAAGGCACAACACCATTCCTGCACTGGTAGCCCTGCCAAAATGCATAACCTGGGTCTAATTATGAAAAAACATTAGCTAAACCCAAATGCAAGGAATATTCAAAATAAATGACCTACACACTGCAAAAATGTCAAGGTCATGAGACTCAAAAGATTGAGGAACTGTTCCAGATTAAGAGACTAAAGAGACTTTACTGAATACAATGTGTGATCCTGGATTGGATCCTAGACTACGAACAACTAAAATGAAATTGAGACATTAGTGGGATAATTGACAAACTCTGAATAAGGTCTACAGTAGATAATGGTCCTATGGCAATGTTAATTTCCTGATTTTGACTTGTACTGTAATTATGTAAAAGAATGTCCTTGTTTTTAGGAAATAGGCAATGAATATTTAGTGGCAGAGGGGCATCATGTCTGCTACTCAAACTATTGCAGTTCAGAGGAAATTTATATGTATATGATGGGGGGGTGGGGAAGAGAGAGAATATGGGTGTAAAGCAAACATGGTAACATTTTGGAAACCTAAGTGAAGAATGTATAGTAGTATTTTGTATTAACTTCTGTAGTCTTTCTATAAGTCAGAAATTATTTCAAAATTTAAAGATATTGATATCACAAGGATTCAGAAGTCAGCCTGAAAGGGCTTCCACTGGCCAACACAGGAACACTGTGAGCACCAAAATCAATAAGTTCAGCAGTGATTATAAACCACTGAAAACATATGAATCAGGCCAGGTCCAGTGACTCACACCTGTAACCCCAGCACTATGGGAGGCCAGATGGGTGGATCACTTGAGGTCAAGAGTTCAAGACCAGCCTGGCCAACACGGTGAAACCCCATCTCTACTAAAAATACAAAAATTAGCCAGGTGTGGTGGTGCATGCCTGTAGACCCAGCTACTCAGGAGGCTGAGGCAAGAGACTCACTTGAACCTGGGAGGCGGAGGTTGCAGTGAGCCAACATCGCACCATTGCACTCCAGCCTGGGCGACTCTGTCTCCAAAAAAAATGACAACAAAAGAAAACATGAATCTATAGTGATAATAAATAAATGAGCTGAGGATAAGAGAGGTCTCTTGTTTACAGCAGAGTACTGAAGACTAGTGAAGGGAATGAATTATACCTCAGTAGGCTGTTTAAAAAATGTGATACATGGATGAACAGATAACCAGTTGTGTTATATCTACCAAATGGAGTATTATTCCACCTTAAAAAGGAAGGAAATCCAGTCACTTGCTACAGGATGAACCTTGAGGACATTATACAAAATGCAATAAGCCAGTCACAAAAAAGCCAAATACTGCATTATTTCAGTTGTATGAGGTATCTAAAGTAATCAGAGAAAGCAGAATGGTGGTTACCAGGGACTTAGGACAAGGGGTTAAGGGGTATAAAGTTTCAGATTTACAAGGTGAAAAAGTTCTGAAGATCTGTTTCACAGCAGTGTGAACATGCTTAATATTACTGAACTGGAAAATGGCCGATTAGGAACAGCTCCAGCCTCCAGCTCCCAGCGTGAGTGACACAGAAGACGGGTGATTTCTGCATTTTCAACTGAGGTACCGGGTTCATCTCACTGGGGCGTGTCGGACAGTTGGCGCTGGTCTGCGGGTGCAGCCCAACCAGTGAGAGCTGAAACAGGGCGAGGCATCGCCTCACCTGGGAAGCGCGAAGGGGAAGGAAATCCCTTTTCCTAGCCAAAGGAAATTGAGACACACAACACCTGGAAAATCGGGTAACTCACCCTAATACTGCATTTTACCAAGGGTCTTAGCAAAGAGCACACCAGGAGATTATATCCCACACCTGGCCCAGAGGGTCCCACATCCACGGAGCCTCCCTCATTGTAGTACAGCAGTCTGAGATCTAACTGCAAGGCAGCAGTGAGGCTGGGGGAGGGGTACCCGCCATTGCTGAGGCTTAAGTAGGTAAACAAAGCAACTGGGAAGCTTGAATTGGGTGGAGCCCACCACAGCTCCAGGAGGCTGGCCTGCCTCTGTAGACTCCTCCTCTGGGGACAGGGCATAGCTAAACAAAAAGCAGCAGAAACCTCGGCAGAGGTAAACGCCCGTCTGACAGCTTTGAAGAGAGCAGTGGATCTCCCAGCACAGAGGTTGAGATCTGAGAACAGACAGACTGCCTGCTCAGGTGGGTCCCTGACCCCTGAGTAGCTTAACTGGGAGACATCCCCGACTAGGTGCAGACCAACACCTCACACCTCACACGGCTGGGTACACCCCTGAGACGAAGCTTCCAGAGCAAGAATCAGATAGCAACACTTGCTGTTCAGCAATATTCTATCTTCTGCAGCCTCTGCTGCTGATACCCAGGCAAACAGAGTCTGGAGTGGACCGCAAGCAAACTCCAACAGACCTACAGCTGAGGGTCCTGACTGTTAGAAGGAAAACTAACAAACAGAAAGGACACCCACACCAAAACCCCATCAGTACGTCACCATCATCAAAGACCAAAGGCAGATAAAACCACAAAGATGGGGAAAAAGCAGTGCAAAAAAGCTGGAAATTCAAAAAATCAGAGT
>NW_016807978.1:1375687-1401238 GCF_001698545.2 Rhinopithecus bieti | reverse complement strand
AAAAAAAAAAAAAAAAAAAAGAAAAAAGAGGAAGATTAATATGGTAACCAACTTAAGTGCTTGAATGGATTCTTTGTCAATAGGCCATCCTATAATCAGAAAGCATCTTGTATCCCTAATTTCATATCCATTACCAACAAACTTTAACACAAACTATAAAATATTACAGTACAAAATGTAGTATGCTTTGCCAAGCTCACAATTTCTTTCTTTTTTTTCTTTTGGAGACAGTCTTGCTATGTCACCCAGGCTGGAGTGAGTGCAGTGGCACGATCTTGGCTCACTGCAACCTCCACCTCCCGGGTTAGAGCAATTCTCCTGCTTCAGCCTCCTGACTAGCTGGGACTACAGGCGTCCGCCACCACGCTTGGCAAATTTTTTTGTTGTTGTATTTTAGTATAGTTGGGGTTTTACCATGTTGCCCAGGCTGGTCTCCAACTCCTAATCTTGGGCAGTCCGCCTGCCTCGCCCTCCCAAAGTCCAGGATTACAGGCATGAGACACCACACTTGGCCCCAAGCTCACAATTTCTATTCAGTGCTTTTCACAGTGAGGGATAGGCAGTATAGCTATCATTTTAATAATAATTCATTATTCAACTTTTTCAGGACAATGAGGTGAGAACAATATAAAGTGATCTTTTTCTAAATTTATCTGAATTCAACTGATTCTTAAAGCAATGATAAAGCATATATAAATAAATAACTTACATCTTGTTAATTTCTTTGGACTCTGTGAAGGCACTGGCTGGTTATCAGTGTGTGAAAGACGAAGCTCTGATTCCTCTTGGGAGACCCAGCCTGGGATAAAAGAAGTAAAAATTGTCCATTGTTAATCAAATAGGAAGTAGCATCAGAAAACAAGAAAAGGTAAAATATCTAAGTCCTCCAGTCTCTATACCTGGGTAAGATTCTATAGTGTAAGAGGTATAGAATACTGAAAACTTATCTATAGTCATATATTTTCATCATCTTAGTTTCAGATAGAGTTGGATCCAACTTCCTTACATTTTCAAAGTGGTTTTAAATAAATATGTGGAGTGTTTAAAAAATAATTGAAATGCAAAAGGTATAAGTTCTTAAGAGTCAAGAAGGGAAGGAATAGGCCTGATAATTGGAATGCTGAAACCTATAAATATGCTCATACCCTTGGACTCATTGATCCCATTCCTAGCAATTTTTCTTATGGAAATAATTTAGCTGAAGGAAAAATGCATGCATGATTTTTTTTTGCAGCATTATCTGTAATAATGAACAAGTAGAAACAATAAGGAAGGAATCAGGTAGATTATGTTGTATAAAATGACAGTACTTTGTAATTAAAACATGTCATTATGAATACTCTATGGGAATGTGGAGAAATGTTTGGTACAACATGAGAAACCATTTATGCTATGATTAAGGCACAGCACTAGAAAGGAATTTAGATTATCCTGCCTAATCGCTTCCTTGTATAGAAAAGATCATCTGAGGCCCACTGTAGATAGGGTTCCTCAAACACAGATCTTTTAACTCCCAGGGAAGCTCCCTTTCCTGGTCTGCACCACAGGAGAGAGAGAAGTAGATATAAAGGAAAGACTGGTAAAGTAGAGTTCTGCACAAAGAGGCAGGGGCAGATTTTGGTCCTGTCTTAACTATTTAAATTGTCTGACGACCTTTAGCAAGTTACTCAAATACTGTGGGTTTCAACTATTCAGCTATTAAATGGGAATATCCTGTCTGCCTACAGGTAGGGCTCAGAGCACATATTTTGAATAGTGAAAAAATACTGTTGAGAATTGCATTGCCAGAAACTAAAAGTTCAGTGCTGCTAGAGACGTGGCAAGTTATGGAGGAGGAGGGAGGAGCTGATAGTGGAGAATGAAATCAGTTTGTAAATCTTTATAGCTACTGGGCCATTGATATGCCATACAAGAATAAATATTTTTAAAGATTTTACTGTAGCAAAAACACCTGAATTATCTCAGATAGAGTACCTCGTTATCAAATAATATTGTCTATTCTTATTTATATTATTATATTTATTTTATAAATAGAATATAAGTAATATAAATATTCTATTTATATTATATATTATTCTATTCAATCAATTCTTACTGAGTGATTATTTAACTAACATTTAGTTTATTAATTGAGCCAACTGCATGCTGCTGTCATATAAAGTATAAAGATGACTCACTCTACATATCATGCCCTTGGGATGCCTGTAGATAAAGCATGTACCTCAGTATTTAATACAAAGTAGAATGCATTAAGACGCTGTTAAGTGCTGTGAGGAGTCTCCCCATCCAGGGGTTAAAATCTAGGATGTGAGAGACTGGGATATAAAGCAAAATAAAGTAGGATTAGAACCATGAAAATAGATAAACACCATGGGAGGAGGGAGAAACCATTTCCATTTGGCAGTACTGAGGAAGACTTCAAGGACTGACAATCATGGAGAAAACACTGGATTGGAATCTAATACTTAGTTAGGCCCACGTCCAAGCTCCATTACTGAACATCAGAAGCAGAAGAAGCAACACAAGCACAGATAGATGCATCAGAGGGCTGTAGAGCACTCAGTGTGATTATAGAAAACGGCAAGTATTCTTCCTTCACTTCAATAGGAGATAGGAGATATGGGTGGAAATGCGACGTAGGCAGGTTTTATCCCTAGCAACCATGGTGTTTCATTTTAAAAATGTAAGCTGGGTGCTGACATCAGAATCTGCTGCTTGGAGAGAGAACTCCACGGAAGTGTAGAGGATGAATTGGGGGTTGGAGACCTGTTAGTAACTCTTGCAGTAACCTAGGAAACCAAATGAGACTCTAAATGGCTCTGGTGTTGAGGCAGAGAGAAGTGGGAAATTTGAGACAGGTTTCAGAAACAGAACTGACAGGATTTGGTAACCAATATGGATGTGGGAAGCAAAGTGACCCCCAAGGCGCAGGGTTGGACACAGGATGGTGGACTCTTTTTCCTGCTGCCTTGCCCAGAAAGGGAACCAGCCTCCAGAGCTGTGCCTTTTCCTCTTGTCAACTCCAAACTCAGCAAGTTTTGCTTGATGGAAGAAACAGTATTGACTGCCCTAGGGAGGAGTAATTAGCAGGTCAAGTGTTTTAAACCAGACGCCTGGAAAAATCAGTGAAGAAAACTTGGGGTCTAGTGAAGGTGGCAGGGAAGCAGCCCTTGTTTCAGTCTTGTTGACAGATTCCTGAGGTGACTAATATTTTTCCAGTTAATTGGTGGATTGCAGATTTTATCTAGTAGTGCTCACGTTAAAATCAATCCCCTTGTTGATTCTAGCATCAATAAGCACACCATTTTGCTTCACAAAGATAAAGTAAAGCACATATGTCCAAATGTTTCATAGACACTTACTGTTGAATGCTCCAGCCGCATGAAAGCCAAGGTCAAAGAGTTGTGAAGGAAGGAATCGAGAAGAATGAGCGAGGGGCTCAGACCCCATGGAAGGCTCCTGGGACGTGAGACTGGCACTGGGGCTCCCAAAGGCAGTCTGGCATTCCTGGGTAAATTCACTAGTACTTGAAGAACCAGAACTTAGGAGGTTGTTCAGAAATGAGAATTCCTTCTCAAAATCTTCTCCTTCCAATGAATCTACAGGTAGATCTTTTGCAACTATTGAATGTAAATAAAAACAGAAAGTCTTTTTTGATTTTAGGAAATGAGAATAAGACATAGGATGAATCAGATTTGTTTCATTGTTTTCATACTGTATTAACAGTTTTAAACAACTAACATGACTGCAAGTTTATGTGAAAATGATTTCTAATTAGGCAGGATTTAGGTCAAAATGGCCACATTTCACAATGAAGATATAACTGTTATGAAGAGCTATATATGAAATAATTAAGCTACCATCTAAGTCAGAAACCAAAGGAGATGCAAAAAGGCATAGAAACAAATTAGTAATATGACACTTTAATACACCAGTCTGACTAAAAAACACGCCAAGAGGACAACAGATAAAAAGGATCAAAAGAGCATAATCAATAATGTAGTTATTTTGGATAACACAAACCCCAAATAGAAACATTCTTATTAACCACACATTGAAAATGTACAAAAGTTGATTATACTAAGGCACAAACACAAAAAAATTGTGTTAAAGTAGGAACATTACAAACAACATGCTTTGATCATAATGCAATAAAAAGACAATTCTACAATGAAACTGTAAAAACAGAAAGGTTCTTCAACCTGTAAATCTTAAAACCTTCTACCAAACAACGTTGAAATAATGAGAAACATCATTATTTCGGAAAAATAATGATGAAGGAAATATTTTATATCATAATTCATGGTGTTAAGTAAAATGTATAGACCATTGGTTTGGACTGAGCTCTTGTGCTAGACCCAACAGACCAAACCAAAATGGAGTCACTCATGCTAAAGTTCCACATCACCAAACCAAAGTAAGTTATCTGGCCTTTCAAGAAATTAGGAGAGAGACACCATAGCCAAGTCTCCAAGCAGGCCGGTCCTAGCTGGCATGATAAGGAAATCCCCTCTGCTTTAACCCTTACAAGAAAAGTAACTGCAATGATCAATCCACTTTTTGTTTTCTGTTTCTGCTTTCCCTGGTCCTTTTCTGTCTATAAAACCAGCCTCCTCAGAACACCCATTCCGTATTATAGAATGGGGTATTGCCTGATTCTAGAATTGCAAAGAAAAGCCAATTAAGGTCTTTAAATTTGCTATAATTTTACCTTTTGACAACAGAATACTGAAATGGCATGAACAAAGGCAAAATCATATCCCTTAAACATTTTATAAATAAAATGAAAGGGAGGGGCATCACGGACCTGCACCTCAGCACAATTGGTGAAAGTTATTTTTCAAAAGAAAGCAGCATTTAAAGTCTCTGGAAATAGTCCCAAGGATATGCAGCAAATGAGGAAATATTTACTTAAGAAAGTCTACAATAATTTAGGAAAAGTGGCAAGAGTTTGTGGTATTTGAACTGAGAACCAGTCCCATCTTCCCAATTTCCAATTTAGCAAGATGGAGATTCCACTCCAGTCTGGTGCAGCCAGAACACAGGGCTCCTTCTCTCTTCAGCTGTCAGTCAAGGGCTAGCTTCCCAGGAGGAGTAAGATACCAGCATTTCACATCCTGTCCCCAGTTACCTGTTGCTGAGGCTAAATCCTAGGTGAGTGCAGTCAATAGATGATAGAGGCTCCCATCTCCTCCCCAGATCCCTCATGAGTTGGGAAGTCTGAGTTTGGTGTAGTGTGCTGAGAATATAGGGCCCCTGATCACTTGACCCTGCTAGTAAAGTGGTGGTTTCATGAAGAAAGAGGCAAGCCAAGAAGACCTAAGGCTACCATCACTCTCCTCACCTAGCACTCAGCTCCTAAGGCAAGGATGACACTCAGGAAGAAGTATGCCATTGTCCCCACTCCCGGCTCAAGCTCTGACTCAGAGATTTTCCTTGCAGGGAGTGAGGGAGAACCATAAAACTGATAGTTCCTAATCCCTTTCCAAAGGCACTGACTTCATTTGTAACAGAGTGTAGAGAAATTCAACCCTAAGGATGCTCTCAAAACAGTGGAGGTTTTAGTAACAGGCACCTGGGAGAAGACTTATAGTGTATGAGTCTCAACATGTAGGCTAAACTGTAGGCCAGCTACTTTGCCTGAAGGAACCAGGGAAAAAGCCAGCTGGGGTCACCACAAATTTCAATGACCTTAAGAACTATTTCTTTAAATGAGTCCAAATTTGATTGGTTTATTGTGTGGAACAATTTATGCTCCAGGGACTGTTGAAATCAATAGAGCAATCAGCAAGAAGAAAAACTGATATCTTGGACTTATAAAGAATTTTGTGCTTCCAAAGGCAAAATTGAGAAAATAAAAAGACTATAAAAGACTGGGACAAAATATTTACAAGTCATATATCTGATAAAGGACTTTATAAAAAATATATAAACTCTTACAACTTAATAAGATAAGCAACCCAATTAAATAATGGGCAATAGATTTGAATAGATTTGTTAGTAAGGAAGATACACGAATGGCCAACAGCACATGAAGAGTCTCAACACCATCAGTCACTGGAGAGGCAAGTCAAAGCTACAAATTAAAAGCACTAGAATAGCCAGGCACGGTGGCTCACACCTGTAATCCCAACACTTTGGGAGACTGAGGCAGGTGGATCTCCTGAGGTCAGGAGTTCGAGACCAGCCTGGCCAACATGGTAAGACCCTGTCTCTACTAAAAATACAAAATTAGCTAGGTGTGGTGGCAAATGCCTGTAATCCCAGCTACTCAGGAGGCAAGGTTGGAGAATCGCTTGAACACAGGAGGCAGAGGTTGCAGTGAGCTGAGATTGCACCATTGCACTCGAGCCTGGGCAACAAGAGCGAAACTCTGTCTCAAAAAAAAAAAAGCACTAGAATAACTATTTAAAATATACCGGGCATGGTGGCTCATGTCTGTAATCCCAGCACTTTGGGAAGCCAAGGCAGGTGGATCACCTGAGGCCAGGAGTTCAAGACCAGCCTGGCCAACATGGTGAAACCCGATCTCTACTAAAATACAAAAATTAGCTGGGTGTGGTGGCACATGCCTGTAATCTCAGCTACTCAGGAGGCTGAGGCAGGAGAATCACTTGAACCCAGGAGGTGGAGATGGCAGTGAGCTGAGATCGTGCCACTGCACTCTAGCCTGGGTGACAGAGTGAGACTCCGTCTCAAAAAATAAAATAAAATACAGACAATACCAAATGTTGGCAAAGATGTGGAGAAACTAGAACCCTCACACTTTGCTGGTGGAAATAAAATGGTGCAATTATTTTGAAAAAAGTTTGGCCATTCCTTAAGAAGTTAAATTCACCATGTAACCTAGCAGTTCCACTCCTGGGAATCTAACAAAGGAAAACGACAATGTATGCCCACACAAAGAGAAGTACGTGAATGTTCAGTAGTCGTAGTAGTAGTATAATAGCCAAAAATTATAAACAATCCAAATGTCCATCAACTGGTAAATAAGTAAACATAAGATGGTATATATCCATACAATGGAATACTATTGCTTAATAAAAAGTAATAAACTGGCTGGGTGCAGTGGCTCACACCTGTAATCCCAGCACTTCGTGAGGCCGAGGTGGGCGGATCACAAGGTCAGGCCATCCTGGCTAACACAGTGAAACCCTGTCTCTACTAAAAATACAAAACAAATTAGCCGGCGTGGTGACATGCGCCTGTAGTCCCAGCTACTGGGGAGGCTGAGGCAGGAGAATCGCTTGAACCCGGGAGGCAGGTTGCAGTGTGCCAAGATCGTGCCACTGCACTCCAGCCTGGGCGACAGAGTGAGACTCGGTCTAAAAAAATAATAATAATAAACTACTGATACATACCACAACATGGATGACTCTAAAAACCATTAATTGGAAGATGCCAGAAATAAAGGACTAACCTTTTGTATGGCTTCATTTATATGAAATGTCCAGAAAAGGCAAATTTATAGAGATAAAAACAGATTACTAATTACCTACGGCTTGGAGTGAATCAGAGATTAATTTAAAACAAGCGTGAGAGAATTTGGGGGGTAAGGGAAACATTCTGATATCTAATTGTGGTAACGGTTGCATAATCTAAATTTTCTAAAAATTATGAACTGTTAGAATGGGTGAAATTTATGGTATTTAAATTATACCTGAATAAAGCTGTTAAACATAAAAAGAAATTCTGTACAACTCTATTTCAAAGAAATTTAGAAGTCTAGACAAAATGAATAATTTATTAGAGGAATATAATTTACTAAAATCAATCCCAGTACAGACTAAAAGCTTAAACTGACTGATTTTCTATAGAGAGATACAAAAAACACACAACTACAAGAAAGCACTAGACCTAGACGTTTTCATAGGTTAATAAATGAGTAAGAGGCCAGGCGCAGTGGCTCACACTTAGCAAATCGCAGCACTTTGGGAGCTGAAGCGCGGCAGATCACCTGAGGTCAGGAGTTCAAGACAGCTTGGCCAAGCATGGCAAAACCCCCATCCTCCCTTATTAAAAAAAAAATATATATATTACGTAATTATACTAAATATATAATATATAATAATATATATATAATAATAATTTTGTGTGTGTATATATATATACACACACAAAAATTAGCCAGGTGTGGTGGTGGGTGCCTGTAATCCCAGCTACTCAGGAGGCTGAGCCAGGGAGAATTGCTTGAACCTGGGAGGTGGAGGTTCCAGTGAGCAGAGATCATGCCACTGCACTCCAGCCTAGATGACAGAGAGAGAGACTCCATCTCAACAACAACAAAAGAATGCAAAAAGAGCCAGGCATGGCAGCTCATGCCTGTAATCCCATACTTTGGGAGTCCTAGGCAGGTGGAGCACCTGAGGTCAGGAGTTCAAGACCAGCCTGACCAACATGGTGAAACCCTATTGTTTAAATACAAAATCAGCCAGGCATGGTGGCATGCACCTGTAATCCCAGCTATTTGGGAGGCTGAGGCAGGAGAATTGCTTGAACCTGGGAGGCAGAAGTTGCAGTGAGCCAAGAACATGCCACTGCACTCCAGCCTGGGTAAGAAGAGTGAAACTCCATCTCAAAAAAAAAAAAAAAAAAAAAAAAGAATGCAAAAAGAGAGTAGTAAAATATTAGCAAGCAGACTAGTCTAAAATGACAAAGCTGGACTTACAACTGGAATGCAAACATGATATAATATCAGGAAACCTATTATTATAGTTAATCATATTAATATATTTAAGAAGAAAAAGCAAATAATTCCTGGCATAGATACTGAAAAAGCTGCCAACAAAATTCAACAACTATTAGCTGGGTGTGGTGGTATGCACCTGTAATCCCAGCTACTTGGGAGGCTGAAGCATGAGAATCGCTTGAACCCAGGAAGCAGAGGTTGCAGTAAGCCAAGATCACACCACTGCACTCCTGCCTGGGAGACAGAGTGAGACTCCATCTCAAAAAAAAAAAAAAAAAAAAAAAATCAACAACCATTCCTAATAAAAATTCTTAAGAAAGTAAGTATGGATGGATGCTTCTTTAACATCATGAAATATACCTGTGTCCAAAGCCAGCATCTTAGTTAATTCAGAAATATTATAGGCATTTCCACTAAAGTCAGGAAATGTTCACTACTAGTTAACATTGTTCTGAAGGTAGTAGCCAATGTAATTAAACAGGAGAAATCTATGAGTTGGTAAGGAGAAAAAACAAGACAATCTCTATTTTCAGATGACATGACTCAAATAACAAAAGAATTCAGCTGTATGCCAGGATATAAAACTAACATGCAAAAGTGAATATCATTCATATATACAAAATAGCTAATGAAAAGATATAATGGAAAAGAAAACCCCATTTACAATAGCAACCAGAAAGATAAAATACATAGAAATAAACTTAACAGGAAATATTCAAAACCTGTATGAAAAAAAAGTCTGAAAGATATACAAGTAAACTTTAACAAATGGAAGGATGTCCCTTGTTTTTCATGAGGATGTCTCAAGATGATCAGCCTGTCAGTTTTCACATTTAATGTGATTACAAGAAAGCATCGAGCTTTTAATAAAGTCCCACAATTTTATATTCAAATTGAAAAAATAAACATGCAAAATAGCTAAGAAAATAATTAAAAAAAAAAAAAAAAAAAGGAGGGGGGCTTCTAGCCTTACCAGATACTAAAACTACAAGAAAATTTCTGTAATTAAAACTATGTGGGCTGAGCGCGGTGGCTCATGCCTGTAATCCAGAGGCGGGCGGATCACCTGAGGTCAGGAATTCAAGACCAGCCTGACCAACATGGAGAAACCTTGACTCTACTAAAAATACAAAATTAGCCGGGCGTGGTGGCACAAGCCTGTAATCTTGGGAGGCTGAGGCAGGAGAATCGCTTGAACCTGGGAGACAGAGGCTGCAGTGAGCCAAGATTGCACCATTGCACTCCAGCCTGGGCAACGAGGGCAAAACTCCATCTCAAAAAAAAAAAAAAACTTGTGGCACTGGTGCATGCACACACCATTTGAAAGATAAAGAAAGTCTAGAAATACATCCAAGTGGAAACAGAAATATAGTATATGACAAGATGTTATCTCAATACTAGGACAAAGATGGCATTTTAAAAAATTATTACATAAAGGGCCGGGCGTGGTGGCTCTCGTCTGTAATTCTAGCACTTTGGGAGGCTGAGGCGGGCAGATCACTTGAGGCCAGGAATTTGAGACCAGCCTGGCCAACATGACGAAACCCCATCTCTACTAAAAATACAAAAAATTAGCTGGGCGTGGTGGTGCACGCCTGTCATCCTAGCTATTTGGGAGGCTTAGGCACAAGAATTGCTTGAACCCAGGAGGCAGAGATTGCAGTGAGCCAAGATCGTGCAGCCTGGATGACAGAGCGAGGCTGTTTAAAAAAAAAAAAAAATTATATAAAGGATAGCCTTTGGGGGGGAAAAGGTAACATTTGATCCATTGCTAACACTGTACACATGAATTAACTTCAAATGAATTCAAGATCCAAATGTAAAAAATACTACTACATAAATATCAGAAGAAAGCATAAGAGAATTATTCTATACTCTGGGTTTAGGAAAAGCTTCCTGACTATGACTAAAGTCCAGATCCAATAAAAGAAAAGATTAACCAATTGGACTGTATTTAAAGCTTAAAAAAAATTTTTTTAACTTAAAAAAAGTTAAAGAAACAAAGTCACAAGATAAATGACAAACTAGGAGAAAATGTTTACAACCTAATTGCTTGAGAAAGATATTCAAGGTAGTTATTTAATGCTTAGGAGGTACCTTAAAGTTGATTTAGTCTTGATCCTCATTTTACAGATAAGGAAACCCGAATGTTGGGGGCATACTTTTGTTTCTTAAATAGTGATTTTAATTTATTTAATGTTGAACAACATTTACTATTTTGCTAGTATCTAATGACACTAGATATACAAACAATTGTATTCATTCATTCAACAAATATTTACTGAGTGCTTATACTGCTGGTGGCTGAGATACATGAGACAGAAAAGCAGACATAGCCCTAGCTGTCCTGGTTATACGGATACATTCTGATAGGGCCCAGACATACAAAACAAATAATTATTTAATTTCCATTGTGATGTGCTACAAAGTAGAAGCACATAATTGCATTCTTATGTAGAGACCGAGACAGTTTCTAATGTTAAGAAAATAAATGTTAAATAAAAATTGAAGAATTTTAAAGAATCATTCATATGTAGAGTGAAATGATTATTTCTTACCATTTTCAGAGTTAGAAAACTGAGGTGCTCCAAATTCTCTCATTTGAGAATATTTTTCCTTGTGATCTTTGTTTGCTAAATCAAAAGCACACAAAAGAGAATTTGAACAAGAAGAAATTCAGCAAGCTTATTTACAGTAATATTTTATCATTAGGTCAAGTGTTCAATTGACCAAATCAGAATCTAAAACATACAAAAGGGAAACATAAAATTTAAATAATCTTATATATAAAATCACATTTATGTGTGTATATACATATGTGTGTGTATATATATATATGTATGTAAAAATAACATAATACCAGAGGTATTCAGGTGCTCTATTAAGTCTCTGTCCCCTTGAAATGTAAGTTTTCACGTTCCAAAGCTTGTTCCTTCCTTGTGGAGCTGTTCTTATTCTATACTCTCTGACAGGTCATTTTATATTTGTTCTGCCTGATCTCCATGCCTTGACACTCTGACACAATGGATGTTCATTTTACATTGAATGAGTGAATGTGGTCTACGATTTTATTATTGTTTAATTGACAAAAGTATATAATTTATCACATACAACATGTTTTGATATATGTAATACATTGTGAAATGACTAAATTTAGCTAATTAACATTTGTATTACCTCACATACCATTTTTTGTGGTGAGAACACTGCTCTCTTAACAGTTTGTTGTCGTTGTTGGTTTTTGAGAAAGAGTCTTGCTCTGTCGCCCCAGGCTGGAGTGCAGTGGCACAATCTCGGCTCACTGCAATCTCCATTTCTGGGGTTCAAGCGATTCTCCCGCCTCAGCCTCCCAAATAGCTGGGATTACAGGCATGCACCACCACAACTGGCTAATTTTTATATTTTCAGTAGAGATGGGGTTTTGCCATGTTGGCCAGACTGGTCTTGAACTCCTGACCTCAAGTGATCCTCCTGCCTCGGCCTCCCAAAGTGCTGGGATTACAGGTGTGATCCACCATGCCTGGTCTCTCTTAACAATTTTCAAGAATATATTGTTATTAAATACAGTCACCAAGTTTTACAGATCTTTTGAACTTACTCCTCTTGTCTAGTTGAAATTTTGTATCCTTTGTCCATCTCCACAGTGCCCTCCCCACAAACTACCTACCACTCTACTCTCTGCTTCTATGAGTTCAGCTTTTTAGATTCCACAAGTAAGTGAGATCATGTGGTATTTGTCTTACTGTGTCTGGCTTATTTTACTTTGCATAATGTCCTCTGGGTTCATTCATTTAGTCAGAGATGACAGGATTTCCTTCTTTTTGAAGGCTGAATAGTATTCCATTGTGTACATATGCCATAATTTTATTTATCTGTTCATCTGTTGATGAACACTCCATATCTTGGCTATTGTGATTAAGGATATGGTCTACTTTTTTTTGAGAAAGGGTCATGCTCTGTTGCCCAGGATGGAGTGCAGTGGCGTGATCAGAGCTCACTACAGCCTCCAACTCCCAGGCTCGAGAGATCTTCCCACCTCAGTAGCTGGCACTCCTCCCAAGTAGCTGGGACTATAGGTGTGTGTCACCATGCCTGAATAATTTTTTAAAATTTTTTGTAGAAACAGGGTCTTGCTATGTTACACAAGCTAGTTTTGAACTTCTTGGCTCAAGCAATCCTCCCACCTTGGCCTCCCAAAGTGCCAGGATAACAGGTGTGAGCCACCATGCCTGGACAAGGATATGGTTTACTGTTAACAATTTGTACATATTTGTGGGGCACATGTGAAATTTTGCTACGTGTTTATAATGAGTAGTGGTCAAGTCAGGGTATTTAGTGTGTTTGTCATCTGAGTACAATATATTTTTGTTAATAACCATACTCTGCTATCAAACCTTGGTATATTCCTTCTATTTAACTGTTCGTTTGTATCCTTTAACTTACCTCTCTTCATCCTTCTCACTGCCCCCACCACTCACCCTTTCCAGCCTCTGTTATCTATTTTTCTATTCTCCACCTGCATGTGATCAAAATATTTACCTCCCACATATAAGTGAGAATGTATGATATTTGTCTTTTTGTGCCTGGCTTAATTTCACTTAAGATAATGACCTCCAGTTCCATCCATGTTGCTGCAAATAATAGAATTTCATTCTTTTTATGGCTAAATAGTTTCCATTGTGTATATATGCTACTTTTTCTTTATCCATTCATCCACTGATGGACACTTAGGGTTGATTCCATATCCTTGCTATCATGAATACTAATGCAATAATCGTGCAAGTGCAAATATCACTTTGATATATTAATTTCTTTTCCTTTGGACAGATAACCACTAGTGGATTGCTGGATCAAATAATTCTATTTTTAATTTTCTGAGCAATCTCTATACTGTTTTTCATAGTGGCTATACTAGTTTCATTCCCACCAACAGTGTATAGGAGTTCTCTTTTCTCTGCATCCTCACCAGCATCTGTTATTGTTTGTCTTTTTATTTATTTATTATTATTTTTTAATTTTATTTATTTATTTTTTTGAGACAGAGTCTCGCTCTGTTGCCCAGGCTGGAGTGCAGTGGCACGATCTCGGCTCACTGCAAACTCCACCTCCCGGGTTCACGCCATTCTCCTGCCTCAGCCTCCTGAGTAGCTGGGACTACAGGCACCCGCCACCACGCCTGGCTAATTTTTTTAGTATTTTAGTAGAGACGGGGTTTCACCGTGTTAGCCAGAATGGTCTCGATCTCCTGACCTTGGCCTCCCAAAAGTGCTGGGATACGGGCCTTGAGCCACCGCGCCCAGCCGTGTTTGTCTTTTAATAATAGCCATTCTGACTAGGGTAAGCTGATATCTCACTGTGGAACTGATTTACATTTCCCTGATGATTAGTGATGTTTAGCACTGTTTCATATACCTATTGACCATTGGTATGTCTTCTTTTGAGAAACGTCTACTATTGATGTCCTTTGCCCACTTTTTAATGTTTATTTTTCTTGATGAATTATTTGAGTTCCTTATATATTCTGGATATTAGTCCCTTGCTGGAAGAACAGTTTGCAAATACTTTATCCCACTGAAGAGATTGTAGCTGCACTCTGTCAATTTATTTTGCTGTGCAGAAGATTTTTAGTTTAATTAAGTCCCTTTTGTCTATTTTTGGTTTTGTTCTTTGTGCTTTTGAGGTCTTAGTCATAAATTCTTTGCCTAGAAAAACGTCCAGGAACATTTTCCTTAGGTTTTTCCCTCGTATTTTAATAGCTTTGGGTCTTACATTTAAGTCCTTGATCCATTTTGAGTTGATTTTGTATATGGTGAGAGATAAGGGTCCAGGTTCATTGTCCTATATGGGGCTATTAAGGATATGGTCTACTTTTAATTCAAAGGCTGCTTTATTTATTTTATTTTTTTTAGACAGAGTCTCACTCTGTTGCCAGGCTGGAGTGCAGTGGTGCGATCTAGGCTCACTGCAGTCTCCACCTCCCGGGTTCAAGCGATTCTACTGCCCCAGCCTCCCGAGTAGCAGGGATTACAAGTACGCACCACCACAGTCAGCTAAGTTGTTTTGTATTTTTAGTAGAGATGGGGTTTCACCATGTTGGCCAGGATGGTCTCGATCCTCCTGACTCCGTGATCTGCCTGCCTTGGCCTCCCAAAGTGCTGGGATTACAGGTGTAAGCCACTGTGCCTGGCCTGCTACTTTTTTCTTTTAAAAACTGGCCATAGCAATAAGTAGCATCTCCACATTTTTCACTTAAACTAGAGCTTTAGTAGTAATGATCTCACAGGAAAAGAAAGATCACCCACATGGCAAAAGATAGCATACTCTTTTGTGATCAAAACAGCACTGTCTTGTGTGTTTTTTAATGTTTTAAACATTTAAAAGGTCAAATATACAAACCAAAACCTCCATAGGCAAAACTCTACTAAAAAATTACTTCCCGGTGGCTCAAGCCTGTAATCCCAGCACTTTGGGAGGCCGAGACGGGCGGATCACGAGGTCAGGAGATCGAGACCATCCTGGCTAATACGGTGAAACCCCGTCTCTACTAAAAATACAAAAAAACCAGCCGGGCGACGAGGCGGGCGCCTGTAGTCCCAGCTACTCGGGAGGCTGAGACAGGAGAATGGCGTCAACCCAGGAGGCGGAGCTTGCAGTGAGCTGAGAGCCGGCCACTGCACTCCAGCCTGGGCGGCAGAGCAAGACTCCGTCTCAAAAAAAAAAAAAAAAAAAAAATTACTTCCAAGTTTTGAGCCTATATATCAAGGCAAAATAATTGTGCCCTATTGCAACAATGGGAGCCATTTTGAGAGTCAGTTTTCTACATAATCCAGTTTGTATACATTGGATTTCATCTCTATGTCATTTATTTACTCAGTATAGACACACATAGAGACAAAAAAAAGTATATGATTTTTACACTTTCTAACATCTTCAACTATTATTAGGGCCATTTTAGAAAATGAAATGTAAATTTCTTCTGCATACAAGGGTGGACAGTGTTGCTGTATGGAGAGCTTAAAGGATATAATGCATCTAAGGACAAGAAAGTAATAGTTCTATTACACTATTATTAAAATTCTATGCTCAGTTTGGGATAGTATAAAAGAATATTGGAAAAGTAAAAAAAGGTAAAAGCAACCAAAGTAACTAAAAGGAAAACATATTTAAAAGGAAAATTTAAGTAAATCAGGGTGATTTAACCTTAAGATAAGGAAGCTAAAGGATGAATTAGATTTTAAGTTCAGATATATAATATAAAAATGTTAGAAATGTACAGAAGATTTAAAATTTTTCAAATGGACTTTATCAGTAAAGATTTTAGTTGAATATAGGGGAAAAAATAGAGGAGAAAATCTAGGAATGGAAAAGAGATACCAGTGGTGGCTGGAGAAAGAAGTGAGAAGAAGAATCCTGGTTGTGGGGAAGGGAACAGGAACTGGTGACCAGAGGCAGAGTCACATCAGGGAAGGTTTCAGGCTATAGAAATAGAGTTTGGGGAATGGAGAGATGTGTTAAAGGATCTTTAAGGAAATAACGCTGGATAAGATGAAGGGTAACCTCTGTTCTCTCTCTTTCAATAATGATCTGCTTGACCTTACAGTGCTTTTGGTATGGATTCATGTAATTTGGTTTCATTTTATTTTAATGCTACAGATGGATGAAATTGGGATTAAGATAGGCAGATGAGTGAGAAAGGTCTAGCTCAAAGGCTTAGTTTTTTATTCCATTATATGAAACACCATTTGAGTGAATACCTCAGAGCATAAATGTTTGAGGGCATTTCTAATTACTTCCTCAGTAGAGGTCTTAAAGTAAAATTGCTCAAAGTCTGGGATGTTTACATTCTTCAGAAAATTTGTCCCATCCTTGCTAAATCTATAGAATACACTTTTTTTCTCTGTTCTCCTGGCTTCTCTACATAAAATATAAGTTTAATGCATTGCTGGACTTGTTAGAAGTAAACAACAACAAAAATGTAAGCTGAAACCAGAGCCAGGAAAGAGAAGCAGCAAGCAAAGAAGAAAGGCAGGTATGCTGTGGGCAATGCCTGTGCTGACAGTGCCAGACAAGGCCCTTGGCAAACACAAGGAAACCGAGCTGAGCCCACAATTCCTACATTAAAATAAAGGCTCTGGAAGAGGGTTAAAGTGGTCACCAGGCTGTGAGTATTCCTTGACTCTAGAAAGCAGCAATATTAATTTTCTTTAGCAAAAAATTATCTAGGCCTCTAGGAGTCCCACAGATTAAGAGCAAACAAATATTGGCTGGTATTCACAAATCACTAAAGAAACAAGCTACCACAAGAACGCTGGGGTAAACCAAAATAACAGATTTAGACCCCACGCAAGGACTTCAAATATTTGTATTTTTGGATATGGATGTGAGTCAAAAAGTGAGAAAGAACGAGGCACTATAAAAATTAGGCAAATTTATAAAACAACAAATAGAACTTTTATAAATAAAAAGTATAGTTGTTTAGGGAATGAATCCTCGGTGTATACATTAAACAGTAGATTAGATGCAAGAGGAGACAATTAGTGAGAAACAGATCTGAAGTACTTACCTAGAATGTACTGTAGAGGGAAAGGGGGATGAAAACATGAAAGAGAAGTTAAAATATATGAGGAATTAATGAAAAGGTCCACCATAAGCTTATTAGAGTTATGGAAGCGGAAAATAGAGAAAATGGAGGAGAGAGAATATTTTTAAAGATAATAGTTGAGTCATGCATATTTTATCACAGTAAAAAAAATAATGGTTGAGCAGTTTCCAGAACTAGTAAAAGACACAAAGAAATACAATTTATACCAGCAAAAATTAAAAAATTAAAATTGCACATTTAGATACACTGTACTGAAAGAGCACATCCTAAAAGCAGCCAGATACAGAAGTTGAATTAGAGCAAGACTCTGTCTCAAAAAAAAAAAAAAAAAAAAAAAAAAAAAAAAAAAAAAAAAATAAACTAAAGGAGGTAGTCAAGGGGAAGGGAAAATGAACTCACAATGAAGATCTGAAATATAGAAAGAAATAGTAAGACAGGAAAAATATTGGTAAATCTCAATATTTCTTTATAAAACAAGAATGATGTTCTAATTTGTAGAAAATTAGAAAATCAAAATGGAAATAAAATGGATAACTTTCAAATCAGTAAATGGCGGGGTGGGGAGGATAAAGAAAACTTCTAAAGCAAATGAAAAAACCCTCAAATAGTTCAAAATGAATCAAAACAGGAGACAAAATAATGCGATTGGAAGGACAAAACAAATGGAAAACAGAAAATACAGGTCCAAATATAGTGACAATAAACATAAATGGACTAAACTCGCCAGTTAAAAGAATGACAAGTTGACATACTGGGCTTTTAAAAAAAAATCCAACTAAACCTTGTTTATGAGACATATCTCAGTTAGAAGGACATGGTGAGGGCTAGGCATGGTGGCTCACACCTGTAGTCCCAGCACTTTGGAAGTCCGAAGCAGGCAGATCACCTGAGATCAGGAGTTCAAGACCAGCCTGGCCAACATGGCGAAACCCCATCACTACTAAAAACACAAAAATTAGCTGGATGTGGTGGTGGCTGCCTGTAATCCCAGCTACTCAGGAGGCCGAAGTAGGAGACTCACTTGAACCCCAGAGGCAGAGGTTGCAGTGAGCTGAGATTGCGACACTGCACTCCAGCCTGGGCAACAGAGCAAGACACCATCTCAAAAAAAAAAAAAAAAAAAAAAAAAAAAGGACATGGGAAGACTGAATGGAAAAGGGATACAAAGAGAATATTATTTAATCAAAGAAAGCTAGTTATGCTCTACTAATATAAAGGAGACTTTAAGCCAAAAATTCATTATATTATTATTTTGAGACAGGTTGTACTCTATTGAACACACTGGAGTGCAGTGGAGCAATCTTGGCTCACTGCAGCCTCTACCTACCCACACTCAACTGATCGTCCCCCCTCAGTTTCTGGAGTAGCTGGGACTACAGGTTCATGCCACTACACCTGGCTATTTTTTGTAGAGACAGGGTTTCACCATGTTGGTCTCGAACTCCTGGGCTCAGGCTATCCACCTGCCTCAGCCTCCCAAAGTGCCAGGATGACAGGCATGCGCCACCGCCCCTGGCCCCAAAAAGTATTATTAAAGCCAGAAAGGGTCACTGTATAACAATAAAAAATTAATTCACCAAAAAGATATAAAATTCTAAACTTGTATATACCCCTGTAGAAAGAAAAAAGTATCCTCTTCAAAGTTTCCCTTCTCGTTTAAAAAAAAAAAAATCGTAAGTGTTAAAAAGAAAGACTTTTAAAGACTAACTTCCTTCAAGCCTCCTTGCATTGTGCTAATAACTCTTTGTTAAGCCCTAATGTAGCTGTCAGACATGCTCACAGGCACGTAGTACATTCTATATCCTTGTACCTTACCCAAGATATTTGTGCTGGACATGCTCACAGACACATTCCAGCTCGCAGCCTTTGACCCTTCCCTATTTGGCATAAGCAACTTCCTCCTTTCCTTTATTCTCCCTTGCCTTTACCTATTTAGAAAAATTTTTAACCGTTAGCCTATCGGGTTCAGTTTAGATTGTGAGGTCTGGCTCCAGCCAATGGAGACAGGACACAGTAGCAGGGTCAAGCTGCATAAGGGATAAAAATTGCTTCCTTTCTTTGTTCAGGTGTGCTCTCACCATTGTTCCATCTGTGATGAGCACCCTTTCTACAAAAAGTAAAAATTGTCTTACTAAGAAAATTAAATTTATGTTCAAATGCTATTTCTTTGTGGCACCAAGAAACAAACATTTCTAATACCCCCTCCCCCGAGATCCTCAAAACATATCAAGTAAAAGACTACAGGACAAAGTTGAAAATCCAGTTTAACAGTGGAAGATTTTAAAACACATTTCTTAACAAGTAAACAAAAATTAGTAAAGATATAGAAGACGTAGAGCATCACAAATAACAATCTTGATTTAACAGATATAAATAGGCTCCTGCATTCAACAGTTTGAGTATACATTCTTCTCAAGAAATATGAAACATTTATAAAATTTGGCTACTTGTTATTCCATAAAGAAAAAGTTCCAATAATTCAAAGAGTCAGTGTCATAAGAACACATTCTCTGACCATGATGCAGCTTGGTTAAAATCAATAACAAAAATTTTTCTATTTCCATAATTTGGCAATTTCAGAAACACACTTCCAAATCACTCATGGCCATGGGTCATGGAAGGTGGAATGAAAATTTTTAAATAACTGAAATTGAATGATAATGAAAATACTATATATCAAAATTTATGGACCTTCATACAATGGATTCATTAATAAAAAGGAAGGAACTCCTGATACAGGCCCCATCATGGATGAACCTCAAAAGCATTAAATGGGCCGGGCACGGTGGCTCAAGCCTGTAATCCCGGCACTTTGGGAGGCTGAGACGGGCGGATCACGAGGTCGAGAGATCGAGACCATCCTGGCTAACATGGTGAAACCCCCTCTCTACTAAAAAATACAAAAAACTAGCCTGGCGCGGTGGCGGGTGCCTGTAGTCCCAGCTACTCAGGAGGCTGAGGCAGGAGAATGGCGTAAACCCGGGAGGTGGAGCTTGCAGTGAGCTGAGATCTGGCCACTGCACTCCAGCCTGGGCGACAGAGCGAGACTCCGTCTCAAAAAAAAAGAAAAAAAAAAAAAAAGCATTAAATGAAGTGAAAGAAGCTAGACATGAGAAGACCACATATTGGATGATTCTATTTATAAATGTCCAGAAAACACAAATTTATACAAAGAAAAAGCAGAGTAGTGGTTAGCTAGGGGTGGGAACAGGGATTATTGCAAATGGGCATAAGAGAGCTTACTGAGGGAATGAAAATGTTCTCAAATCGATTAATGGAAATGGTAGTGCCACTCAGTAATAAATTAAAAGTCACTGAATTATACACTTTAAATGAATGAGTTTCATAATACATAAAGTATATCTTGATAACGCTGTTTTAAAAGAAAACTTGTAAGATATAGGACAATTAAAATTTTGAGGGAAATACAGCCTTAAAGAAAGAAAGATGGCTGGGTATGGTGGCTCACATCTGTAATCCCAGCACTTGAGCAGGCTGAGGCAGGAGATCACTTGAGGCCAGGAGTTCAAGACCAGCATTGGCAACAAAGCAAGACAACAACAACAACAAACCAGAAAGAAAAATATCAAAGTAAAGAGAAGAAAATAATAAATATAGGAACTAAAATTTATAAAACCGAAAATAAAGATTCAACAGAGACGATTAACAAAGCCAAAAGTTGGTTTGCTAAAAGAATAATAATAATAAACCATTGGCAAGATTAATCAAGAAAAAAGGAGAAGGAACAAATGAATATCTGAAATTTAAAAGGGGAGATAACTACTGACATGGCAAAATTTAAAAGATAAAATAATAGCATGAATAGATGTTGAGACTACAGCAATGTTTGTTATATTTCCTTTGTGACTTAAAAAATGTTCTGTATTTGTGGGATATAGGATCATATGCAAATGCAATTAGCTAACCTTTTGAACATATATTTTGAAGCTAGGTTAGGTATACGAGTTCATGATTACGATGGTCTCTTACATTGCTTCTTTTATCAGTATAATCTATTTATGTGTGTACTTGAAAATACCTCGGCCAGGCACTGTGGCTCACACCTGTAAATCCCAGCACTTGGGAGGGCTGAGGTGGGCAGACTGCTTTGAGCCCAGGAGTTCGAGATCAGCCTGGGCAACATGGCGAAACCCAGTCTCCAAAAAAAAAAAAAAAAATACAAAAAAATAGCTGGGCAAGGTAGCACACACCTATAGTCCCAGCTACTCGGGAGGCTGAGGTGGGAGGATCACCTGAACCTGGGAAGTCAAGGTTGTAGTGAGCCATGACTGTACCACTGCACTCCAACGTGGCTGACAGAAGTGAGGCTCTGTCTCAAAAAAAAATAATAAATAAAGTATTTTTTCTTTTATTTATTGGTCACCTACTATGTGCTATGGAGTTTGTCAATATTACCTCTGTCCCTAATGTCCCTGGTAAGATGGGCATAAATAACTCCTATTTCAGATGACACAACTGAGAGAGCCATAAATGATACGTTTTAAAAAGCCAGGATCCAAACTCAGATTTTTCTGTTTCCAAAGCCTGTACTCTTCTTTACCACCGTGGTTCAAATGTATGTTGACTGTATATGTAACATGTATTTATTTTTTTTAAAATAACACAAATTTCAGTATGAGGGAAAACTCAAAACTTAATCATGCAATCCTATAAACTGGACTTTTGCATTTTAAAGCACCTATCTTTGGGGAGAGAAGGCAGTGCAAGCTGGCTTAATAGAACTCTCCAGCCATCATTTCCCCCCTATACCCCACAAGAACACCAAATTGAACAATTATCCATACAAGAAAGAACCTTCATAACAACCAAACATTGAGTGAGAGATCACAGTACCTGGTTTTGACTACATATCACTGAAAGAGGCACTGAAGAAGATAGGAAAGACAGTGTTGAATTGCCAACACCACCATTCCGCCATCTGTTGCAGCGGTCACATGGTGTGGAGAGAGAATCTATGCTTGTGGGAGGGAGAGTGCAGTGATTGTGGGACTTTGCATTAGAACTCAGTGCTGCCTGCCACAGCTGAAAGCAACATGGGGCAGAATTCAGCCAGTACTCACAGAGGGGGCAGTTAGACCAGCCCCAGCCAGAGGGGAACTACCCATCCCACTGGTCAGAATCTGAGTTCCAGCAAGCCCCACCATGGCAAGCTAAAGCATTCTGGGGTTCTAAATAAACTTGAAAGGCAGTCTAGGCCACAAGCACTGCAATTCCCGGGCAAGTTCTGGTGCTGTGCTGGGCTTGGAGCCAGTGGAGTTAGGGTACATGTGACCTAGTGAGATATGAGCCAGCCAGCCAAGGAAGTGCTTACATCACCCCTCCTCCAATCCCAGGCAGTGCAGCTCACAGCTCCAGGAGAAACTCCTTTCCGCTTGAGGAGAGGAGAAAGGAGAATAAAGGGGACTTTGTCTTGCAACTTGGATACCAGCTCAGCCACAGTAGGATAGGGGAGAAGGTAGAGTCCCAAGGCCCTCATTCCAAGCCCTAGCTCCCAGATCACATTTTTAGACATACCCGGTGCCAGAAGGGAATGCACTGCCTTAAAGGGAAGGACCCAGTCCTGGAAGGATTTATCACCTGATGACTAAGAGACCCTGGGCCCTGAATAAACATCAGCAGCACCCAGGCAGTACTCACCATGGGACTTGGGTAAGACCCAGGGCTGTGCTGGCTTCAGGTGTGACCCAGTGCATTCCAAGCTATGGTGCCCACAGGGACAGACTTCCTCTGCTTGAGGTAAGGAGAGGAAAAAGTAAAAGGAACTTTTTATTGCAGCTTGGGCACCAGCTTGGCCACAGTGGGGTAGAGAACCAAGAAGTCACCTGGTGTCCTCAGTTCTAGCCCTTGGCTTCTGGATGGCATTTCTGGACCTGCCCTGGGCTAAAGGGAAGCCCACTGCCTGGAAGGGAGAGTCCTAAACATGGCAGCATTCACCACAAGCTGACTGAAGAGCCTTTGGGCCTTGGGTGAATATCAGCGATAGCCAGGCAGTACCTGCTGCAGGGAGAGACTCCTTCCACATGAGGGAAAAAGAGGGAAGAGTGGGAAGGATTTTGTCTTACAGCTTGGGTGTCAGCTCAGGTGGCGTAGAATTGAGAACCAAGTAGATTCCTAAGGTTCCTGACTCTAGGCCCTGGCTTCCAGATGGCATTCTGGTATCTGCTGTAGGCTGGGGATTAGCTTGCCGCCCTGAAGGGAAGGACACAAGCCAGGCTGGATTTGCTTTCGGCTGATGGTAGAGCCCTTGGGCCTTGAGTGAATATTGGCAGTAGCCAAGCAGTGGTAACTGGGGGCCCAGGGTGAGACCCAGTATTTTGCTGGCTTTGGAGAAACTCCACGTGTTTGGGGGAAAGTAAGGGAAAAGAATAAGAGTCTCTGCCTGGTAATACAGGGAATTCTCCCAGATCTTACCCAAGACCACCAAGGCAATATCTCTACAATTCTGCAAGAGCCACAGCATTACTGGGCTTGGGGTGCCCCCCTCCCCCAATGCAGATACAGCTACCATGACCAAAGATTTAGATGACAACAACTCAGTGCTCTTTGAATACTTGGAAAACTTTCCCAAGAAGGACAGGTACGAACAAGCCCAGATTACAAAGACTAATAAATATGTAACTCTTCAATGCCCAGACATCGACAGACATCCACAAGCATCAAGACCATACAGGAAAGCATGACCTCACCAAACAAACTAAATAGTGTACTAGTGGCCAATACTGAAGTGACAGAGATATGTGACCTTTCAGAGAGAGAATTCAAAATAGCTATTTTGAGGAAGCTCAACGAAATTCAAGATAACACAGAAAAGGAATTCAGAATCCTATTAGGTAAACTTAACAAACAGATTAAAATAACTTTTAAAAATCAAGCAGAAATTCCAGAGTTGAAAAATTCAACTGATATAGTGAAGAATGCATCAGAGTCAACAGGAGTATTGATCAAGCAGAAGAAAGAATCGGTGAGTTTGAAGACACGTTATCTGAAAATACAGTCAGAGGAGACAAAAGAAAAGAGAATAGGCCAGGTGCAGTGCCTCACGCCTGTAATCCCAGTACTTTGAGAGGCCAGGCGGGTGGATCACCTGAGGTCAGGAGTTCAAGACTAGCCTGGGCAGCATGGAGAAACCCTGTCTCTACTAAAAATACACAATTAACCAGGCATGGTGGTGCATGTCTGTAATCCCTGTTATTCGGGAGGCTGAGGCAGGGGAGAATCGTTTGAACCTAGGAGGCGGAGGTTGCCGTGAGCTGAGATTGCGCCATTGCACTCCAGCCTGGGCAACAAGAGCGAAACTCCATCTCAAAAAAAAAAAAAAAAAAGAACTGGGCATGGTGGCAGGCACCTGAGGCAGGAGAATCATTTGAACCTGAGAGGCAGAGGTTACAGTGTGCCAAGATTGTGCCACTGCACTCGAGTCTGGGCGACAGATTCAAATTCTGTCTCAAAAAACAAAAATGAAAAAAGAATAAAAAACAATGAAGCATGCCTACAAGATCAAGAAGACAGCCTCAGAAGGGAAAATATAAGAGTTATTGGCCTTATAGAGGAGGCAGAGAAGGAGATGGGGTAGAAAGTTTATTCAAAGGGGGTAATAACAGAGAACTTCCCAAACCTAGAGAAAGATATCACTATCCAAGTACAAGAAGGTTATAGAATACCAAGCTGATTTAACCCAAAGAAGACTACCTCAAGGCATTTAGTAGTCAAACTCCCAAAGGTCAAGGATAAAGAAAAGATCCCAAAAGCAGCAAAAGAAAAGCAACAAATCACATACAATGAAGCTCCAAAATGTCTGGCAGCAGACTTTTCAGTGGAAACCTTATAGGCCAGGAGAAAGTGGCATGACATTTAAACTGCTGAAGGAAAAAAACTTTTACCCAAGAATAGTATATCCAGCTAAAATATCCTTCAAAAATGAAGGAGAAACAAAGACTTGCTCAGACGAAACAAAAGCTGACGGAGGCCGGGCGCGGTGGCTCACACCTGTAATCCCAGCACTTTGGGAGGTCGAGGCGGGCAGATCACAAGGTCAGGAGATCTACACCATCCTGGCTACCATGGTGAAACCCTGTCTCTACTACAAATACAAAAAAAATTAGCCAGGCGTGGTGGTGGGTGCCTGTAGTCCTAGCTACTTGGGAGGCTGAGGCAGGAGAATGGCGTGAACCTGGGAGCGGAGCTTGCAGTGAGCCAAGATCGAGCCACTGCACTCCAGCCTGGGGGACAGAGCGAGACT
>NW_016807978.1:1352328-1375281 GCF_001698545.2 Rhinopithecus bieti | reverse complement strand
AAAAAAAAAAAAAAAAAAAAAAGCCTGTGATAAACTATTTTGACATTTAAAATGTGACCATTTCAAAGTAATAAATTTACCATCTTACCTTGTTCTCTCTCAAAGCTTGCTTCCTCATCAGACAAAACTAGCCTGAAGTAAAAACAAAAAAAAAATGTAGATTTTTTTGTTATAACACACCTGTGAATTATATTCCCCAAACAGTTTTATATGGTTAAAAAGAATTTTCTACTCAGGAAACATAAAATTGTCCACTAGATCCCCTAAAATCTATATCTGGTGAATTTCCTACTTCTTTTATAGATCTATACAGACATTTCACCCCTTATTCCTTCAATAAACATTTACTGAGTATCTACAAAGCACCAGGCATCATCCTTAGTACTCAATCTTCAAGAACCTTCACCATCAAAGCCATAGAATAAGAAGTTTCATTTTCAAGCCTTGAAAGGTTTTAAGAACACTTGTGAACTAAATCAAGGGAATGAAGAACTCCAGAAAAGATGTAGTACCCTATTTTGAACAACTAAGTGATGTTTGCAAGACACATCAGCCTAAAATATCCTCAGTCAATACTAATTTTGGGTATTTATAGCATCTATCTGATATAAAAAAGAAAAAGTTAAGACAAAGAAATTGGGCCGGACACGGTGGCTCACGCCTGTAATCCCAGCACTTTGGGAGGCTGAGACAGGCGGATCACGAGGTCAGGAGTTTGAGACCAGCCTGACCAACATGGTGAAACCCTGTCTCTAGTAAAAATACAAAAATTAGCCAGGTGTGGTGGCACGTGCCTGTAATCCCAGCTACTCAGGAGGCTGAGGCAGGAGAATTGCTTTAACCTGGGGGGTGGAGGTTGCAGTGAGCCGAGATCGTGCACTGCACTCTAGCCTGGGTGACAGGGCAAGACTCTGTCTAAAAACACAGCAAAACAAAAAAAAAAAAAAAAAAAGAAAGAAAAATAAATTGAACACAGACATAGTCACTACACCTGGGGCATGACCTCACAGTTGCTAGTATTGAAAGTTGTTTTTAATAAATCTTTAAAGATACTTAAAAATCTATACAGTATTTACTTATAAATACTACACAAATAAACCTACAGAGCAAATAAATACTCATGACCTGAAATGAAATTTTCCCTAACAGTATTATGTTTTTTTAAAGAACTTGGATGGAAGAGAAGTGAACAGCTTGGCTATCTACTAGTTAACTTGAAAAGTAGCTCTCATAATGCTAAAGATACATGAGAAGATTTTGAATAAAACTCTTGTGAAATGTGAGAATGGAAAAATTTTACTAAATTAATATAGTTCATGTAACATATGATTTTAAATGTCAGTATAGGCCAGGCGTGGTGGCTTACTCCTGTAATCCCAGCACTTTGGGAGGCTGAAGTGGGCAGATCACTTGAGGTCAGGAGTTCGAGACCAGCCTGGCCAACATGGTGAAACTCCATCTCTACTAAAAAATACAGAGATTAGCTGGGCTTAGTAGTGCATGCCTGTAATCCCAGCTACTCGGGAGGCTGAGGCAGGAGAATTGCTTGAACCTGGGATGGGGAGGTTGCAGTGAGCTGAGATTGTGCCACTGAACTCCAGCCTGGACAAAAAGAGTGAGACACTGTCAAAAAAAAAAAAAAAAAAAGTCAAAAGTCAATATAAAAATTCACAAATTTAATTTATAACTAGACATTTGATCAATGTTTATCTTAAAACATTTAAACATTCAAGTTAGCAAAAAAAAATTGGTTTGGATTTCCTCATAGAGAAGATGGGAAAATGTCTTATGTTATATTTGTGTCTTATTCATTTTGTGTTGCTTTAACAGAATACCTGAGACTGAGTAATTTATAAAGAAAAGAGGTTCATTTAGTTCTGCAGGTTGGGAAGTTAAAGATCATGGCCCCGGCTTCTGACAAGGGCTTTAGTGCTACATCATAACATGGTAGAGAAGGTCAAAGGGGAAGTGGACACGTGCCAGGAGGCAAACTCCAAAGCACGTTGGGCTTTATAACAAACCACTCTCTCATGATCACCTTCTACTCAACACTATAGGGTTTATCACTGGCCCTTATTTCTGAGTTCGTTAATATATTGAATCTGGTTAAAATGAGAATTAAATAGCAGCTTTGAAAGAAAAACAAAGGGACAATATAATAAAAGGGAAACAGGGGACATGAAGGATGTACATGGCAACAGCCCATATTTTCAGGTAACCAGTCCCAGTCCTATGTGTGTCATTCTGGAAACAGATTTCTCATAGTTTATTTCACAGATGCTGGTACCTGTCCCTTTCTTCTCTCTAGCTGCCCATTTCAAGAGTCACTAGAGGTACTTGTAGCTCTTAATACAAGGCTCAGTATCCCAAATGACAGACTCTTAATGACCCCAATCAGTTTGATACTCCTGTCATGTCCTTTGCCTGCTATGTTAAAAAATGGAAAAAATTTGTGTAGGATCTGGATATTAAGAAAAAAAATGGAAATAAATAAATAAATATACATATATATGGTTTCAAAACAAATTGCTATGGTTTGAATTTCTCCTCATCAAAACTCTTGTTGAAATCTGACCCCAACCTCAATGTGGGAGTATTGGGAGGTGGAGACCTAGTAAGAGGTGTTTGGGTTATGGGGGCAGATCCGTCATGAATGGTTTGGTGCCTTTTTCATGGTAATGAGTGAGTTCTCACTCTCATGAGATTGGATTAGTTCTCTCAGGAATGCTTCTGAATGGGTTGTTATATAGCCAGCACGCCCCTTGATTTTGCCTCTTCACACAGGTCTGCTTCCCCTTTGACCTTTTCTACCATGTTATGAAGCAGCACTAAAGCCCTCACCAGAAACCAGGGCCATGCTCTTGAACTTCCCAGCCTGCAGAACCATGAGCTAAACTTTTTTACTTTATAAATTTCCCTGTCTCAGGTATTCTGTTATAGCAAAACAGACTATGACACAAATGTTTAGTGTTGATTGGAAAAATGACACAGAAACAAATATTCAGTAAGAGAAGAAACAATTCTTTCCACATGTATCATATGATATCCAGGACTTCTATAACATGACACAGATGACTTATGCCTGCTTACTTATTGAGCTGTTCAGTAAGAAAACCGCCTATTTGTTCATATTTATTGTCTTCAGTAAGCTTGCTTGGAGTGTCTTGTAGTTGCTAAGGATAAGAAAGTCAATGTTAAGTAGATAGAAAGAATGTTTCTTCCTCTCTGCAAAGAAAATGAGAATATAAATTCTAAAGAACCATATGAAATAGGAAGTTCTGAACTACAGAGTGAAAGATATAGGACATGTATGCTATTGTAATCTGAACTGAGCTACTGAGTTTCATATCTCCTGGCTGCCTGTGCAAACTGCACATACTGTGATGTGGGGTAGCCACAGATTAGTTTAGCGACTTAGTAATAGGCCTAAAGCACACTTAAACTATGTTGCTAGCCTGTATCGCAATGCTCTAAATACAGCTAAAGATTTTCAATTTTGATTCTGAGCAGAAATTGGATATAAAATTTGCCTAAATACACAGTATGCCATACAGCAAAGCATTTATTATATAAAAAGTCAAAATAAAACAAAACAAAAAACAACCTAATTCAAGGGCATCTTTGGGGCTGGAAGATGCCATATCAGAACATGACTTTAACATCCATCCTAAACCCCAGAAATATGCAAGCCTATCACAAATACCACATCCAGCTTGAACAAACCAGCCAGCAACACTTTCAAGCTTTACTGAAAATAAGGCAGAATGAATGGTAAGTTAAAAGGTACTGAAACCTGGCATAATGTTGGTATCATGAACCATATCCATGACATCAGTGTAAAAGTAAAACAAAGTTTTTCTGTAACTTATAATATTGTCAGGTAGGTAATCTGGTCATTTTGAGAACACATGACCACTTTCCATCACTTGTTCCTCTTAAGTTTTCCTTTCCATAGCCTTTTCTTATCTCCTTTGCATTTAAATTTTCTTTTTACTGTCTCCCTCTTTTTCCCTGTCCTACTAATATCTTGAGCCTGCCAGCAGTATTCCTATGTATTTCAGTGTTGCTGGCAGCATTTGCAATTAGGAAAATGCTGACCCTTGGCTGAAGGAGGATGTTTCTCAATGTTTTGTTAATTTTAAATTAACCTTGGTAAAAAAAAAAAAAAAAAAAAGCAGTTTCAATGTTATCACCTGAATGAAGTGTAATACATCTATACAAGAGAACATGGAACGCAATGTACCTTGAGAGCTACAAAATCATATGGATGAAAGCCAATACAGGCTTCATGAATTTGGGACATCATTCGAGCTGTTTTCTCCCAGAATCCAAGCAGTGTCCTCTGCAAAAAAAGAAAAGTTGATACTACAGTTCTCCTTCACCTCCATGATTTTTTAAGTGCTATATTTCCTTACTAGTTTAGTAGATGAACAGTTGCCAAATAAGAAGCAGCAGGAACTAAATTGAATTTTCCAAGTTTGGGGAACCATAAAGCACTGCAAATAGTGATTGTGCATAAGAATTGGCATCTTTGTCTGCACGTGTGGGTGTTATCTGTATAAACAGCACAGGAATGCACACTGGAGCCACCTAGAGAGTAACTGCAGCTTAGAGAATGAAAAGTTAGGGATTAGAACATCTGAGATATCAAGAAGAGAAATGTTAAAAGCACAAAAATACCAGTCTCTGTTAAAGGAGGGACATATGTGTAGTCTTTATGTTAATGGGAATATATAAAACTTTTTAATTGGAGAAAAATTACATTTACCCCTAAATCTGCCCTTTCATCTAGAGTTCAAGAGAGATTTGCCAAAAAATGTGTTCTCAAGCTAACTCAAGTAATTGGAAATTTTCCTTGCTGCTTCAGGGTTTCTGATTAAAGTGAGGGGGATGAATGGATAGAATAAAGGAGAATTGAACTCATAGCTGTTGTGTTTCAGGCAAGATGCTAAACAGATATCACACACAGTTATTTTCAAGTGCATCCTTTCTCCATTCCTGAATCCCACAGTACTGAACTGAAATAGGCAGACTCCCTAAAAGCAGGAGTTAATGTCCATTTCCTGTAGTTTATTACTCTTTTCTTATGTAAGTACAGTTTATTCAATTTTTTCCATTTAAAATATATGTAAAATCAATAACTGCTACTTATTAATATCTAACTTATTCATTGTGTGTTATTTATATGTGATTTGTGGTAATATAAGCACAAGTGAGACTTCTGAGGTTAAAGTGATACGGAATGGCAACTTGGCAGAATGAAAAGAACATAGAACTTAGAATTAGAAAACTTTGGTTTCTAAGCCCAACACTGCTATTCAAAGGAATCTAATCACACATAGTTTTTTGCACCCTCTAGACAACTTTTAAAAAGGAATCTCACCACTCATCTTTACTGCAAGGACATGCTGACCATGGAGGTGGGTACCTGATAGGTAGTGAGCGAATGAGACAGCATATTGCAGCGACTAGCTCCAAGTAAATCCACTTTCTGACAAACATCCATCTTTAACTTGTCAAAAGAAGCTTTGCTATTTCTCACTTGCATCTGTACCTGCAATAAAATGCTAATTTTTATTACAGATATATAGTATATAGTACATAGGTTCATAATAAATATTTTCAGAAATAAATTATAATAAAGACTAATTCCTTTTCCCTGTATCATTAATATTTCATGAGTAATGATGAAGATTTTGGCTACTGTTAGTAACTATAGGAGATTCTTTCCAGAAGATATCTTTATGCTGAGAAAGTATGAGATAATAGATGGAAAGCAAATAGTTTTTAAAAAACTATTCCAAATAAAAAGAAACATCTAAAACTATTCATAGGTAGCACTTAGCTAAGAGCAGAAGAATAAATGGAAAGGGGACCTCGTTAAAGTACTGAGAAATATTAATAATATTTCTGAATCATGCAGATATTTATAAATTCCAGTAGAGGCCTATTGTATTTCTTGAATAAATGGTGAGTCATGCCATCAGGTAGTGTGAATACTCAACTTTTTAATATATTCATTCAACAAATATAAGGTACCTATTATCTATTATGTGCAAGGCATTGTTCTAGGCTCTGAGATACTGTGGTGAACAAAACAATGTTCTTGGGTAGGGAGGCACAGGAAAAAAAAGAAGTAAATAAATATATAGTTGCAAAGGTAGCAAATAAGTAAACAGAAATGAATGACTGATGACATGAAACTCCCTGTGAGATCATGCATGATGTTTGAACTGGGACAGAAAGATGATGAGCAGGCTACACTAAGACCCTGGGGAGACCATTCCAGAACTAGGGACAAGCAAGGACAAAGGTTCTGAGAGTGGTAGGGGGTGAAGACCTTATCATGTTAGAAGAACAAGCAGTAAGGAGGTAGAGCACATTCTTCCTGGAGTGTAGGAAGGAAGTACAACATGTGGTTGTGGAGGGACCAGGGATCAGGCCATGCAGGGTTTTTAGGGTCCAGATAGGGACTTGGATTGTATTTGATGTGGTTTGGCTGTGTCCCTGCCAAGATCTCATCTTGAATTCCCATGTTATGGGAGGGACCCAGTGAGAGATAATTGAATCATGGGGGCAGGTCTTTCCCATGTTGTTCTTGTGATAGTAAGTCTCACAAGATCTGATAGTTTTAAAAGGGGAGTTTTAAAACAAGCTCTTTTGCCTGCCACCATCCATGTAAAACGTGACTTGCTCCTCCTTGCCTTCTACCATGATTGTGAGGCCTCCCCAGCCACGTGAAACTGTTAAGTCCATTAAATATCTTTCCAGTCTCGGGTATGTCTTTATCAGCAGCATGAAAATAGACTAATACATTATTCTTCTTTTAAAAATTGAGGTGAAAGTTGCATAACATACAATTAGCAATTTTAAAGTGTTCAATTAAGTGGCATTTAGCGCATTCACAATGTTGTTCAATCACTCCCTTGGACTGTATTCTGTCAAAGGATGTAAAAGGGATGGAATACAAGGTTGTTGTGGCCTGAGGCCATGTATTCACCTACTTCATAGGGCTGTTGTGTGTAATCAATGAGGCAAACCACTTAACATCTGGCCCAGAGTCATGGCTCCATCAGTATTAAATATTATGATTTTTATTATGGGGTCTCTATTTATGAAATGAATGATAAAATGAATTTTGTTATTTATGTATCATAAAATGAGGGGCTATAATTTATAATAAGGAGTTTATTTAGCAAAAACATATGTTCATACATAGTTGCTTATGAAGTCTGTGGCCAAACTTTGTATTGTGACAGAATAAAAATTTTGATAACCTTCATATTTTCTTATAATTAACAATCATTTTACATGAGTTTTTACTTAAATTACTTTTGTCCCACTGTAATAAACTATTTTCTTCCTGCAACGAATCTCAAAAGTTTAAGCAAGCACATTTAAGAAGTAATTTAGATCTATCATGAGACAGATAAAAAAATTAATAAAAAAGGTAGACAGTGTGAAGACGCCACTCCAGGAGTAAAAATAAAAGTGTGACAAACTTTTGTACTTCAACTAGTCTCCAAGCAACCAAGAACGTATAATGAAACATATATTTCTCAAAAAACGCCTGAAATTTTATTATCTTAATTATTCTGTGGCAGTTCCGTATTCCATACACCAAGAAAAGGAAAAGGATACATTTTCATACTTTTCTAAACTTTTCCATTTGCTTTAAGGTGTCTGGGTCCAGCTCTTGGGATACATCTTTCATCCACAGCAGAGCTCCTCTGTATTCTGTGCGCGCCTGCTCCATCCGATTAATTGTCATCAAGGTATCAGATACCGCCCTTTGGCTGAATGTTGCTACTTCTTGCTTCAGACGAGACAGAGGAGTACACAGGGCCAATCTAATGGCAGAGAGGTAAAAATCAGAGGGCTGAACACATCATAAGTAAAACAAAACAAAGTTTAAACCAATGACAAAGCATATTTGCTAACAAGATGAATCTACAAGTTAAAATTTATTAAGTTCCCTAAGGAGATTTTGAAAGCAAATAAGGATCATAAAGCCAACTCTGAATTATCAATAAATATGTGTTGGCCGGGAGCGGTGGCTCACGCCTGTAATCCCAACACTTTGGGAGGCCAAGGCAGGCAGATCACCTGAGGTCAGGAGTTTGAGATCAGCCTGGCCAACATGGCGAAACCCTGTCTCTACTAAAAATGCAAAAGATTAGCCGGGAGTGGTGGGCGGGTGCCTGTAATCCCAGCTACTCGGGAGGCTGAGGCAGGAGAATCACTTGAACCCGGGAGGTGGAGGTTGCAGTGAGCCGAGATGGCACCACTGCACTCCAGCCTGGGCAACAGAGTGAAACCCCACCTCAAAAACAAACAAACAAAAAAAGTGTCTAAACCTCCCCCCTTGTTACTTTAGGAAATATGTCATTTTGCAATACTTTGGATGTTATTCCATGTATAAATAACCTGCCAAGTAAATGTGCCATTTAGAAAACAGTTGAGAGGAACAGAGAACCTGCATTCATAAAGCATAATCCAATTAACAGAAACCTTTCATTTGACAAGTTCAGGGAAAACCTGGGTTTGGCAGAGTAGATGAGATTCTAGGAGAACTAATGAGTATGGAGTTCTTAGCAGCTGAGGATGAGGACAAGACAAGTATTTAAGAAACACAAATTAAATCCAATTCCTCCTTTTTGCTTAGTGGCCATTGGAGGGCCCTGTACTTAGTACCTCCATGTCACTTCCTTCGAGAGAGACTCTGCACTGATGTGATGTTTCAGAATAAAGCTATATAAATTGGATACCATCATTATAGGTCTGATAAGGACTATTTTATTCTTCTTAAATGCTAAAGATTTGGGCTCGGTTTAGTAATTACAGGAGATTCTTTCCAGTAGGTATCATTATATTAGAAACTGAAATAATAACTGGAAACTATGTAATTAAGAAGAAAAAAATTCTTCTAATTAAAAAGTACCACTGTATTTATAGTATGGTATCAAAAGTGAAATTGGAAATACACATTTTAAGATATTAGTCATTCTATGACTGTTACATTAAACCAGTTGAGAAATATAACTGACACTTGTCTGATTTTAGGGGAAATAAAAGAAAAGAACATCAATCATTAAATAATTATTTTGAATACAGAATTAGTAATTAAGAATTAGGTGTCAAAACATATAACTGCGGTATATTTCTCTTTAACCCTTTATTAGAATGAACAGTGACCTTTACAAATATGCAAATTTAAGTACATATGTCAAAACTGTCAGATTGACTACAGATTCAAGATAATGAACCACCATGGTAAACCTTTGCTTGGCTGAAGAACAAAGTGCCTTGCCAGTGGCGTCCATCATTTTGCCAGCTTGAGTTGCATCCCGTTCCGCTTGAAACTTTAAAAAGAGCCCTAGCTCATTTTCTTCCTCTGATATAACTAGGAAAAAAATTACAGTGTAGTTAATTGTGTCCTTTCATCATTTGTTTAAAACATATACACAACTAAAATTCTCACAGCAATAACTTTCTATACAAGATTTACTTGGGGGGAAGAAGAGAGACTTATTTTTTAAATGCAATTCCTGGGCTCCATTTCCAGAGACTCTAGTTTCCATAGGTCTAGGGAATCTGGCTTCTTATCAGCACTCCAGATGGTTTCGACACAGTGAATCCATGGACCTCGCTTTGAGAAGGACTGATTTTTAGTGACAAAAATCCCTCAAAACTACAAAACAAAGCCATAAATGAGGCATTTTCAAATGTGCAGAGATGTATTTTAGGATAATTGCCTCTTACAAAGTATTTGTTTCCTATTTAAACTTGTTAATTCATTCTTGACTCCATCCTGGCTTCAGTTTCCTATGCTCGGTATCCCAGACCCACAGATGTCCACAGTTCTGCTCCAGCAACCCTAAAAACTGTCATCTAGTGCACTGCTGCTCAGTGTGGGCCATGGACCAGTATCGGTCCAGAATCCTCTGTTACCAAGCTGTGACAAGCAAAGAAGTAAGGAAGCTGAGAATAACTGTATACAGACTTTGAGCATTTTATATTTGTCACATCTAATAAAGTGAGCTTATAATACATTTTTCCCGCATTTTATTTCATTTTTCTGAAAGTTATTTTTTTAAAAGATGGGATCTTGCTCTGATGCCCAGCCTGGAGTGCAGTGGCTTGATCATAGCTCACTGCAACCTCAAATTCCTGGGCTCAAGGGATCCTCCTGCCTCAGCCTCCTGAGTAGCTTAGACTACAGGCATGAGCCACAGTGCTTGACTAATTTTTAAAAAATTATTTTAGAGGCAGGGTCTCACTATGTTGCCCATGCTGGTCTCAAACTTCTAGCCTCAAGCCATCTTCCCACCTTGGCCTCCCAAAGCACTGGAATTACAGGCACGAGTCACAGTGCTCAGCTGAAAATTCATTTTTATTGAATTTTACAAAGGTATCAGTTTACAACAGATTGAAAGTAAACCATGCAACAAAAAAAAAAAGTCCTTCACCACAATTTAAGAAATACTGATCTAGTGTAAGCTGATCCTGTAACCACAGTAAGACTAATAAGGGGAGAAAACCCACTGCGCTCCAATTATAAGCTTAAAGTACATAACAACAAATGTCATGCCTAATTTCATCCTACTTCATAGAAAATCAAAGTTAAAACTGAAAGGTAAATGCCTATTTGTGGGGCAGCAACAGAACTCAGGCCTCCTCATGCTACCTCCCCACTCCCCCTGTCCTCGCCACCATGCCTGTAAGAGTGACCCAAGGAGAGCACAATGGTGTACTGAGGAAGGTGTCTACACAGTCTGTAGTCTCATCTCTAATAAAACCATTAACAACTGACCTGATTCAGAGCAGATGCGGTTTGGGGAGTCACGCTAATTTAATGCTGATGTATAGTTTACACATTTCCTTTGAATCAGAACTTCATAAAATATACCTCAATGAAAATTACTAGGGCCGGGCACGGTGGCTCACGCCTGTAATACCAGCCCTTTGGGAGGCTGAGGCGGGTGGATCACGAGGTCAGGAGATCAAGACCATCCTGGCTAACACGGTGAAACCCCATCTCTATTAAAAATACAAAAAATTAGCCAGGCGTGGTGGCAGGCGCCTGTAGTCCCAGCTACTCGAGAGGCTGAGGCAGGAGAATGGCATGAACCCGGGAGGTGGAGCTTGCAGTGAGCATAGATCGTGCCACTACACTCCAGCCTGGGTGACACAGCGAGACTCCACATCAAAAAAAAAAAAACAAAAAAACAAAACAAAAAAAAAAAACCACCTACTAGAAAATATTCATTTGGGTATAGTGGTTCAGAAAGCACTTTGAATACTTGGAATACTTCATTATCAACTATCAACTGAACATAAATGATCACTGAAGCTTACCTTTATCATTGCAGAAAGGGCAGTCAATGAGGCTGAATCTTTGCTGCTTCTATGTTGAGACCTGCCTGCCAAAATCTACAGAGACCCCTCCCTGACGTGTTCTCCCCACAGTCAAGAGATTCCCATAAAGTTATGGTGCTGGACTAACCTACTGCATTTGTCTGATGTTACTCCCAACAGATGTATTAATACAATTGTCTTCAAGAAATCACGTATTTATACACAATCTTGAAGCGAAAATACACAATTAAATCTATATATGTATATCTCTTCCTTATCCTGAAATGCTCTACCAGAGTGCTAAAAGATCTAGTGATTTCAGGGTATATAAACTTGCTGATTTTCTTCACATTTTCATTTCTAAGACAGGACTCACTTGGTCCAGTGATTGTGATGGCCTTTTACTGCTTGGTAAAATATGTAAGGTCGTTAGTAATCTGACCCCAAATTTCCTTTGTTCCTTTATCCTCCCATTAGTTTCAATGACAAACTGTCCATGCAGGCTGTTCTCATTCTTTAAGCTCTTTAAACTCCAAGTCTCTTCTCTACATGTTCAACTTCTATAAATCCTTTAAGTTTTACCTCAATTCCTGTCTATAGAGTTGCCTTTACCAATTACTCTAATCCATGGTTATTTTTCACTCCTAGGAATTCAGTTATGTCTATATCATTATTCTGAACTCAATTACATACTACTTATATTGTCTCTCTTTTGTTACAAAAGTTGTTTCTCCAACTATTTCCTTGGGAAAAGCACATGGCAGGTAGTCAAAAAAATACTTGAATAATCACGGTTTATTGGATTTCTTTCTTTAATGGGACAATGTATAAGCTCTGATTATAAAGCGATGAGATTAATTTACATAGCTACATGAGAAAAATTATTGATTCATTGAAATCAAATATTTATCGAGTACTGACTACATGCTAGACATTGTTTCTAGACTGGGGACACAGAAATATAACAGAAAAATTCTGTCCTGGCCGGGTGCAGTGGCTCACGCCTGTAATCCCAGCACTTTGGGAGGCCAAGGCGGGTGGATCACGAGGATAGGAGTTCAAGACCAACCTGGCTAAGATGGTGAAACCCCATCTCTACTAAAAATACAAAAATTAGCCGGGCGTGGTGGTAAGTGCCTATAATCCCAGCTACTTGGGAGGCTGAGGCAGAGCACTGCTTGAACCCGGGAGGCAGAGGTTGCAGTGAGCTGAGATCGCGCCACTGAACTCCAGCCTGGGCGACAGAGTGAGACTCCACCTCAAAAAAAAAAAAAAAAAAAAAGTCTGCCCTTAAGGAGGGCATATTCTAGTGGTGGGAAGAAAAACAATGGACAAAATATATAGAATGTTGAATATTGTTAACTGGACAGGGAGTTTTGAGAGAAAAGGGTATTGCATTGCATTGTATTGTATTGTATTGTATTGTATTGTATTGTATTGTATTGTATTTTTTGTATCCTCTGAGGGCAGAGAGTATTGCATTTTAGATATGCAGTTCAGGGAGGGCCTCATTTAAAAAGATGACATTTGACCAAATACCCAAAGGAAGTTAGGGATTCCACTATGCAGATATGCCTACTATGTAAGATATTAACATGGCTAAAGGAGAGAAAGTTTTAGGAGGTGTGATTAGAGAGGTAGCCATGTCCAGCAGGCCCATGGTAATTAAAAAAGGAAAAGTGATCCAAAGATTGAGTTTTAACCCGAACAGGTCCAGGAGAGAAGAGGATCAGCAAAGGCAGGATGCCAAGAAAGAGTGACCAGGAGGAGGAAAACCCAGAAAGCCAAGTGAAGAAAGTGTATCAAGGAATAGGAAATAATCAACTGTGTTAAATAATGTGATAAGCCACATTTAGACAGGAGTTGGTTAATCATGACCTTGACAAGAGAAATTTGGTGGAGTGATGGGGATGAAAACTTGACTGGATGCCGGGCGCGGTGGCTCACGCCTGTAATCCCAGCACTTTGGGAGGCCGAGGCAGGCGGATCACGAGGTCAGGGGATCGAGACCACAGTGAAACCTCGTCTCTACTAAAAATACAAATTAGCCGGGCGTGGTGGTGGGCGCCTGTAGTCCCAGCTATTCGGGAGGCTGAGGCAGGAGAATGGCGGGAACCCGGGAGGCGGAGCTTGCCGTGAGCCGAGATCACGCCACTGCACTCCAGCCTGGGCGACAGAGCTAGACGCCGTCTCAAAAAAAAAAAAAAAAAAAAAAAAAAAAAAAAAAAAAAAAAATTAGCCGAAAACTTGACTGGAGTGAGTACAAGAGAAAGTGGAAGGAAAGGAACAGAGACCATGCATACAGACAATTATATCACGTTTTTCTGTAAACAGCAGCAGAGGAATGAAATTTAACTGCAAGGGCAAGTGGGAGTCAAGAAAGAGAGGTTTAAGTGATGGAAACAAATCCATTTCAGATGCTGGGCAGGCCCAGGCATGGTGACTCACACCTGTAATCCCAGCACTTTGGGCGGTCGAGGCAGGAGGATCACTTGAGACCAGGAGTTTGAAACCAGTCTGGGCAGCGTAGTGAGACCCTGTGTCTACAAAAAAGTACAAAAATTAGCCAGGTATAGTGGTATACAGGTATACACGCCTGTAATCCTAGCTACTTGGTAGGCTGAGGCGGGAGGATCACTTGAGCCCAGGTGGTGGAGGCTGTAGTGAGCTGTGATCGCACCACTGCACTCCAGCCTGGGTGACAGAGAAAGACCCTGTCTCAAAGAAAAAAAAGAATATCAGCAAAACATAAATCTGGGTTAGAGGATTTGATTAACTGAGGAGAAAAGAGAGAATACTGGGGTGCCTTTGAGAACAGGTCACTGTAAATATTCATATTCTGCCATAAGATGCTATTCACAAAATTGTTCTACTATTACATTAAATCTTTCATTTTAAAAAATGCTAATATTTATTTTAAATGGGAATTATCAGATAGATATCTATGATTTCATACCATTGAGTCTTAGCTGGTATTTCTCGACTATCTTCAGAAGTTCAGTGCATGTCTCTTGAACGGAGTGAAAAACCTTGAGATATAAATTTTATTAGGACAATTTAAAGAACTAGAAACAAACATATGTTATAAGCACTCCAAAAGCATAACATTTTCTTGTAAGTATTATGTCTGTTTTAAAAACATTACGTCTATTTTCCTTGGCTATGACATGTGCTTTAGTTTTGGTTTTACCTCCTATGTAGAAAGCACATTCCTCCATGAGAGCTGGAAAAAATGATAATAAATATATGGGAGCAAACAAAAAATTAAAAGTGACAAGTTTGTCCTCATCTCAGCTCCAAACAATCTAAATAACAAAAACATAAATCTAATATAAACTGCATCAAATATTGCCAACCACAGATGAACAGAGTGTAGATAACCTTACAAAGTGTTAACTCCGAGTCTGGCTTTTCTTCCATACTGGTCTAAGCAAAACAGATTAGTGAATTTACTATAAAAATTAAATAATGTATTATAACATCAAATATAAATTATTTTTAGATTTTTTTTAGAATTTTCTATAGATATTAATTCTTTCATTACTACTGCTGCTAATTGCTAACAGAAAAGGAAATATCCAGTAGACTCTCGTTTCAAAATTAAGCACATGAAAATCTGAGATGAGGCCACACTATATACATGACATAACTCTTCAACAAATTAATACATGTAGGTGTTCCCAGATAAACAAGCCAGCATAAGTTTTAGAGTATAACTACAATGAGGATTTTTTTTTTTTTTTGAGGTGGAGTCTCACTCTGTCACCCAGGCTGGAGTTCAGTGGTGTGGTGCGATCTCGGCTCACTGCAACCTCTGCCGCCTGGGTTCAAGCGATTCTTCTGCCTCAGCCTCCTGAGTAGCTGGGTTTACAGGTGCCTGTTACCATGCCCAGCTAATTTTTGTATTTTTAGTAGAGACAGGGTTTCACCATCTTGGCCAGGCTGGTCTTGAACTCCTGACCTCGTGATCCACCTGCCTCAGCCTCCCAAAGTGCTGGGATTAGATTTTTTTTTTTTTTTTAACAGCAAGGCCTATCTGTTCAGAATCTACACTAAAGAATTTTTTTTTTTTGTTTTTTTTTGAGACGGAGTCTCGCTCTGTCTCCCAGGCTGGAGTGCAGTGGGCGCGATCTCCGGCTCACTGCAAGCTCCGGTCGCCTCCCGAGGGTTCACCACCATTCCCTGCCTCAGCCCCTGAGAAGCTGAGGTGACTACAGGTGCCCACCACCCACGGCCCGGCTAATTTTTTTGTATTTTTAGTAGAGATAGGGTTTCACCGTGTTCGCCAGGATGGTTTCGCTTCTCTGACCTCGTGATCCGCCGCCTAGGGGCCTCCCAAAGTGCTGGGATCACAGGCTGAGCCCACCGGCGCCCAGCTACACTAAAGAATTTTTATGTGACTTAGTTCAAAAAGACCTTGGTACTGCTATAAATACTAAAAGCCCTAACCTTGATTTTTCAGATGCCTAATATCATCAAGAAGCCTGGAACATCTATCCTGGAGCAGTTTTTATTATTATTTTTTATGTTTGATCAACCTTAAAGAAGATAGATAATAAACACGAAAATCGTAAAAGGAGGAGCAGGGCATCGATTTTCCTTATTGACTTTAGACATATTTGAAGTGCATTTGGTATCTGGATTTGGCAATTGTAAAATCTGTTTTAAATGCATACGGAAGAAGATTAGAAAAGAATACAAAAGACTGGGCACGGTAGCTCATGGGCTCCTGCCTGTATCCCAGCACTTTGAGGAGGCGAGGCGAGTGGGTGGGTCGCCTGAGTTCAGGAGTTAGAGACCAGCCTGTCCAGCATGGTGAAACCCTGTCTCTACTAAAAATACAAAAACTAAAACAAATAACAAACACAATATAGCCAACCGCTCCACTAGAGTCGGCAGGCATACCATGATAAAAATCACCAGAACTCTCTTGGCGACAGCTTGAAGGCAGAAGAAATCACCATTGACAAAACCACCTGGGGGACAAGAGAGTATTGCATGATGAAAGCTGAAAGATCATGGCAACCGCACTAAAAACCCAACAACGAATAATCAAAAAAAACAAACCAACCAGCCAAGCCTGGAGCACACCAGGCTAGTTTTTTTTTTAAAAAAAAAAAAAAAAAAGAATATAGAAAGATAGTTCTACTACGCAAATGAACATGATTATGCTTGCATATATGTTTTCCAGAGAGGTTTAAATAGTAATCATTTTTACTTTTCCACAAAAAAAAAAACAAAAAAAATATAATAAAACTGTTTCTTCATCTTAAAAAATACAAATGTGGAAGACAGTTCTTGGTGATTCCAAATACTTAATTAATGGCCAGATTTTACACTGAATATAAAACATTCACCCACAGATGGACCTAACAATGTAAAACAATACAAAACCTTCATCATTCCCACTTCCGATGGGAATATATCTGGAACAAGTTCCTGTTGCGTTATACATACCACACAATAATAATAAAGTCTTCATTTTACACATTGCACTGAATCCTAGCAATTACTTTTCAATACAAAAGTAAAATCTTGTTAAATTTTTTATCTATTTCCATATTTGTTTTGGCCAGTAAGGGTTTTTTACTTTTTGCAGAATGAAAATACTTTGATCAAGACCAGCTTATAGACCCGTATTTTTTAAGAAATCCCACCATAATGATTATATTCCCAAGTATAACAGAATCCCTGCTTAGAAATATTTGTAAGAGTTAGCTTAAACTAGTTATATATAATAGTGTTGAGTTAGTAAATCTGCATTTAAAAATGTCAGACATTGAGCTGGGCATGGGTGGCTCCACCGTAATCCCAGCACTTTGAAGGCTGAGGCAGGTGGGATCACCTGAGTCAGGAGTGCTGAGACCGAGCCTGACCACAGGGAGATACCCGTGTTCTCTACTAAGAATACAAAATTCCACGCTGGAAATGGTGGTGCATGCCTGTAATTCCAGCTACTCAGGAGGCTGATGGGCAGGAGAATCAGCTTGAACCCAGGAGGTGGGAGGTTTAGTGGAGCCAAGATTGCGCCACTGCTGCTCCAGCCTGGGCAACCACAGTGAAACCTCCGTTCCACCCCAAAAAAAAAATCAGACTTTTTCTATCATTTATATTATACTCTTCTCTAATTAAGCCTAATACTTTAAACCATTTACCGTTGGTTTAAATGTTTCATGCAATTATCTTACAAATAAAAAGCAGTCAAAAAAGGCATTAGGGAAATATTTCAAACTCTATTTTTTAATTAAGAATAGGTTCGAAACAATAACTATTATATTCCATTCGCTGTTGATTTAATTATTTCAATGAGGTATAAAGATTTTCACATCGGTCTGGTGGCGCGGTGGCTCCAATGCTCTGTTTATATCCCGCAACTTTGGAATTTGATGTCCGAGACGGCGCGGATCACGAGGTCAGGAGATCGAGGACCATCCTGGCTACAACACGGTGAAACCCCGGTCATACTACTAAAAAATACAAGAAAACTAGCCGGCGCGACGGGTGGCCGGCGCCTGTAGCCCAGGCTACCTGGGAGGCCTGAAGCAGGGAATGCGCGTGAACCCGGGAGGCGGAGCTTGCAGTGAGCTGAGATCCGGCCCATTAGGCACTCTAGCTGGGTGACAGAGCGAGACTCCGTCTTAAAAAAAAAAAAAGAAAAAAAAAAAAGAAAAAGGATTTCCACATCAAAGTACTACATACAAAATAGTACGACTTGATATATAATGAGTATATGGTATCAATTGAGAATGTAATTAATTCATTAAGACTTAGCTTAAAAACTATAATATGTGTGCCAGAGAAACTACTTTATTCATATTTTATCTAAGTTAGTGAATACCAATTTTGCAAATTTTCAGTTTGTGAGAACTGTGACCTCCTAGTCAGAGCTCTGATTGACAGCTGGATACAACTAAACATTCTATTATCCCCATAAGCTCTCCAGTGTGAAAACTTGTTGCACTCCCCCTTGGAGCCTCAAATAATAGCCGGTTATATGCAATACATAGAATGCTCAAATTTACCTCAAGTTTAGCATCCAGTTCAGCATCAGACGCCACCAAGTGCTCATCCTCTTTTTTTCCTGTTGCTTTGATAAAGACCTGTTTAGTTTTCCAGTATTTCTTTTGCATTCTGCTGACTACTGACTGATTATCTTCTGGTCTGGGTTGCCCAAAGGAATCCATGGAGTGACTACAATGAAAAGACTAAAATTAAACTTCTTGTAAAAATTCTCAATAATAGGCCAGGCACGGTGGTTCACGCCTGTAATCCCAGTACTTTGGGAGGCAAATCACGGGGTCAGGAGATCGAGACCATTCTGGCTAAAACGGTGAAACCCTGTCTCTATTAAAAATACAAAAAAATTAGCCAGGCGTTGTGGCGGGCACCTGTAGTCCCAGGTACTCGGGAGGCTGAGGCAGGAGAATGGCGTGAACCCGGGAGGTGGAGCTTGCAGTGAGCCGAGATCATGCCACTGCACTCCAGCCTGGTTAACAGGGCGAGACTTCATCTCAAAAAAACCAATAATAAATGTTTAGCTAGCCAATATTTAATCTGACAAATGGAAAAAAGGTACTAAATATAATTCTTTTTTAGAGTCAGGGTCTCGTTCCATCGCTCAGGCTGGAATGTAGTGGTGCAATCATAGTTCACGATAACGTGGGCTCAAGCAAGCTCCTGCCTCAGCCTCATGCAGCACTGGGATTACAGGTGTGAACTACCACATCTGGCCCCTACTATTGATGTTCTCAGTCTGACATGCTAATGCTTGCTTTATATGGTCTAAATGTATGTTACAATTTCAACTTGCACATGAAACAGGCAAAAGATTAATATATTTATATTAATTTTAGATGACAAAGGTGATAAAACAAGATTTTGCAGTTATGTCTAGAGAAAATTATATTTTATTTGACTGGTATCTATTTATAGATGTTTATTACTTTCTAAGTTTTGCTTTTGTAATAAAACTGCAAAATAAACTTGTACATACATCTTTACATACTACTATCAGTTACTTAGGAAGATTTCCTGTCGTTATAATTGCCATGTCAGACAAACATCCATTTAATATTTTCAGATATGCAGATTCCAACACATACTCTTTAAAAATCACTCAAAGAAATATTTTAATGTCCAATAAATCAACACAAATAAAGTCCTTAGGTATAAGGGAAGATATGTTATAAAAGAAATACAGATGGACATTGTAAAATGTAAACATAAAAATTAACGTATGCCAGGCGTGGTGGCTCACGCCTGTAATCCCAGCACTTTGGGAGGCCAAGGTGGGTGGATCACGAGGTCAGGAGATCGAGACCATCCTGGCCAACATGGTGAAACCCTGTCTCTACTAAAATACAAAAAATTAGCTGGGCGTGGTGGCACGCACCTGTAATCCCAGCTACTCAGGAGGCTGAGGCTGGAGAATCACTTGCACCCAGGAGGCAGAGGTTGCAGTGAGCCAAGATTGCATTACTGCACTCCAGCCTGGTGACAAAGCAAGACTCCGTCTCAAAAAATAAAATAAAATAAAATAACCTCTAAGAAGTTATTCTTAACAAGGTTAACATAGCTACATAAGGAAATGCAAATGTGAAAAGTATTGCTTAAGGATATATAAAAAGAATAAATACTAATAACAGTTTGGATCTAAAGCTCAAATTATTGCAACAAACTGTAAGAGTAGGAACAAAAGGGAAATACTAAAGTATGTGACTCATTCGTTATTTCCAGGCACATTGATAGACACTAGTGTATTTTTCATGTTAGTAAAGAAATAGAGGTTCATTTTCTTTTAATTTTAATTACTAATTAAATCAAAATAGAATGTTTAATTTCCAAATTACTAGGGGTAAAACAAAAGAGCCAGAAAAACTTGAGCAAAAGCAAAAGACTGAGTGGGAAAAACAGGAGTAAGGCATATAACACAAAGTACAAAACAAGAAGATGGAAGAAGAACAATTATATTATTTAGTATGATAGATGCAAACTTCTTTTTAAATACAAAGAATCTCAAATCATAAAAAACAAAAATCGAAATCCAACTATACACTATTTGAGATCTACTTAAAACAAAATGACACAGAAGCATAAAAATAAAGATATGGCCGGGCGCGGTGGCTCAAGCCTGTAATCCCAGCACTTTGGGAGGCCGAGACGGGCGGATCACGAGGTCAGGAGATCGAGACCATCCTGGCTAACACGGTGAAACCCCGTCTCTACTAAAAAAAAACTACAAAAAACTAGCCTGGGCGACGTGGCGGCGCCTGTAGTCCCAGCTACCCGGGAGGCTGAGACAGGAGAATGGCGTGAACCCGGGAGGCGGAGCTTGCAATGAGCTGAGATCCGGCCACAGCACTCCAGCCTGGGTGACAGAGTGAGACTCCGTCTCAAAAAAAATAAATAAATAAATAAAAATAAAGATATGAGTTAAGATATACCAGGTAAATAGAAACGAAATGAAATTAGAATAGCTATATTAGTATCAGACAAAGTAGATTTAAATAAAAAGCATAAAATAGAACAAGGGCAAGCTGTAAAGTCCACAAAGTGGCCAATTTTCCAGATATCCTCTGGATTATTAACCTTTGGATATCCTCCTACATTCCTGGGCAGTATATATTAGTCACCATTTAATTGCCAAATCTCTTCATATGTTATCCTGGATAATTTGTCTGTACATTATTTGGAATAGAGAGGGAATTTAATTTGGGTACCTAGGGAACATGGATTTGATATAAGCATTATACTGTTCTGACACATCAAGTGTCTTGAGAGAAACTTAGCTTTTCTTTCCCATCCAGTTTCTTTCTGCTTTTGGTTGCTCTCAACTGCTTTCAGTCCTCCTCCTCCTTCCCTCTCCTCCCAATTTTGTAAGAATTATCAGCAGTCCAACCATATGACAGACTGTTAATCTCCTTTACTAAACTGACTGCAGGTTTAAGCTCAATTAGGAGAACAAAATACTAGGGAGTATCAGGAGAGAATACCTCTTCCCTACGTCAACTTCCATGTTGATGTAGTTCAAACAATATACTCCTGTCCTCGCAACCACTCTCTCAGTATCTCTTTGGGAGAGAAAGAGTAACTTATCTGATTGGACATCAAAAATTCGACTCCTCCATTTCTGGAAACTATCTTGCCTACAGAGGGCACATGGTCCCTGGCAAAGGCAAAAAGTGACCGGGAGGATAAATCTGTAAAAGGTGGGATTTGCACATTTGTGGTTTTTATGACTGAGGGCACTGCTAAATCTGCTTACCACTGGGGGTAGGTTAGGCAGGAAGCCAAGTCTTACTGGCTTGACATAGATAACAGAGTTCAAGGCTGGCAGAACTATCAGATATTTAGGAGAGATTTCATAAAAGGGAGGGAGCCAAAGAGGAGGAAACCCCAAAATTTGTATATAAAATCCTCCCAAGACCTGTGCTAATCACTAAACTAATCATGAGGCAAGGGAGGGAAACCCAAGAATCATGGCAGAAAATCAGTCACTGAAAAATGAAATAACTAAGCAAAGATTTCAGCACTACCACTACAGAGGAGACAGTTTGGAGTCTGAGTTCAGTCAAGTTAACTGGATTCTAAAATAAAAATTCTTTTTCAGAAAAGCAAAACAGAATCCTCAATCTCTCAAATGTATCATTCAAAATCCCAAGTATCCAATCATAAAAACACTAGACATATAAAGAAATAGGAAAATGTGACCTATACTCCAGTGGGGAAAGGACAGTCAATAAAAACAGACCCCAGAGATTTCCCAGACACAGGAGGCTGAGGCAGGAGAATCGCTTGAACCTGGGAGGTGGAGGTTGCAGTGAGCCAAGATCGTGCCACTGCACTCCAGCCCGGTCAACAGAGTGAGACTCTGCCTCAAAAAAAAAAAAAAAAAAAAAAGATTTCCCAGATATTGCAATTATGAGATAATTATTTCAAAGCAACTATTATTAACACATACACAGACTTAAAGTAGGATGTATGCACAATAAATGAACACACTGAAAATATCAGAAAACAAGTAAAACTGAAACTCTCCAGTTACAAAGTTCAGTAACTGTAATTTAAAATTCGGCCGGGCGCAGTGGCTCACGCCTGTAATCCCAGCACTTTGGGAGGCTGAGGCGGGCGGATCACGAGATCAGGAGATCGAGACCGTCCTGGCTAACCCGGTGAAACCCCGTCTCTACCACAAACACAAAAAATTAGCTGGGCGTTGTGGCAGGCGCCTGTAGTCCCAACTACTCGGCAGGAGAATGGAGTGTACCCGGGAGGCAGAGGTTGCAGTGAGTCGAGATCGCACCACTGCACTACAGCCTGGGCGACAGATATAGGCTCCGTCTCCAAAAAAAAAAAAAAAAAAAAAAATTCACTGCAGTTGGGTGTGGAGGCTCACACCTGTAATCCCAGGATTTTGGGAGGCTGATACAAGAGAATCTCTTGAGCCCTGGAGTTTGAGGTTACAGTTAGCTATGATTATGCCACTGCACTCCTGCCTGGGTGACAGAGTGTGTGACAGACTGCCTCTTTAAAAAATAACTGGACAGGATTAAGAGCAAACTGAAGATGGCAGAAATTCTTCTTACCAAAATTTAC
>NW_016807978.1:1332782-1352221 GCF_001698545.2 Rhinopithecus bieti | reverse complement strand
CCAAAAGACGAGATAGAATGGGACAGAAAAATATTCAAAGAAATAAAACATCCCCAAATTACTGAATGACATTAATTTACAGATCCAATAAGCTAAATGACAAACCCCAAGCAGGATAAATACAAAGAAAACACAAATAGACACATCATAGACAAACTGGTTAAATCCAGATAGGAAAAAAAAAAAGATAGCAAAGAAAACCTATCTTGAAAGCAACAGAGAAAATGGCGTATTACACACAAGGTAACAAAACACAAACAGGTCAGTTCTCAATAAAACAAAAAAAGTCAGACTAAATGGAAGGATATATTTAAGGTATTGAGAGGAGAAAACCTGTTGACCCCAATTCTACATCTATTGAAACTGTCCTTTTAAAAATGAAAGTGGCGGGAGCACAGTGGCTCAGGCCTGTAATCCCAGGACTTTGGGAGGCTGTGGGGGACGATCACTGGAGCCCAGGAGCTCAAGACCAGTTTGGTCAAGATGGCAAGACTCCATGTCTACAAAAAAATAAAAGAAACATTTAGCCACATATGGTGGTGTGAGCCTGTGGTCCCAGCTACTCAGGGGGCTGAGGCAGAAGGATTGCTTCAGCCCAGGAGTTTGAGGCTGCAGTGAACTATAATCGCACCACTGCACCCCAGCCTGCGCAACAGAGTGAGAGTCTGTCTCTAAAAAAATAAAAAATAAAAAAATAAAAAGAAGGAAAGCAAAATAAAGATATTTTCAAATAAAGCTCTGAGAGACTCCCTGATCAGATCTGGAGACTTTCAGAAATACTAATGTCACAGACATTATGTACACCACAGCTGAACATATTTAAAAATACGGTATACATACTCAGTGGAATACTATTCAGCCTTTAAAAAGAAAGAAATCCTGTCATTTGTGACAATATGGATAAACCTGAAAGACAAATACCACATGATCTCAATTACATGTAAAATCTAAAAAAGTTGAACTAATAGAAGTAGAGAGTAGAATGGTAGTTACCAGAGGCTGGGGAGAGGGGTATTGGGAAGATGTTTGTCAAAGGACACAAAATTTCAGTTAGAAGGAGTAAGTTCTATTGTACAACAGAGGGACAATAGTTAATAACAATGTATTACATTCTCCGAGGTCTATTGTACAACATGGGGACTATAGTTCTTAACAATGTATTATATTTTTGGAGGTCTATTGTACAACATGGGGATTATAGTTAATAACAATGTGTTATATTCTTGGAGATATCTATGAAGCAGGATTTTTAGTGTTCTTACCAGAAAAAAAAGATGATGTAATACATATGTTAATTATGTTGATTTAGCCATTACACAGTGTTTCAAACATAATGTACATGACAAATATATACCATTTTCTCAATTAAAACAATTTTGAATTAAAAGGGTAATAAATTCTTCAGTCTTAAGGAAAATTACACCAGATAATTTGGATTTATAGAAAAGAATGGAATGATCATAATTGGTAAATGTCCTCAGAAATGTCCTCAGAGATATTTCTTTCTTAATTTCTTCACATTATATAACTTTTACATGCATAGAGGCCGGGTGTGGTGGCTCACACCTGTAATCCCAGCACTTTGAGAGGCTGAGGTGGGTGGATCGCTTGAGCTCGAGAGTTCAAGACCAGCGTGGGCAACATGGCAAGATCCTTTCTCTACAAAAGTACAAAATTAGCTGCGCATGGTGGTTGGCACCTGTAGTCCCTGCTGCTCGGGAGGCTGAGGTGGGAGGATCACTTGAGACTGGGAGGTGGAGGTTGCAGGGAGCCAGGACTGTGCCACTGCACTCCAGACTGGGTGAAAGAGGCAGATCCCGTCTCAAAAAACAAAAACAAAAAACCCTACCACACACAGACAACAATAAAATAGCAGCTCAATTATCAATTCTGCCATTTTAAAAAACATCATTGATATGTTTACCCATTCTTTACCACCTCACTCCATCATCATCATCATCACATGGTTCTTTTCTATAAAATTTACATACACTGACACCTCTAATTTTTAGCTATATACTTTTTCATTACTTATTTTACTTACAGATTCAGGGTCTCACTCTGTTGCCCTCATTAGGGTACAGTGGCACAATCATAGCTCACTGCAGTCTCAAACTCCTGGGCTCAAGTAATCCTCCCAACTAAGCTTCTGGAGTAGCTGGGACCACAGGAAACACACCATCATGCCTGGCTAACTTATTTTTATTTTTGTAGTGACAAAGTCCCACTATGTTGCCCAGGCTTATTTATTTTTAATTGACAAGTAAAAATTGTATATATTTATGATGTATAACATGTTTTAAAATGTGTATATTGTAGAATGGCTAATCTCCTTGGTTAAATTTATTCCTAAGTATTTTGATTTTTTTACTAGCTATTGTCAATGGCATTGTTTTATTGATTTCTTCTTCCTTTTTTTTTGAGATGGAGTCTTGCTCTGTTGCCTAGGCTGGAGTGCAGTGCTGCTGCAGCCTCCACCTCTGAAGTTCAAACAATTCTCCTGCCTCAGTCTCCTGAGTAGCTGGGATTACAGGTGCATGCCACCACGCCCGGCTAATTTTTGTATTTTTACTAGAGATGGGGTTTCACCATGTTGGCCAGGCTGGTCTCAAACTCTTGAACCTCAAGTGATCCTCCCACCTTGGCCTCCCAAAGTGCTGGGATTACAGGCGTGAGAGACTGCACCTGGCCAGATTTATCAGATAGTTTGTTGTTAGCATGTAGAAATGCTACTGATTTTTTTTTTTTTTTTTTTTGGAGGTAGAGTCTTACTCTGTTACTCAGGCTGGAGTGCAATGGCATGATCATGGCTCACTGTAACCTCAAACTCCTGGGCTCAAGCAATCTTCCCACCTCAGGCTCCCAAGTAGCTAGGACTACAGGTCGTGCCACCACACCTGGCTAATTCTTTTATTTTTTGTAGAGATGGGCATCTCACTATGTTGTCCAGGCTGGTCTCAAACTCCTGTCCTCCAGTGATCCTCCTACCTCAGCCTCCCAAAGTCCTGGGATTACAAGTATAAACCACCATGTCTGACCACTACTGATTTTTGTGTTAATTTTGTATCCTGCAACTTTACTGAATTTATTACTTGTAATAGTTTTTTGGTGGAGTCTTTAGAGTTTTCTAAATATAAAATCATGTTATCTGCGAACAGACGATTTAACTTCTTCATTGACAATCTGAAAGCCTTTTCTTTCTCTTGCCTAATTATTCTGGCTAGGACTTCCAATACTGTGTTGAATGGAAATGCTGAAAGTGGGCATACTTGTCTTGTTCCTGATTTCAGAAAAAACTTTCAACTTTTCACTGAGCATTATGTTAGCTATGGGCTTGTCATATAAGGCCTTTATTATGTTGAGAGACATTCTTTCTCTACCTAATTTGTTGAGTGTTTCTATCATGAAAGGATGCTGAATTTTGTTGAATGCCTTTTTTGTATCTATTGAGATAATTATAAAGTTTTTGTCCTTTATTCTGTTAATATGGTGTATCACTGCTGATTTGCATACGGTGAATATGCAAATTCACAGGGATAAATCCCACTTGATCATGGTGAATGACCCTTCTAATGTGCTGTTGAATTTGGTTTGCTAGTATTTTCTTGAGGATTTCTGCATCTATGTTTATCAAGGATATTGGCCTATAATTTGCTTTTCTTGTACTGTTTTTGTCTGCCTTTGGTATCAGGCCTTTGTAAAATTAGTTCGGAAGATCTCCTTCCTTTTCAATTTTTTGGAAGAGTTTCAGAAGGATTGGTTTTAATTGTCTAAATGTTTGGTAGTATTCAGCAGTGGCATCATCAAGTTTGGGCTTTTCTTTAATGGGAGACTTCTTATTACTGATTCAATCTCCTTACTCATTATTGGTCATTTCAAATTATCAATTTCTTCATGATTTAGTCTTTTTAAGTTGGTATGTGTCTAGGAATTTACCCATTTCTTTTAGGTTATACAATTTGTTGAGTTTTTTCTTTTTTTTTTTCTTTTGAGATGGAGTCTCATTTGGATGCCCAGGCTGGAGTGTAGTGGCACGATCTTGGCTTACTGCAATTTCCACCTCCCAGGTTCAAGTAATTCTCCTGCTTCAGTCTCCCAAGTTGCTGGGATTACAGGTGTGTGCCACCAAGCCCAGGTAATTTTTGTATTTTTTATTAGAGATGGGGTTTCACCATGTTGGCAAGGCTGGTCTCAAACTCCTGACCTCAAGTGATACACCCACCTCGGCCTCCCAAAGTGCTGGGATTACAGGCATGAGCCACTGTGCCCAGCCTGGTGTATCATTTTTTTATAGTAGTCTATGGTCCTTTGTATTTCTGTGGTATCAGCTGTAATGTCTCCTCTTTCTGATTTTAAGCATTTTCTCTTTTTTATTAATCTAACTAAAGTTTTATCAATTTTGTTTCTCTTTTGAAAACCAGCTCTTCTCTTAATCTTTTCTGTTTTTCTAGTCTCTATTTTATTTATTTCTGCTCTGATATTTATGATTTTCTTTCTCCTAACTTTGAGCTTAGTTTGTTCTTCTTTTTCTAGTTCCTTAAGAGGTAACATTAGGTTGTTTATTTAGGGCTTTTCTTCTTTTTTGATACAAGCATTCATTGTTATAAACTTCTCTTTTCAAACTTCTTTTGCAACATCTCAAGTTTTGGGATACTGTATTTCCATTTTTGTTTGTTTCAAGATTTTAGTTTTATTTATTTGTCTTGAGATGGAGTTTCACTCTTGTTGCCCAGGCTCTGGAGTGCAATGGTATGATCTGGACTCACTGCAACCTCTGCCTCCTGGGTTCAAGAGATTCTCCTGTCTTAGTCTCCCAAGTAGCTGGGATTACAGGCGCCCACCACCACGCCTGGCTAATTTTTTGTATTTTTAGTAAGATGGGGTTTCACTGTGTTGGCCAGGCTGGTCTTGATCTCCTGACCACAGGTGACCCACCCACCTCAGCCTCTCAAACTGCTGGGATTACAGGTGTAGCCACTGTTCCCAGCAGTTTTAAGATTTTTTAAATTTCCCTTTAAATTTCTTTTTTGACCCATTTGTTTAAAATTAATTTCCACATATTTGTGAATTTTCAAATGTTCTTATTATTTCGAGTTTCATACCATTGCAATTGAAAAAGCTACCTGATATTATTTCAATCTTATTAATAAATTTTTTAAGACTTATTTTGTGGCCTAAGATATGATCTATTCTGGAGAATGTTCCATGTGTTCCTGAGAAGAATGTGTATTCTGTTAATATTGGATGGAATGTTCTGCATATATCTGTTATGTCCATTTGGTCTAAAATGTAGTTGAATTCCAGTGTTTCCTTACTGAATTTCTGTCTGGATGTCTGTCTATTGTTGACAGTGGCGTATTAAAATCTCCTATTATTGCATTGCTATCTATCTCTTCAGATCTATTAATATTTGCTTTATGTATTTAAGAACTCTGATGTTGCATGCACACATATTTGCAATTATTGTATCTTCTTGATGAACTGATCCCTTTTCATTATATAATAATTGTCTCATTCTATAGTTTTTTGACAAAGTGTGTGACAATTTTTGTGTTGCTATAAAGAAATACCTGAAGCTGGGTAATTTATAAATAAAAGAGGTTTCATTGGCTCATGGTTCTGCAGGCTGTAAAGGAAGTATGGTGCTAGCATCTGTTTCTGATGAGGCCTCAAGGAGCTTTTACTTATGGTGGAAGGGGATTGGGATCCAGTGCATCACATGGTGAGAAAAGGAGTAAGAGAAGAAGGGGGAGGCACAATACTCCCTTAAACAACCAGATCCCATGAGGACTCACTTATCACCATGGGGACAGTACCAAGCCATCCATGAGGGCTCTGCCTCCAAGATCCAAACACCTCCCACCAGGCCCACCTCCAACACTGGAAGTCATATTTCAACATCAGATTGGGAGGGGACAAAATATACAAACCATATTGGTGTACTGGACCTATATAATTATATCTAACCCCACTCTCTTTTGGTTCCATTTGAATGAAGTATCTTTTTCCATCCTTTCAGTTAATCTAAATGTGTCCTTAAAGGTGAAGTGAGTCTCTTCTAGGCAGCATACAGTTCAGTCTTTGTGTGTGTGTGTATGTGTGTGTGTGTGTGTGTGTTTAACCTATTCAGCCACTCTGTCTTTCGGTTGAAGAATTTAATCTATTTACATTCAAGGTAATTATTGATAGGTAAGGACTTAGTACTACCATTTTGTTCATTGTTTTCTGTTGTTTTATAGCTCTTTCGTTCTTTTTTCCTTTCATGCCTTCTTCCTTTGTGATTAGACGATTTTTCTCTAGTGGTATGCTTTAATTCCTTACTTTGTATCTTTTGTTTATCCACTGTAGGTTTTTGCTTTGTTGTTACCATGAGGCTTACATAAAACAGCTTATAGTTATAACAGGCTATGTTAAGCTGATTACAACTTAACTTTGATTACATACATTTACCCTGCCTGACATTTTATGGTTTTTATGTCATAATTTACATATTTTTATGTTGTATATTCCTTAATAAATTATTGTAGCCATTAATATTATTATTATTATTTCTTTCAGAGCTAGCTGAGGTTTTATTTTGGACAAAAAAAAAAAAAAGCAATTGTAGCTGGAGGCATGGGCAAGGGGGATCGCCAGGCAGTAAACTCCTCCGCGGGTGGGCTGAGGGCTAGGGCTGAGCCTCAGGTGGGTCTCCTGTTCCCTGTACTCCCCTGCACAGCGGCCTCCCTCCCAGGCTCTGGGGCAGCTGCAGGAGGGGCACTGGGAGGGGCTGCTGCAGCTGTTCACTTGGGCAGGACGTCACAGGACACGGACACCAGCTTCCCATCGTGGGTCTCAATCTTCTTCACAACTACGGCCTTGGTGAAGCTGGTGTGGCTGAAGGAGATGGAGCCCGTGCCAGAGCCAAAGCTGGAGCCGAGGCCGTAACTGAGGCTGGGGCTTGTGAGGCCCTCATAGGCTGAGCTCAGACCACCCACCTGCATAGCTACTGGTGGTCTTGGTATGGATACTAATGTTCTGCATCCCAGACTCCAACCGGCTCTCCTTGCCCTCCAGCAGCTTCCTATAGGTGGTGATCTTGATGTCCAGGGCCAGTCTGATGTTCGTCAGTTCCTGGTACTCATGCAGCTGCCATGCCATGGCCCACTGCAGGGTAGCCTCCAGCTTGGAGAGCTTGGCATTGGCATCCTTAACAGCCAACTCCCCATGCTGCTCGGCATCTGTGATGGCAGCCTCCAGGGAAACCCTCTGGCCTTTGAGGCCCTCAATCTCAGCCTGGAGCTGGGTGATGTTCTGGTTCATCTTGGAGATCTCAGTCTTCATATGCCGCAGGTCATCCGCATGCATCCCAGCTAGCGTCTGCAGCTCCTCATACTTGATCTGGTGCATGCTCTCAGCCTCAGCCTGGCTGTGGTTGGCGATCTCCTCATACTGCACCTTGACCTCAGCGATGATGCTGTCCACGTCTAGGGAGCGGCTGTTGTCCATGGACAGCACCACAGATGTATCCAAGATCTGGGACTACAGTTCCTGGATCTCCTCTTCATACAGCTGCCGGAAGAAGTTGATCTCTTTAGTCAGCCCTGCCAGGCAAGACTCTAGCTCTACCTTGTTTGTATAAGCTTCATCCACATCCTTCCTGATGAGGACAAATTCATTCTCCATCTCTGTATGCCTGGTGATCTCATCCTCACATTTGTTCTTGAAGTCCTCCACCAGGAGGACTGCATATTGCCAAGCTCTGCCTCCAGCTTCAGCCTCTCCTAGCCCAGAGTCTCCAGCTGCCGCTTAAGGTTGTTGATGTAGCTCTCGAACATGTTGTCCATGTTGTTCTGAGCCGTCTTCTGCTGCTGCAGGAGGGCTCCACTTGGTCTCCAGCATCTTGTTCTGCTACTCCAGGAACTGTACCTTGTCTAAGAAGGAGGCAAACTTGTTGTTGAGGGCCTTGATCTGCTCCTTTTCCTGGGTGCGCACAGCCTGGATGTTGGGTTCCGCCTCCAGGTTAAGGGGGCTCAGCAGGCTCTGGTTGACTGTGACGGCAGTGATGCTTCCCATGCTGCTGGCCCCACCACAACTTCTGCCCAGGACACCCAGAAAGCCGCTGCTGCCCACTCGGGAGAAGCTCAAGGAGCTGATGTGGGCATCAGGCCCACACGTGTAGGAGTAGCTGCTGAAGGCTCTGGGGCCAGAGGTGGACACCTTGTAGGACTTCTGGCTCACCCTGATGGACATGGTCGATGCAGGAGTGGAGGCAGGTGGGCTGAACCAGATAGAGATCCCAGAAGGAGCAAAGATCTCCTGCTTCTTGGTCTCTTTTTTTTTTTTTTTTTTTTTTCAGACGGAGTTTTGTTCTTGTTGCCCAGACTGGAGTGCAATGGCATGATCTTGGCTTACTGCAACTTTCACCTCCCGGGTTCAAGTGATTCTCCTGCCTTAGTCTCCTGAGTGGCTGGGATTACAGGCACCTGCTACCATGCACAGCTAATTTTGGTATTTGTTTTTAGAGATGGGGTTTCACCATGTTGGCCAGGCTGGTCTCGAACTCCTGACCTCAGGTGATCTGCCTTCCTCGGCCTCCCAAAGTGCTGGGATTTCAGGCATGGGCCACCGCACCAGGCCTATTGTAGCCATTATTTTTAATAGTTTTGTTTTTTAACATTCATATTAAAGACCCACCATTATACTATTATTCTAAATTTGTGTAGTTGTACCAATGAGCTTTATGCTTCTAGATGTTTTTGTGTTACTCATTAGCATCCTTTCAACTCTCAGCTTGAATAACTCCCTTTATCATTTCTTATAAGACACATCTGGTGGTGATGAACTACCTCAGTTTTTGTTTGAGGAAGTTTTTATCTCCATTTCTGAAAGTCAACTTTGCCAAGTAAAGTACTGTTGGTTGACAGTTGCCTTTTTTCCTTCAGCACACTGAATTTATCATCCCTCTCTCTCCTGGCCTGTAGGTTTCTCCTGAGAATCTACTTCTAGCCTTATTGGAACTCCATTATATGTGATTTGCTTTTCTCTTGCTGCTTTCAGGATGCTCTCTTCATCTTTGATTTTTGACAGTTTGATTATATCTTAGTATAATCTTGTTCAGGTTGAATCTGATTGCAGACCTTTGACCTTCTCATACCTGAATATTTATACCTTTCCTCAGATTTGGAAATTTTTCTGCTGTTATTTATTTAAGTAAACTTTCTGGCCCTTTGTCCCTCTCTTTTCCTGCTTAAACTCCCATAACTAGGATATTTGCTCTTTTGAGAAAATCTTGTAAGCTTTAAATCTTCTAAGCTTCATGTTTTCTTCTCTGACTGTATGTTTTGAAATAATCTGTCTTTGAGTTCATGTATTAATTCTTCTGCTTCATCAAGTCTGCTGTTAATGCTCTCTACTGCATTTTTAGTTCATTAATTGTATTTGTCAGCTCCAGAATTTAAAAAAAAAAAAACAATTTTAATCCGTCTGTTACATTTCTTATTTTGGTCATCTGTTGTTTTGCTGATTTCAGTGAAATGTTTCTCTGTATTTTAAATTTTATTTATTTATTTTGAGACGGAGTCTCACTCTGTCACCCAGGCTGGAGTGCAGTGGCCCGATCTCAGCTCACTGCAAGCTCCGCCTCCCGGGTTCACACCATTCTCCTGGCTCAGCCTCCCGAGTAGCTGGGATTACAGGCGCCCGCCACCTCGCCTGGCTAATTTTTTTTTTGTATTTTTAGTAGAGACGAGGTTTCACTGTATTAGCCAGGATGGTCTCAATCTCCTGACCTCGTGATCCGCCCGTCTCGGCCTTCCAAAGTGCTGGAATTACAGGCTTGAGCCACCGCGCCTGGCCTCTGTATTTTTTTAAAAGCAATTATTTTGAATTCTTTAAGAGGCAGTTTATGTATGTCCATTTCTTTCGGGTCAGCTACTGGGAGGTTATGTTTTTTAGATGGTATTATGTCTCCCATTTTTCTTGTTGCTTTACATTAATGTCTGTGCACTTAGTGGAAGAGTCACCTTTTGTAGACTTCATGGGCTAGTTTCATTGTGGACTGACTTTCCTCCCTGGGGTGGGGTGCAGTGGTTCTGGCACCAGTCAGGGTGCCAACTGTGTGGTCTCTGTGCAGCTCTGTCTGCTGAGGTTGGTATAGATAAAAATCACAGGGATACACAGCAGTCAATGTTGTGAGTTTCTGCAGTGGCAGCAAGAGTTGTTGGGTCTTTGGTGGCAATGACTGCTAAGATCGCCACAATCTATTTTTTTTTCCCACCAGAGAAGCTATGGCTGAAGGGATCCCTCTTGGCACTGGTGCCTGATGAGTAGCACCCATGGAATAATCACAGAACTCAGGCCTGATGCACAACTGTGTGGAGGTACTGCAGTTCTGAGTTCCCAGGTAGTAATGGCATTGGTGTCTGGGATGCAGGGATCCTTGCTGCTGTGTAACAGAATGCGAGATGCAGATGCTTGTTAAACAGCTAAGAGAACTGAGAATAAGAGCACTAGTGAGTGCAGCATTAGAGTAGCTCTAGGATTGGGGTAAAGTCAAGATCTTTACCGCAGCAGAGCTGGTACCCAGAGTGCAGCCACACACAGCAAGAGCTTGGCTCTTGGGCCCAGGGTGCGAACTTTTTACCTGTATACTTTTGACAAATGGATATCTTATATAGAACATTTCCAACTTCCCAGAAAGTTTCCTTGTATCACTGTCTTGCCAATCCCTACCCTATCAGAAGCAATGAATTTTTTTCCTTAGCTTTTCCCAGTTTATTCTTTTTGATTATTGAATAGAATTCTGTTGTATCAATGTACCAGTGTTTTCAGTTTGGGACTACTGTAAATAAGGCTGTTATGAACATGCCTATACAAGTATTTTTGCAGACAAATATTTTCATTTCTCTTGGATAAAAATCTAAAATTGGGTTTGCTGTGTCAAAGGACTATTGTACCAGCCTCGGCAACAAAGTGAGACCCCATCTCTACCAAAATTAAAAAATTAGCCATACATTGTGACATATGCCTGTAGTCCCAGCTATTGGGGACGCTGAAGTGGGAGGATCACTTGAGCCCAGGAGTTTGAGGCTGCAGTGAGCTATGAATGTGCCACTGCACTACAGCCTGAGGGACACAGTAAGACCCCATCTCAAAAAATACATAAAAAATCAAAATTTAAATTTAAAAAATTAAAAAAAAAAACAAATAAGGAGTAGTAGCTGGAAGCCAACACATAATTTTTGCTACTGACAATGGTCAAGTTTCTGGACATAGCTTACTGTGAGAGCCAAATAATCTTCATAACTGAGCACTAAAATTAAATTCAACAAGCCAGTCAGAGGCAACTGAATCACCAGAGGCTTCCCTATATGAGAGAAGAAAGGAAGGAACTGAGATAAACTTGCTCAATTTTTGCTTCCCAAATTTACCAGACAAGCCACTCCTCCTCTAGGAGGAAATGAGAGGGTAGAAAGAGACCAGGAGTTAAACTAATTGAGCTCCTTTAACATAGTAGGAAACATCAACAATGAGAAAGATATATTCCCTCTGTATTAATTTCCCATTGCTGCTATAAAAAATGATCACAAACTTAGTAACTTACAACAAAATTAATTTACTGTCTTCCCATTCTGGAGGTCAGAATCATAAAATAAAGTTGTCAGAGGGCTGCATTTCTTCTGGAGGCTACAGAGGAGAATCCATTTCATTGTCTTTTCTAGCTTTTAGAAGCCACTTACATTTCCTGGCATAGGGTCCCCCTTCCTCCATCTTTAAGGCCAGCAGCATAGCATCTTCTAATCCTTCTCTTATTCTGTGTGTCATCTGTGTGTCATCACATGGTGTCTTATTTTCTTCTGACCTTTCTGCCTTCCCCTTAAAAAGACCTATGTGATTATATTGGACATACCTAAATAATCCAGGATAATATCCCCATCTCAATATCCTTAACTTAATTACATATTCAAAGTCTCTTTGAACACAGTCTCTTGCCACAGAAAGTAACATATTCATAGGTTTCAGGAATTAGGCCATAGACATCTTTGGAAGGCCATTATTCTACTACAGCTTCTATCAGTTTTCACTCTTATTTAGCAAAAGGATAGGCTCAAGTAATTTCTTCATACAAGATACTTGACGCCTGGCGTTTTGGCTCACACCTGCAATCCCAGCACTTTGGGAGGCCGAGGCAGGTGAATCACTTGAGGTCAGGAGTTTAAGACCAGCCTGGCAAACATAGTGAAACTCTGTTTCTACTAAAAGTATACAAATAAGCTGGGCATGGTGGTGGGCACCTGTAATCCCAGCTACCTGGGAGGCTGAGGCAGAAGAATCACTTGAACCTGGGAGGCAGAGGTTGCAGTAAGTCGAGATTGCGCCATTACACTCCAGCCTGGGCGATAGAGCAAGACTCTGTCTTAAAAAAAAAGAATACTTTATTCCTTTTTACACTATACAATATTTAAATTGTTAGCTGTCTCCGGGATTTGGAATTCAAATCTTAAAGTAAAATAAAACAAATCAATAATCTCTTTAGAGGTAGATTTGTATTCACTTAAAACGTCTCATTACTATAACATCACTGAAAAGCAAGTGGAACTGGTATTAATGTGCACACTGAAGCACTGAAATCCTCTTGAGAAAAATAATCTGTGAAGACTTTTGACTTAATATAACATTAGTGTTTGACGCAATTAAGAAACTATATTAGTCAAGCCTGCTGTTTAACATAGTACTCCTGCTTACTCTGGCTCCTAAGCCATGAGTTTTCTCACAAACACAATCAACATTCCTCAGGGTGACAGTTGATAAATAATTCAACTTTGGAAGGGGGGGAACTGGTAGGAAATGCTCAAAAATGTCAGCAATGGTTTTCTCTGCAGTGGGATCATGGATGACAGTTTATTGTAGTTTCTGACAGTTTTCTGCAGCAAATTTGCTACAATTAACATGTATAACTATTATTTGAATAACTATTATTATTGTACAAATGTTTTCTTATCAAGACCAGTTATACTTTTACCTTTTTGGTTATTCTATTTTTTTTTAAGACAAGGTTTTGCTTTGTTGCTCAGGCTGGAGGGCAGAAGCGCCATCATGCTCCAACCTCCCAAGCTCAGGTGATCCACAAGTGCGTGCCATCACACTCGGCTAATTTCTTTTTCCTTTTTTTGTAGAGACCCTAAGACTGTGCCCCCACTCCCACTAGACCAGAGACTGGTTGCAAGTCAGGGTATCCAGAACTTCTGACCCACCAGCTTAAAGTGGGGGTTCCCAAGATTTCTTTTTGGGCTCGATTAGAGGTAGAGTGGCTCACATAACTTAGGGAAACACGTCAGAGTCTCAAGGCAGCTGAAAGGAAGGCAGGAGAAGGTCAGAGGCCTGTCCCTGAAGCCTAATACATCCAACACTATAACAAGACTGTAGTGAGAGCTATGGAAGTTAGGAACCAGCAAATGTTGATGAAAAATAATACCACACTATCCAACACTTGCAAGCCCTTATCCAAAAGTGAGTCATTCATTCATTGCTAAATATATATTAAGTGCTTATAGTTTTATGTAGCAATCTTACCTGAAATATGACTAATAATCAGTAAGTGCATATAAAAATATCTGAGAAGTTAAAATAGTTATTACAAGACTATATATTAAATCACATGAACTTTGTAAGGGTGTTGGTCTCCCCCTCTCCTGCTAACAATCGAACACCTAATAAATAACAGAAATAAGGATTGAAATTCTGGTGTGCTGGGTATCATGAGTGAAATTTCCTTTGAACTGTATGTTGAAGAAAAACAGATTTTAACAGCAGGAGGCAAGGAAATACTATTCCAAATACAGGCTGAAGAAGAGAAAGGCAGATTGATGGTACAGATTGTAGAGATCTATTTAACAGAGAGACCAAACACAGAGAGTTCAGAACAATCTCTCCATATTCCAGACATAATCTAATAAAAGCCTGGACCAAGGGCATTAGTGTAAGAATGGATATGAAGGCAGATATCTATAGAACTTGGTAAATAATGATTAAGCAGTTTTGCCCCAGAAAAATAAGGGCAATTAGAAGAAGCAGTTCTCTAAGTGGGAAGGTTAGACATTTCATCTGTGACATCTTGAATCTAAAATGATCAGGGACATCAGAGTTTTCCAAAATTTCTAACAGGTAATTAAAACTGTAGTAATAAAAAATTGTTTCAAGCTTGGGTCTCTAGTCAGACTGTCTAGGATGAAGCTAAGAACTTTTTTTATTAGCTATGGGACCTCGTGCAAGTGACATTAATCTCTCTTTTAGTTTCCTCATCAGTAAAACAGGAATAATGAAGTAAATGGATTGTTATAAGAATTAAATGGGCTGGGCGTGGTGGCTCATGCCTGTAATCCCAGCACTTTGGGAGGCCGAGGTGGGTGGATCACCTGAGGGCTGGAGTTTGAGACCAGCCTGACCAACATGGAGAAACCCCATCTCTACTAAAAACACAAAATTAGCCGGGCGTGGTGGTGCATGCCTGTAACCCCATCTACTCCGGAGTTTGAGGCAGGAGAATGGCTTGAACCCGGGAGGTGGAGGTTGCTGTGAGCCGAGATCGCGCCATTGCACTCCAGCCTGGGCAACAAGAGCAAAACTCCATCTCAAAAAAAAGAATTAAATGAGAAATATATGTAAAGTGCTTGGAATAGAAATTGCTGGCACTTAAGAATTCATGTTATATTTTTTCATTTTACTTTTTATCAGAGCTTAGAATGAAATATTACATGGGAATTATCTACTGATATATATATATATATATATATATAGAGAGAGAGAGAGAGAGAGAGAGAGAGAGAAAAAGATAAGAAGAGAGAAAAAAAGAGACATCTAAGAAAATAGAAAGGGTGGTAAACAAAAAGATACAGGCACTTGTATGTTCACTGCAGCATTAGTCTCAATAGCAAAAACATGGAATCAACCTAGATGCACATCAACAGTGGGCTGGATTGGCCGGGCGCGGTGGCTCAAGCCTGTAATCGCAGCACTTCGGGAGGCCGAGGCGGGCGAATCACGAGGTCAGGAGATTGAGACCATCCTGGCTAACACGGTGAAACCCCGTCTCTACTAAAATACAAAAAATTAGCCGGGCGTGGTGGTGCGCGCCTGTAGTCCCAGCTACTCGGAGGCTGAGGCAGGAGAATGGCGTGAACCCAGGAGGCGGAGCTTGCAGTGAGCCAAGATCGTGCCACTGCACTCCAGCCTAGGTAATACAGCGAGACTCCGTCTCAAAAAAAAAAAAAAAAAAAAAAAACAGTGGGCTGGATAAAGAAAATGTGATACATATACACCATGGAATACTATGCAGCCACAAAAAAGAACAAAATCATGTCCTTTGCAGCAATACAAATGCAGCTGGAGGCCATTATCCTAAGCAAATTAATGCAGGAACAGAAAATCAAATGCCACATGTTTTCATTTTTAAGTGGGAACTAAACATTGAGTACACATGGACATAAGGATAGGAATAGTAGACACTGGGGACTACTGGAGGGGGGAGAAGGGAGGAGGTGGTGAGATTAGCCACCATGCCCAGCTAATTTTTGTATTTTTAGTAGAGACAGGGTTTCGCCATGTTAGGCAGGCTGGTCTCGAACTCCTGACCTCAGGTGATCCACTTGCCTCGGTCTCCCAAAGTGCTAGGATTATAGGCGTGAGCCACTGCGCCCAGCCAAACAGCATATTTTTAAATTTTTGGTTGACCCCGTGATATCGCCAACATTAGGCCATTTTTTTACCTACAAAAACAGCAATTGTATTGGACTCCATCTAATAAAAGGAACTGAAACAAGTTTACTAAAGTGCTCTAACTCATTTCAGAAAAAAAGTCATCTGTGGGCAAATGATCTCCCTAACTAAGAACATGTCCCAACTCAATTCAGAGATCTGGGCTGATTGGCAAACTATGGCCTGCTGGCAAATAGTCTTTAGCTGCTTTCTTGCTACAAAGGCAGTTAGGTACATCCAGCAAATTGCACAGCCTACAAAGCAAAAATTATTTACTATTTGGCCATTTACAGAAAAAGTCTGCAGACCCCTGATCTCAGTCATGGTTCTAAAACACAGTCTGAAAGTCATAAATCTCTTTAAGTTGTATTACTGTAATAAGACAACGTCTAGTCTTTGTATACATACATATATATTTTGTGTGTGTACAGATATATACAGTCATGCACCGCATAATGACATTTTGGCCAGTGATGGACCATATATACAACAGTGGTCCCATAAAATTATAATAGAGCAGAGATCTGGCAAAATGGCCGAATAGCAACAGCTGCAGTCTGCAGCTCCCAGCAAGACAAATGCAGAAGGTGGGTGATTTCTGCATTTCCAACTGAGGTATCCAGTTCATCTCACTGGGACTGGTTAGGCAGTGGGTACAGACCACAGAGGGCAAGCAGAAGCAGTGTGGGGCGCTGCCTCATCCAGGAAGTGCAAGGAGCTGGGACCCTCCCTGTCCCAGCCAAGGGAAGCCATGAGGGACCGTGCTATCTGGCCCAGACACTACGCTTTTCCCACAGTTTTTGCAATCCACAGACCAGAAGATTCCCTCGTGTGCCTATACCACCAGGGCCCTGGGTTTCAAGCATAAAACTGGGCGGCTTTTTAGGCAGGCACCGAGCTACCTGCAGGAGTTTTGTTTTGTTTTGTTTTGGTACCCCAGTGGTGCCTGGAACCCCAGCGAGACAAAACTGTTCACTCTCCTGGAAAGGGGGCTGAGGCCAGGGAGCCAAGTGGTCTCGCTCAGCGGGTCCCACTCCCATAGAGCCCAGCAAGCTAAGAACCACTGGCTTGAAATTCTCACTGCCAGCACAGCAGTTTGAAGTCGATCTGGGACAATCGAGCTTGGTGGGGCAGGGGCATCTGCCATTACTGAGGCTTGAGTAGTTGGCTTTCCCCTGACAGTGCTAAGGAGGCCGCCAGTCTGGACTGGGCAGAACTCACCACAGTGCGGCAAAGTGGCTATGGTCAAACTGCCTCTCTAGACTCCTCCTCACCAGGCAGGGCATCTCTGAAAGAAAGGCAGCAGCCCCAGTCAGGGGCTTTTAGATAAAACTCCCATCTCCCTGGGACACAGCACCTGGGGTAAGGGGCAGCTGTGGGCACAGCTTCACAGACTTAAAATGTTCCTGCCTGTTGGCTCTGAAGAGAGCATCTGATCCTGACAAGGAGGATTCTCCCAGCACAGCAGTTGAGCTCTGCTGGGGGACAGACAGCCTCCTCAAGTGGGTCCCAGACCCCCATGCTTCCTGACTGGAAGACACCTCCCAGCAGGGGTCAACAGGCACCCCATACAGGAGAACTCCAGCTGGCATCAGGCCGGTGCCTCTCTGGGACAAAGCTTTCAGAGGAAGGAGCAGGCAGCAATATGTGCTGTTCTGCAGCCTCTGCTGGTGATACCCAGGCAAACAGGGTATGGAGTAGACCTGCAGCAAACTGTAGCAGACCTGCAGAAGAGGGGCCTGTTGGAAGAAAACCTAACAAACAGAAAGCAGTAACATCAACATCAACAAAAAGGACCCCCCACACAAAAACCCCATCCAAAGGTCATCAGTCTCAAAGAGCAAAGGGAAATAAATCCACCAAGATGAGGAAAAAACGGCACAAAAATGCTGAAAATTCCAAAAAACAGAGTGCCTCTTCTCCTCCAAATGATGACAACTCCTCTCCAGCAAGGGCACAAAACTGGATGGAGAATGAGTTTGACGAATTGACAGCAGTAGGCTTCAGAAGGTGGATAGTAACAAACTCCTCTGAGCTAAAGGAGCATGTTCTAACCCAATGCAAGGAAGCTAAGTACCTTGATAAAAGGTTACAGGAACTGCTAACTAGAATAACCAGTTTAGATAAGAATGACCTGATGGAGCTGAAAAACACAGCATGAGAACTTCATGAAGCATTCACAAATACCAATAGCTGAATCAATCAAGCGGAAGAAAGGATATCAGAAATTGAAGATAAACTTACTGAAATAAGGCATGAAGACAAAATTAGAGAAGAATGAATGAAAAGGAATGAACAAAGCCCCCAAGAAATATGGAACTATGTGAAAAGACCAAACCTATGATTGATTGGTGTACCCGAAAGTGACGGGGAGAATGGAACCAAGTTGGAAAACACACTTCAGGATATTATCCAGGAGAACTTTCCCAACCTAGCAAGACAAGTTGACATTCAAATTCAGGAAATACAGAGAATACCACTTAAGATACTCCTCGAGAAGAGCAACCCCAAGACACATAATCGTCAGATTCTCCAAGGTGAAACGAAGGAAAAAATGTTAAGGGCAGCCAGAGAGAAAGGTCAGGGGATGCAATCCTACTCTCTGATAGAACTGACTTTAAACCAACAAAGATCAAAAAAGACAAAGAAGGGCATAACATAATGATAAAAGGATCAATGCAACAAGAAGAGCTAACTATCCTAAATATATATGCACCCAATACAAGAACAACCGGATTCATAAAACAAGTTCCTAGAGACCTACAAAGAGACTTAGACTCCTACACAATAATAGTGGGAGACTTTAACACCCCACTGTCAATATGAGACAGATCAACGAGACAGAAAATTAACAAGGATATTCAGGACTTGAACTCAGCTCTGGACCAAGTGGACCTAATAGACATCTACAGAACTCTCCACCCCAAATCAACAAAATAAATATTCTTCTCAGTGCCACATAGCTCGTATTCTAAAATCAACCACAAAAATGGAAGTAAAACATTCCTCAGCAAATGCAAAAGAACAGAAATCATAACAAACAGTCTCAGACCATAGTGCAATGAAATTAGAACTCGGGATTAAGAAACTCACTCGAGGCCGGGTGCAGTGGCTCAGGCCTGTAATCCCAGCACTCTGGGAGGCCAAGGCGGGTGGATCACAAGGTCAGGAGTTCGAGACCAGCCTGGCCAATATGGTGAAACCCTGTCTCTACTAAAAATACAAAAATTAGCCAGGCGTGGTGGTGGGTGCCTGTAGTCCCAGCTACTTGGGAGGCTAAGGCAGGAGAACTGCTTGAACCCAGGAGGCAGAGGTCTCAAAAAATAAACTCACTCAAAACCGTGCAACTACATGTCTCAAAAAAGAAACTCACTCAAAACCATGCAACTACATGGAAACTAAACAACCTGCTCCTGAACGACTGCTGGGCAAATAACGAAATTAGAGCAGAAATAAAGAAGTTCTTTGAAACCAATGAGAACGAAGACACAACGTACCAGAATCTCTGGGACACAGCTAAAGCAGTGTTAAGAAGGAAATTTATTTTATTATTTATTTATTTTTTTTTGAGACGGAGTCTCGCTGTGTCGCCCAGGCTGGAGTGCAGTGGCGCGATCTCGGCTCACTGCAAGCTCCGCCTCCCGGGTTCCCGCCATTCTCCCGCCTCAGCCTCCGAGTAGCTGGGACTACAGGCGCCCGCCACC
>NW_016807978.1:1288379-1332250 GCF_001698545.2 Rhinopithecus bieti | reverse complement strand
AAAAAAAAAAAAAAAAAAAAAAGGAAGAAAAAGAAAAAGAGGGACTCCCTAACTCATTCTATGAGGACAGCATAATACCAAAACCTGGCACAACAAAAGAAGAAAATTTCAGGCCAATATCCCTAATGAACATCGATGCCAAAAATCCTCAATAAAATACTGGCAAACTGAATCCAGCAGCACATCAAAAAGCTTATCCACCATGCTCAAGTCTGCTTCATCCTTGGGATGAAAGATTGGTTCACCATATGCAAATCAATAAACATAATCCATCACATAAACAGAACCAATGACAAAAACCACGATTTATCTCAATAGATGCAGAAAAGGCCTTTGATAAAATTCAACACCCCTTCATGCTAAAAACTCTCAATAAACTAGGTATTGAAGGAACATATCTCAAAATAATAAAAGCTACTTATAACAAACCCATAACCAATATCATACTAAATGGGCAAAAGCTGGAAGCATTTCCTTTGAAAACCGGCACAAGATAAGGATGCCCACTCTCATTACTCCTATTCAACATAGTATTGGAAGTTCTGGCCAGGGCAATCAGGCAAGAGAAAGAAAGAAAGGGTATTCAAATAGGAAGAGAGGGAGTCAACTTATCTCTGTTTACAGATGACATGATTGTGTATTTAGAAAACTCCATCGTCTCAGCCCAAAAACTCCTTAAGCTGATAAGCAACTTCAGCAAAATCTCAGGATACAAAATCAATGTGCAAAAATCACAAGCATTCCTATACACCAATAATAGACAAGCAGAGAGCCAAACCATGAGTGAACTCCCATTCACAGATGCTACAAAGAAAATAAAATACTTAGGAATATAAGTTACAAGGGATGTGAAGGACCTCTTCAAGGAGAACTACAAACCACTGCTCAAGGAAACAAGAGAGGACACAAACAAATGGAAAGACATTCCATGCTCATGGATAGGAGGAATCAATATCATGAAAATGGCCATACTGCTCAAAGTAATTTATAGATTCAATGCTATTCCCATCAAGCTACCATGGACTTTCTTCACAGAATTAGAAAAAACTACTTTAATTTTCATATGGAACTAAAAAAGAGCCTATATAGCCAAGACAATCCTAAGCAAAAAGAACAAAGCTAGAGGTATCATGCCACCTGACTTTGAACTATACTACAAGTCTACAGTAACCAAAACAGCATAGTACCAAAAAAGATATGTAGACCAATAGAACAGAACAGAGACCTCAGAAATAATACCACACATCTACAACCATCTGATCTTCGACAATCCTGACAAAAACAAGCAATGGGGAAAGGAGTCCCTGTTTAATAAATGGTGCTGGGGAAACTGGCTAACCATATGCAGAAAATAGAAACTGGACCCCTTCCTCACACCTTATACAAAAATTAACTCAAGATGGATTAAAGACTTAAATATAAGACCTAAAACCATAAACACCGTAGAAGAAAACGGTGTTTAAGAAAAAGGCAATAACATTCAGGACATAGGAATGAGCAAATACTTCATGACAAAAACACCAAAAGCAATGGCAACAAAAGTCAAAATTGACAAATGGGATCTAATTAAACTAAAGAGCCTCTGCACAGCAAAAGAAACTATCATCGGAGTGAACTGGCAACCTACAGAATAGGAGAAAATTTTTGCAATCTATCCTTCTGACAAAGGTCTAATATCCAGAATCTACAAGGAACTTAAACAAATTTACAAGAAAAAAAACAACCCCATCAAAGAGTGGGCAAAGGATGTGAACAGACACTTCTCAAAAGACATTTATGTGGCCAATAAACAAATGGAAAAAAGCTCATCAACACTGGTCACTAGAGAAATTCAAATCAACACCACAATGAGATACCATCTCATGCCAGTTAGAATGGTGATCATTAAAAAGTCAGGAAACAACAGATGCTGGAGAGGATGTAGAGAAATAGGAATGCTTTTACCCTGTTACTGGGAGTGTAAATTAGTTGGACCATTGTGGAAGACAGTGTGGCGATTCCTCAAAGATCTAGAACCAAAAATACCATTTGACCCATTACTGGGTATATACCCAAAGGATTATAAATCATTCTACTATAAAGACACATACACACATACGTTTATTGTAGCACTATTTACAATAGCAAAGACTTGGAACCAACCCAAATGCCCATCAATGATAGACTGGATAAAGAAAACGAGGCATATATGCAACATGGAATACTATACAGCCATTAAAAAAGAATGAGTTCATGTCCTTTGCAGGGACATGGACAAAGCTGGAAACCATCATTCTCAGCAAATTAACACAGGAACAGAAAACCAAACACTCCATGTTCTCACTCATAAGTGGGAGTTGAACAATGAGAACACATGGACACAGGGAGGGGAACATCACACACCGGGGCCTGTTGGGGGTTGGGAGAAAGGGGTGGGAGAGCATTAGGACAAATATCTAATGCATGCAGGGCTTAAAACCTAGATGACGGGTTGATAGGTGTAGCAAACCACCATGACACATGTATACCTATATAACAAACCTGTATGTTCTGCACATGTATCCCAGAACTTAAAGTAAAATTTAAAAAAAGAAACCTATTTTAAAAAAGATTATAATGGAGCAGAGAAAATCCTATTGTCTAGTGATGTCACAGCCATGGTTTGCCACTGGGCAAACCTTTCCCTTGTTTAGATACATAAATACCATTGTGTTACAGTTGCCTCCCATATTCAGTACAGGAACATGCTATACAGGTTTGTAGCCTAGGAGCAACAGGCTGTATCAGACAGTCTAGGGGTGTAGCAAGCTACACCATCTAGGTTTGTGTAAGTACACTCTATGACGTTCATACAATGACAAAATTGCCTAAGGACACATTTCTCAGGACGTATCCCTGTTGCTATGTGGTGGATGGCTATATCATATATATCCTACTTTAAAGGCTCTGACTGACTAATCTTTCATCAACCGCCCATTAATTCAGGGATGGTTTTTGGCTCTGGCAAATCAATAAGTACATTAGGTTACAGGCTCTTTTGTCTGTCTCCTTTCAAGGATTGAGATGAAATGAAGCCTACTAAAATTATTAAGGGTAACTGATATGAAAGACGAACCAACAAGTGACAAATTGAGGATCTTCCCCTCAAACTGCCCTAAAGAATACATTTTATAAAGTATCAGCTTTAATATTATATTATAATTGAATTCAGATTATAAATATAAATATTTTCAGATCAGATCTTAATTACTGTTTAGTCAAACATGATTTGGTTACTGAGATACTGGTCTATTCAGGCAGAGTAGCTGAAATTTACAAACACACAGAGATACTATAACTCGTGCAGAACAAAAATTACCTGAAATTTGAAAATAGTACCAATATGACAGTCAGTTTCATATGCACATTTAATGCCAGCCTTGTTCTGGGTGCTATGATTGGCATTGTAATCATAACATCAATAAGACACGGACATAGGAAAATCCAATTACATTAAATGCAAACCTGTGTTTATCTAAAGTAGAAAGAATATGGTAATTACTTATCACCATTCAATCAGTCCCACAAACTCCACACTAAGCACCTAAGTTACCCACAGAGAGGTTACCATCTTGACCTAATATTCTTTTTTTTTTTTTTTTTTTTTTTGAGACAGAGTCTCACTCTGTCGCCCAGGCTGGAGTGCAGTGGCCGGATCTCAGCTCACTGCAAGCTCCGCCTCCTGGGTTTACGCCCTTCTCCTGCCTCAGCCTCCTGAGTAGCTGGGACTATAGGTGCCCGCCACCTCGCCCGGCTAGTTTTTTTGTATTTTTTTTTAGTAGAGATGGGATTTCACCATGATATCCAGGATGGTCTCGATCTCCTGACCTCGTGATACGCCTGTCTCGGCCTCCCAAAGTGCTGGGATTACAGGCTTGAGCCACCACACCCGGCCGGGGACCTAATACTCTTATGAAAGGACTGGATCTTAATAATTTTCCAAAAAGAATTCAAAATTATGCAAAAGGTACTTTTCTTAGTTTAAGATTTTTTTTTTTTTTTGAGAAGGGGTCTTTCTCTGTCGCCCGGGCTGGAGTGCAGTGGCCGGACCTCAGCTCACTGCAAGCTCCGCCTCCCGGGTTCACGCCATTCTCCTGCCTCAGCCTCCGAAGTAGCTGGGACTACAGGCGCCCGCCACCTCGCCTGGCTAGTTTTTTGTATTTTAGTAGAGACGGGGTTTCACCATGTTAGCCAGGATGGTCTCGATCTCCTGACCTCGTGATCCACCCGTCTCAGCCTCCCAAAGTGCTGGGATTACAGGCTTGAGCCACCGCGCCCGGCCAGTTTAAGATATTTTAAAGTTCCTGATAATGTTAGTACTGCTGCTTACTAAAATAACAATCATTATACCTTTAGAATACTGAAAACTTTTTAAACACATTTTATCTCCTTTGGTCTTCATAATATCCCCAGAAAGCTAAAAATGGCAGGTTATATTATTTCAGTTTCATAAAGGAAGTAGCCAAGACCCTTTAAAATTAAGGGAATTTTCTTAAATTTATTTAATTCACATGCATTAAGAACATTTTTGTCTGGGGGCAGTGGCTCATGCCCAGTACACTGGGAGACCATCGCAAGAGGATCACTTGAGGTCAAGACCAGTCTGGGCAACACAGTGAGACCTTGCCTCTAAAAAAATTCTTTTATTTAATTTGCTGGGTATCATGGCACACACCTGTAGTCCTAGCTACTCAGGAGGCTGAGTGGGGAAGATTACTTGAGTGCAGGAGTTCAAGGTTACAGTAAACTATGATCATGGCACTGCACTCCAGCCTGGGCCACAGAGTGAGACTCTGTCTCAAAAATAATAATAATAATACATGGGAAAATAGAAAAGGAACACCAATATGGTTAATCCAAACACATTAAAAATGACATTAAATATAAATGGACTATATAACACCATTAAAAAGCAGAGATTGTAATACAGGATAGGCAAGTATAACCCAAATACATGTAATTTAAAAGAAACATACTTTAGGCTGAGCACGGTGGCTCACAACTGTAATCCCAGCACTTTGGGAGGCCGAGGCAGGCGGAACATGAGGTCAAGAGTTCGAGACCAGCCTGGCCAATATGATGAAACCCTGTCTCTCCTAAAAATAGAAAAATTAGTCAAATGTGGTGACTCATGCCTGTAATTCCAGCTACTTGGGAGGCTGAGACAGGAGAACTGCTTGAATCCGGGAGGCGGAGGTTACAGTGTGCCAAGATTGTGCCACTGCACTCTAGCCTGGGCAACAGAGCAAGACTGTGTCTCAAAAAAAAAGAAAAAAAGAGAAACATACTTTAAACACAAATACACAGAGAAGTTAAAAGGAAAAGCATAAAGATATACTGCATAAACATTAAGTATATATTAATGTCTGACAAAACAGGTTTCAATATAAATAATATTTCCATGGATAAGATGGACATTTAATAATAAGAGGGTCAATGTATCAAGAAGACATAGCAGGCTGGGCACAGTGACTCACGTCTTTAATCCCAGCACTTTGGGAGGCTGAGGTAGGTGGATCACCTGAGGTAAGGAGTTCAAGACCAGCCTGACCAACATGGTGAAACTCTGTCTCTACTAAAAATGCAAAAATGAGTTGGGTGTGGTGGCGGGCGCCTGTAATCCCAGCTACCTGGGAGGCTGAGGAGAACTGGAACCCAGGAGGTGGAGGTTGCAGGCAGCCAAGATTGCCCCATTGCACTCCAGCCTGGGGGACAGGGCGAGACTCCATTTCAAAATAAAATAAAATAAAATAATAAAATAAATACAAAAATTAGCCAGGAGTGGTGGCTCACACCTGTAGACTCAGCTACTAGGGAGGCTGAGGCAGGAGAATCGCTTGAACCTGGGAGGTAGAGGTTGCAGTGAGCCAAGATTGCGTCACTGCACTCAAGCCTGGGTACAGGGCGAGACTATCTAAAAAAAAAAAAAAAAAAAAAAAAAAAAAAAAAAAAAGACATAGCAATCTTAACTGTGGATATTACTAAATGATAAAGCTCTCAAATACAAGGAAAAAAAAAATAACCTGACAGAACTAAAAGGAGAAACTGTCAAATTTACAATCACAATGAGGGACTTAACACTGCCCCCAGAATAGTAACTGACATAAGTAGACATTTTTTTAAAAAGTGAAGGCCAGGTGCAATGGCTCACACCTGTAATCCCAGAACTTTGGGAGGCTGAGGTGGGTGGATCACTTGAGGTTACGAGTTCGAGACCAGCCTGGCCAACCTGGTGAAACCTCATCTCTACTAAAAACCCAAAAATTAGCTGGGTGTGGTAGCACACGTCTGTAATCCCAGTTATTCGGGAGGCTGAGACAGGAGAATCGCTTGAACACAGGAGGCGGAGGTTGAGTAAGCCGAGATCATGCTACTGTACTCCAGTCTGGGAGACAAAGTTGAGATTCCATCTTCAAAAAAAAAAAAAAAAAAAAAGTGAAACCATTAAAAGGTTTTAAACAACTCCCCCGTCTTTTTTTTTTTTTTTTTTTTTTTTTTGAGAAACACTTTAAACCAACTTGGCCTAACTGACTATTTATACGCCAGTCCACCCACCAAGAGCAGAATACATTATTTTTCCCTAAGGGTAACTGAAAGATTCACCAAAACAGACCATATGCTAGGCAGAAAAATAAAAGTATTAAAATAACACAGATAACATTCTTAGACTATAATACTATTACTTTAGAAATCAATAGAAACCAGGTGTTGTAGCTCCCATTTGTAATCCCAGTGACTCAGGAGGGTGAAGCAGGATTGCTTGAGGCCAGGAGTTTGAGACCTGTCTAAGCAACATAGTAAGACTCTATTTCTACAAAAAAAAAAGAAAAAAAAAGAAAAAAGCCAGAAGTGGTGGCACATGCCTGTAGTGTCAGTGACTTTGGAGGCTGAGGTGGGAGGATCGCTTGAGCCCAGGAAGTTTGAGCCTGCAGGGAGTGAGCAATGATCACACCACTGCACTCCAGGCTAGGTGACAGAGCAAGACTCTGTCTCTATAAAAAAAAAAGTAAAAAGTTTTAAACAGAAATCAATAGCAATTGGATATCTAGAAAATTCCCAAATATTTGGAAATAACATATATCTAAATAAACAGGACGGGCGTGGTGGATCATGCCTGTAATCCCAGCACTTTGGGAGGCTGAGGCGGGTGGATCGCCTGAGGTCAGGAGTTCAAGACCAGCCTGGTCAACATGGTGAAACCCCGTCTCTACTAAAAATACAAAAATTAGCCAGGCGTGATGGCAGGTGCCTGTAATCCCAGCTACTTGGGAGGCTGAGTCAGGAGAATCTCTTGAACTGGAGAGGTGGAGGACGCAGTGAGTCAAGGCTAGGCGACAAGAGCAAGACTTCATCTCAAAAAAAAAAAAAAGAATATAAATAAATAAACAAACAAATAAAGGGTCAAAGAAATCAGAGAGGAATTTTGAAATATTTTAAACTCAATGATAATAGAAACATATCAAAAGCTGTGGAATGCAACTAAAGCATGATTAGAGAAAAGCTCACAGTTTTAAATACCTACATTAGAAAAAAAAGGGCAGGTGCGGTGGCTCAGACCTGTAATCCCAACACTTTGGGAGGCAGAGGCAGGCAGATCACTTGAGGTCAGGAGTTTGAGACTAGCCTAGCCAATATGGTGAAACCCCACCTCTACTAAAAATACAAAATTTAGCTGGGTGTGGTGGCGAGCACCTGTAATCCCAGCTACTTGGGAGGCTGAGGCAGGAGAATCAGTTGAACCCAGGAGACAGAGGTTACAGTGAGCCAAGAACATGCCACTACACTCCAGCCTGGGTGACAGAGTGAGACTCCATCTCAATAAAAAAAAGAAAGAAAGGTATAAAATCAATTATCTATGCTTCCACCTTAAGAAGTTAGAAAAAGAGGAGCAAATTAAACCCCAAGTAGAAGAAACAATAAAAATAAGTCAGTAAATAGAAAATGGACAAATAAGAAAATTAAAGTTAAAATGGGTTGATTTGAAAAAATTATTAAATTTAAAAGCTTCTAGTAAGATTTATCAACAAAGAAAGAAAAACATAAATGAGCAATATTAGGAATAAAAGAAGGAACGTCACTATAGATCCTACAGACATTAAAAGATTAATAAAGGTATGTTTTTAACAACTTTACACCAAAAGATTCTACAACTTAAGTTAAATGAACAAATTCCTTGAAAATGCAACTTACCAAAACTAACACAAGAAAGAGAGCATTCATATTATCTTATACTCATTTTAAAAAGTGAATCAATAATTTTTTAAATCCCGTGAAAACAAAACAAAACCAAACTCTTTCAGGACCAGATAGCTTCACTGGTGAATTCGGTCAAACATTTAGGACGTAACCAAACTTACTGTTTCATAGAGTAGAAGAGGAAAGAATAGTTCCCAACTCATTTTATGAGCCAGCATAACTTTGCCCTCAAAACCAAACAGATATTACAAGAAAAGATTATTATAGACCAATATTTTTATTAAATATGAATGAAAAACCCTTCACAAAATCCTAACAAATCTAATAGAGTAATAGGTGTGTGTGTGTGTGTGTGTGTGTATGTATATATATACATGGATAAAACATGACTAACTAGGTGGAATTGATGCAAGGGATGCAAGATTTGCTTACCATTTCAAAATCAGTCTATGGCCCAGGTACGGTGGCTCACACCGGTAATCTCAGCACTTTGGGAGGCTGATACGGGTGGATCACCTGAGATCAGGAGTTCCAGACGAGCCTGGCCAACATGGTGAAACTCCGTCTCTACTAAAAATACCAAAATTAGCCAGGTGTGGCTGGGCACAGTGGCTCATGCCTGTAATCCCAGCACTTCAGGAGGCTGAGGCAGGTGCATCACCTGAGGTCAGGAGTTGGAGATCAGCCTGGCCAACATAGAGAAACCCCACCTCTACTAAAAAATGTAAAAATCAGCTGGGTGTGGTGGCCTGTGCCTGTAATCCCAGCTACTCAGAAGGCTGAGGAAGGAGAACTGCTTGAATCTGGGAGGTGGAAGTTGCAGTGAGCCGAGATCACACCACTGCACTTCAGCCTGGGCGACAGGGTGAGACTCTGTGTTTAAAAAAAAAAAAAAAAAAAAATCTTCTCTTTGGCGGGGCATGGTGGCTCACGTCTGTTATCCAGCACTCTGGAAGGCCAGGGCGGGCGGATCACTTGAGGTCAGGGGTTCAAGACCAGCCTGACCAACATGGTGAAACCTCGTCTCTACTAAAAATACAAAAATTAGCCGGGCATGGTGGTGCACTCCTATAATCCCAGCTACTCAGGAGGCTGAGGCAGAAGAACCGCTTGAACCCAGGAGGCGGTGGTTGCAGTGAGACGAGAGTGTGCCACTGCACTCCAGCCTGGGGGACAGGAACAAGACTGTCTCAAAATAAAAATAAAAATAAATTAGCTGGGTGTGGTGGCACACACTTGTAGTCCCAGCTACTTGGGAGGCTGAGGTGGGAGGACTGCTTGATCCTGGTAGGTGAAGACTGCAGTGAGCTGAGATGGCACCACAGAACTCCAGCCTGGGTGAAAGAGCAAGAGTCCATCTCAAAAAAAAAAAAAAAAAAAAAAAAAGTCAGTCTATGTAATTCATTAAATTAAGAGATTAAAGGAGAAGTATCACCATTTCAATAGATGTAGGAAAGAAATGAAAAAATGTATCACTCACTCATGATTTAAGAAAAAGAAACTCTGGCCGGGTACGGTGGCTCACATTTGTAATCCCAGCACTTTGGTAGGCCAAGGTGGGCAGAAAATGTGAGGTCAGGAGTTCGAGACCAGCCTGGCCAACATGGTGAAACCCTGTGTCCACTAAACATACAAAAATTAGCTGGGCATAGTGCTGCACACCCATAGTCCCAGCGACTTGAGTGGCTGAGGCAGGGGAATTGCTTGAACCTGAGAGGCAGAGGCTGTAGTGAGCCGAGATTGTGCCAATGTACTCTAGCCTTGGTGACAGAGCAAGACTCTGTCCCCCCCCCCCAAAAAAAAGAAAGAAAAAAAAAGAAAACAACAACAGAAAATCCCACACAGCTAACATCATACTTAACTGTGAAATAGTGAATATTTTTCCTTTAATATTGGGTAAGAGGCAAAGATGACTGCTCACACCCCTTCCACATTTAAAAGGAAAAGGCAAAGATGTCTTTATTCACAGGTGTCATGATTATGTATGCAAAAAATCCTAAAGAATCTTTTAAAAATCTACTAGATCTAATGCAACAGATCTGAGCAAATTCAGCAATTAGTGAATCAGACAATGCAAAACAAATGTATCACATTTCTATATATTAGTAGCAATTAGGAAGTGATTTTTTTTTTTTTTTGGTAGAGATGGAGTCTCCCTATGTTGCCCAGGCTGGTGTCAAACTCCTGGCCTCAAGTGATTCCCCTCGCCTAGGCTTCCAAAGTGCTAGGATTATAGGTGTGAGCCACCACATCTAGCCTAGAAAGTGAAATTTAAAATCCACTCTCATTTTTAATAACATCCAAAGCTATGAAATATTTAGCAGCAAATTCAGTGAAATACAAACCACAGTGCTATTAAAAACTATAGCACATTGCTGAGAAAAATCAGAGAACACAGAGAAATACATCCACAAATATACAACCAAATGATTTCTGACAAGGGCACTGATATAGTTTGGATGTTTGTCCCCTAAAAATTTCATGTTGATATGTAATCCCTAATATTGGAGGTTGGGCCTTCTGGGAAGTCATGGGGGTGGATTCCTCATGAATGGCTTGGTGATGAGTGAGTTCTTACTCTGTAAATTCATGTGAGAGCTGGCTGTTTAACAGAGTGTGGCACCCTTCCCTCTCTCACCATGCGACGCCTGCTCCCCCTTCACCTTCCTCCATGAGTGGAAGAAGCCTGAGGCCCTCATCAGATGCAGATGCTGCACCATGCTTCTTGTACAGTCCGCAGAACTGTGAGCCAAATAAACTGCTTTTCTTCATAAATTACGCAGTCTCAGGTATTCCTTCATAGTAACCCAAAATGGACTAACAGAGGCGCCAAAGCAATTCACTGGTGGAAAGGTTTGACTTTTAACAGACAATGCAAGGACAACCAGATATCCATATGTCAAAAGAATTGCTCCCCAATTCTTAACTAACATCATTTACAAAGAGTAATTCAAAATGTGTAACAGACTTAAATGTAAAATTTAAAACCTGTAAAACTCCTGGCTAGGTGTGGTGGCTCACGCTTGTAATCCCAGCACTTTGGGAAGCTGAGGCAGGTGAATCATAAGGTTAGGAGTTTGAGACCAGTCTGGCCAATATGGTGAAACTCTGTCTCTACTAAAAATACAAAAAATTAGCTGGGCAAGGTAGCAGGTGCCTGTAGTCCCAGCTATTCAGGAGGCTGTGGCAGGAGAATCACTTGAACCCGGGAGATGGAGGTTGCAGTGAGCTGAGATCCTGCCACTGCATTCCAGCCTGGGCAAGAGCGTGAGATTCCATCTCAAAAAACTGTAAAAATCCCAGAAGAAAAAATCTTTGCAACCTGGGGGCAGACAATGATTTCTTAGACTATTTAAAACGTGAATTATAAAAGAAAAAAAAACCAAGAAGTTGGATTTCACCAAAATTTAAAATTGAAAAACACAATTCAGAAAATGAAAATTTGGAGGAAACTTTTCATACATACACACACACATATGAACAGACCTGTGTTCTGAATATATGAAGAATAATTACAACTGAGTAATAAGAAAATCTCATTTTAACAGATAAATTATTTGAACAAACTAACAAAAGATATTCACATGCAGTCATGCATTAACTGTGGGAATATGTTCTGAGAAATGTGTCATTAGGTGATTTCATCATTGTGAGAACATCACAGAATGTACTTATACAAACCAAATGTTATAAGCCTACCACATACCTAGAGGCTATTGCTCCCAGGCTACAAACCTGTACAGCATGTTACATACTGAATACTGTAGGCAACTGCAACACAATGATGGTAAGTATTTGTGTATCTAAACATGTCTAAACACTGAAATGGTACAATAAAAATATGCTATTACAATCTTATGTGACTAATATCATATCTGTGGTCCATCATTGACCAAAACACCTTTATGCAGTGTACAACTATACACTAATGGCCATTAAGCATATAAAAATACATTCAACAACATTATTCATCAGGGAAACAAAAATTAAAACCACAAAGAGGTATCAGCACACCCCCATTTGATCTTGCTTAACAACCAATCTGTCAATTCAAAGTGCTGGCAACAATGAGGAACAACTGGAACCTTCATACATTGGTTGTGGGAATATAAAATGGGTATAACCACTTCAGAAAAAATTGAGTTTCTTGGAAACACACACAATCCAGCAATTGTATTCTTATTTACCCAAGATAAATGAAAAATATGCCCAAAGATCTGTAAATGTTCTTGCCAGCTTTATTCAAAATAGCCAAAAATTAGAATATCTATTAACAGGTGAACAAACAAATTACAGTAATAATGTGCAATGGAATACCACTCAGCAACAAAAAAACTACAAATCAAGTAATTAATGAGTAAGGGGTGTCTTTATGGGGTGATGAAAAAGTTTGCAAACTAGAGAGAGCTGGTGATCTCACAACATTGTGAAAACAATAAATATCTCTGAATTGTACACTTCAAAACAGTTGTTTGGGTTTGTTTAGTCAAAGTAAAAAAGAAAAAAAAAGGCTAATTGTATGTTATGTGAATTTCTCCTCAAAAACAAAAAAACTTTTGGTAAAAGCAAGAGCAGGAATGAATTCTCAACTCATGATGATACACCAATACACATCCACAATAATAGCTTAAATGACAAAGACTGACAACACCAAAACTGGTGAGAACGTGAGTAACTGGAACTCATATATTGCCAATGAAAGCATTAGACGGTATAACCATTTTGGAAAATGGTCTGGCAGTTCCTCATAAAACTAAACATGCTTCTACTTCGTGACCTAGCAATTCCACCACTAGGTATTTAAAGCTTTGTGTGGGCAGAGATTTTCATCTGTTTGTGAGCAAATAGTGTAAGACACATAGTAGATACTCAATAAGTATTTACCAAATGAACATCTACTTATTTTAGCATTGTAATAAAAAACTAGAAACAATCTAAGTATATTAATAAAAAGCTATACAGATAAAAATGTAGTATATTCATAAGACAGAATACTATATAAATAATTAAGGGTGGGCGCGGTGGCTCATGCCTGTAATCCCAGCACTTTGGGAGGCTGAGGTGGGTGGATCACCTAAATCCAGGAGTTTGAGACCAGCCTGAATAATATGGTAAAACCCCCATCTCTACTAAAAATAAGAAAATTAGCTGGGTGTGGTGGCATGTGCTTGTAGTCCCAGCTACTCGGGAGACTGAGACAGGAGAATTGCTTGAACCCAGGAGGCGGAGGTTACAGTGAGCAGAGATGGCACCACTGCACTCCATCCAGCCTGGGTGACAGAGCGAGACTCCGTCTCAAAACAACAACAATAAAAAAAAAAACATTTAAAACAAATATGTTAGTGGCTAGAACTATCAATATCAATCCAAATCAAATTTTAAAACAATACGGAGTGAGGCCAGGCGTGGTGGCTCACACCCGTAATCCCAGTACTGTGGAAGGCAGAGGCGGGCGGATCACGAGGTCAGGAGATCGAGACCATTCCGGCTGGCACGGTGAAACCCGGTCTCTATTAAAAATACAATTAGCCAGGCGTGGTGGCAGGAGCCTGTAGTCCCAGCTACTTGGGAGGCTGAGGCAGGAGAATGGCATGAACCCAGGAGGCGCAGCTTGCAGTGAGCTGAGATCCGGCCACTGCCCTCCAGCCTGGACGAGAGAGCGAGACTCCGTCTCAAAAAACCAAAATAAAATAATACTGAGTGAAAAACACAAGTGCAGGCTATATGCAATATGATGTAACTTATTTAAAATTTAAAAACACATGCAATAATAGACACGTATAAAATATAATTTAAAAAACACAAAACACAGATATCAACTCATGATGTTGAGTACCTGGTTATGGACGGGTGGGATGAGACTTCAGCTTTATTGGAAATATTTTATTTCCGCATCTAAAAAAATACTAGAAATAAATACAACAAAATGTTAACAGTTGTTAATGTCGGCTGCTGTAAATATAGATATTGTGTTACTTTAGTCTATTTTTTATCTCAACTAAACTAACAAAGGAATTTAAAAACCCTAGAGTTATATGCAAGTGAGTCAATAATGGCAAAATAATAATGAGATACATAGAAAGTGACTAACTTTTAATGGTGAATACTGGATCCAAGCACAAGTTTGAAAATTTTGATTTCCAAAAAAAAAATAAAACTTAAGGGATGAATGAAAAACAGACAAAATGGAACAGGGCAATATGAATATTATTAAATAACAAAATCTACTTCGAACAAGGAAATCTTTCCAGTTACAGATATATTTAAAACTCTTTCTACATATCCCATCTGTTGTTGTTAAAGAATATAAAAGGATAAAATTTTAAAGGAAGCACAGTGAGTACTGAAAAGCTAAAGTATAAAAGAAAAAATGTAAATATAGGATAACACAATGAAATCACAAAGTTTGGCAGTATAGTAGAACAAGACAGTATATTATCCATTTTATATCTAATATTTTGATATCTGGTCCTATTTCCGTAACTGGTATAAACTTTGTTTTATATTTTTTATGATATTTATAATAAAAAATACGGCATCCTACTTTTTCCAGTAGTCTCATATTTGCAGTTTTTCCTCTTTGAACTGGCTGATCTCTGAGCACCCTTCTAATTCTAAAATTAAACTGGTAATTAGAACACTGCCTTCCACATAGCTGTTTCAATGACTAGAAAAACAATCATTTTGCACTATTAAATAGAGATTTCAAAGAATACTGGGTTTGATAGGCACAGATAAATACTAAACGATTTAAAATTTTGGTCATATAAAAATACATACATACCATTCGGAGACGTTTATTCGGCCAGAAAATGTTTAATTAACTCCTACTAAAGGTTGAGGCACCTGTGGCTATTCCATAAATACTGACGTGAAGATGATTAAAGTAATATCATCTTACAGTACGTCGCCTGAGTCAGAACCAAATAAATCAATACATAAATACTTTCGGGAAAAATAAAAACCATGGAAAAATGTTATCTTCCCAACAATCTATTTTACAGAGACCCATAGTTTATAACAGCCTTTATGCTGTGTGCATCAAGATCATCTATTACACGAAAACTGATTCCACCCCCTCCACTGGCAACGCCCCAGCACCGCGGGTGAGTTGCCAGGATGGACTCCCGGCTTTCCCCTCTCCGTCTTCCTTAGAGCATCAGGTATCGGACCACTGACATCACCTGGGCACCTGACCAGCTGACCCGCGTTTCCAGGAGCCAGATCTGTGCAGTGGGGCCGGGTTCACGGCCTGGGGAGCAGGATCTGTGCGCGGAGCCCCTCGTGGGCCCGTGCACTCTGCAGTTCAACCCAAATCGCACATTTACTATGTTTTGTTTTTCTCCATCGGTTGCCAATTCGTTTCTAAAGAAGATATTCCCATTACAAAATAATAGCGAAATAAAAATAAGCACCACGTTAAAAAGAGGTCAGCAGGGAGGCACCTGAGGGCTGTTTGGGTGATTGGCCGCCGCCTCTACTAGGAGCGACCTCCACCGCCGAGAGAAATCACCCAAATGATCCCCGGGCTGCCGCGCTCCTTCACTACAGCGAGCGTGGCCGGGAAGCGCCCTTCAGCCGCAGGGACCCAGTCACGCCAGAAACCGCTCCTTGCGGGTTTTGCCTGGTGGGAAGCCGGAAGAACCCCGAGCAGGGCCTCGCCTGGTAGAAGGCCGCAGGCAGCGGCCGGGGTCCCCGAGAGAACCAAGGAGGCCAGCAAGGACCAGAGAAGCCGCGCGCGCGCGCGCGAGTGGCCGGAGCCTCCCGCCGCCCGGCGTCGCCATGGGAACCCAGGATTTGGCCTCCGGGCCAGACCGCCGCCTGAGGGGGAAGAGGGGCGGACTGGGGGCCGCAGACGCTTACCGGCGCCGCTCCTCCGCCGCCTCGGGTCGCGTTCGGCCGCGCGGGGATCCGTCCCGGCACCCGTTCCGGCCACCGCCCGCGAGCCCCGCGCCGACTCCGGGCCCTCCGGTAGCCAGTGCCCCTCCGCACCAGTGCGTGGAGGTGTCGGGCTCCCGCTGCGGGAGGCGGGAGATTTAAACCGCACGGCCTGGCGTCCGCGTTCGCCCCACTCGGGCGCCGGCCTGACCCCGCCACCGGCCCGACTGGGGACCGGCGCATCTCTCGGTCTGCTCTTGAATGAACTCGGGGACCCTTTCTATCCCTCCTTTCCCGATTTCCTCCTTACTTAATAAAGTGAGATGACAAACACCAAGCCAGTCAGAACATCCGAGGAGCTGAGTGTGAGCTCTGTGAGGCATGGGGAAGTGGAAGGCATTGGCCTGGGGCCCTCCCGGCTCCCTCCGAGCACCCCCACCCCCGGACCTGCCGGGCCTTCTGGGGCGGCGCCTCAGCACCAGTGCTCCATACGCGGAAAGCGTTCGCGCGCTGTATTTAACTCCCATGTTAAAGATTTAAAGAGGTCTTAACCGTTCATAACCAATCTCAAATGTACATATCCATATCCATAATGTTTGTGATGAATCTTCAAGAGTAAAAGGTAAAACAGGATCCTGAAAGTCTCGGGAAAAAAACAAAAAGGAAGCAAAACTGTTTACTACTAGTAGGAGATAATCAAACTGCATTCTTTTTAAAGGTGACTCCAAAACTTAACTTTCCTAAAACAGCAGCATATGAATTATTAATTACAACTGTGACACATAGGCTAGCAAAGAATGAAAAGGTTAACACTCGAGGTGATAACTAAAGTCTGTATGATGACAAAGATGGGGTCAGGTTCTAGAATATTAACAGTACAAAATATTCAACCTGGAAAGTATACATTTAAAATAGGAAAAGTGGCAAGTTATAGAGGGTTAATTTGGACTGAAAACATTAAATGTCTTTAGAGTTTTACACTGAGATATTTGGATTTCCAAGGAATAGGCAAATATCTGAAATCATGTGCAAAATTTTGTTTTTTTGAGGAGAGTCTACAGCTTTCCTCAGAAGGGTAAAAATTAGCGTTTGGCAAATATGAGTGATTGACGTTATTTCCTTGGGATGGCTTTCCTGAATCTTAATAAATGTGGTATTTCTCCTAAAAGGGGTATACCGCTCTCCGGCTGTAATGATCTACCTGCCTGTCTTCCCCATTAGGTGCTGAGCTGCTTCAAAGCTGCTGTCCACCCTTACGCATTTCTGCAGCCTTAGCACCTAGCAGAGTGCCTAATACAAACTAGGTCCTGAATGAATGTTGAGTCCATCAATGAACGAACTGAAATAAAGACAGCTAATTCACAACTGAAGGATACATTATAAAATATCTGAAAAGACCAGATTATCTTTCTCACCAAGGAATAAATAACATGGCAAGCGAAATGACTTTCAAATGTTACTATGCCCCATGGTAAAGTTCTTGGGGTATTAGAAAATGTTTGTTCCAACATGATGAAGTTTTAAGTCAAGAGAACAGTAAACTAACTTCTTTAGCTCAATCTGAGGCCAACTAAAGTCCTCCAAAGACACCAGGAAGTCAGAATAGTGCCTACCGGCCGGGCCTATTGCTTTTATTCACTTAACTGGGTAAAATTACAGAAAGATACACAGTATCTCCAAGCCATCAATGAAGTGTAGTATTTACATATAATCACTTTTTCTTCACAAGTCACTAAGGAAAGGTGGCACAGTGTAGGAATAGTATCAGAAAATAATGTAGAGCTAGCTGCTGATGCTTCACCCAGACAGGAGTCAAGTCTCTCATATTTCATAAATGCCCATGGAATGAATTAATCTTCCTTTAGCTGTTAGATAAAATGTTTACATGGCTAGCACTAGGATGAGTGTGGTAGTTCACGCCTATAATCCCAGCACCTTGGGAGACTGAGGCGAGCGGAGCACTTGTGGTCAGGAGTTTGAGAACAGTCTCGCCAACACGGTGAAACCCTGTTTCTACTAAAAATTCAAAAATTAGCCCCATGTAATGGCATGCACCTGTAATCCCAGCTGGGAGGCTGAGGCACGAGAATTGCTTGAACCCAGGAGGCGGAAGTTGTGAGCCGAGATTGCACCACTGAACTCCAGACTGGGCGACAGAGTGAGACTCTTGCACTAGTCCCTTAACAAAAGGAGGCAGCTCAGTCATGACATTTTAGTGTTGCATAAAACCTCTTTAGAAAGTGAAATAATTTAACACCTTTAAAATACTTTTAAATTTCACTTAGAAGCACATTTATTGAACCGTTATTTAACTTTCTATCAACATATAATACATTTATACTGAGGAAAAAAAGGGTTTTCCTCTATGGTAGACTTTTACAAGCTAACTAGACAAGAACATTAGATGACTTGGAATGTGGGGCTCCACAAATGGGATCCAAACCTAGAGTCTTAGTTTCTTTAAAGACTAATGGTCTTCACTTTTATTTTTGTGCAAACCTCTGGTTAATCTCCCACACAAAACCTCAGTTGATATTAGAAAACACTAAAAATTATTCTACTGTTTTGTACTGTTTTACTAAGGATTAGAGGTGTATTGAATCTGATATCATACAAAAAGCTCTGTTTCTTCAAGGCATTCCACCAGTTTCTTTGTAATCTGTTGAATGTTAACGAAGACGTCAGGACAAGCATTACAGGTCAGTGACAGTGGGGCTATGGAGAGCTATCTTCCCAGATACCCACACAAGTAATTACTTAGATATTGCAAACTAAACATGCTGTCTCTTCCCTACTACATTTCTGTTTATTCAAGTAAAGCTAGGCACAGTATTAGAATTAGACACAATTCTAGAATTAGACTTATTAAGATGATTTTAAATGTGAAATGTTATAGACATCATTCTAAAAATTATTTCCTCCCCCTGAAACAACCATTGAACTTGATCTGGTATTATGTCTCAGGCATGTTATTACACTTTCACTGACTATACATAGAATTGTTTGACATGTTTCTAAACTTTGTATCAGATTTTACCTAACCAGATAATGTCTCTGTAGTCTTTATTACTCAGATGTATGTCGCCCAGCTCCATTAATTGGATATATACCTTCACACTAGGTACTTAACCTGTCTGGATTGTGGTTTCCTTTAAATAACATGAATGACATAATTACATGAATAATAGGATAATTTCTAGAATTCGTTTTTGCTTATATACAATTCCTATTGATCTTTAAAGTATACATTTATATACTATTACAGTAATACATTTATTGGTACACTAAAATTGAAATTAATTTTAAAGGCAAAAAATGCAAAGCTGAACATATTATGGTAATTTAGTACCCATAAATGTCACTTAAATTTACGTATTATTTTTTTTTTTTTGAGATGGAGTTTCGCTCCTTACCCAGGCTGGAGTGCAATGCGCCATCTTGGCTCACCACAACCTCCGCCTTCTGGGTTCAAGCAATTCTTCTGCCTGTCTCCCAAGTAGCTGGGATTACAGGTATGCGCCACCATGCCTGGCTAATTTTGTATTTTTAGTAGAGATGGGGTTTCTCCATGTTGGTCAGGCTATTCTTGAACTCCCGACCTCAGGTGATATGCCCGCCTCAGCCTCCCAAAGTGGTGGGATTACAGGCGTGAGTCACGGCACCCGACCACATATAACCTGTTAGGTAAGTGAAGACACTTCCACACTCACTCTTCCCTTTTATAAAAATGTCATTCTTGTGCATGACATAAGATTGACAAAATATATACCAGTTAAGAGCTTGTCCAAAGTAAGTCCAAGTTCAAATCCACTGCCATTTATTTTCTGCCTGTGTCTGTTCAAAAACTTTAACATGTATTTTCTCTCCTATAAAATGTAAATTATTATCTATAGAGGATTTTATGATAGGACATAATTTCATTTACTTTTATAGACACTGCAAGAAAATAATTTACTTCCTCAAATCTGCAAATCAATGGAACTGCTATTAGAACAAAGATTAGGTTTAATTCTATAAAACCAACAAGCCAAAAATGTTTCTCTCTTAAGTTGTAAGATAAATTTGGTTCAGGTTGGATGCAGTAGCTCATGCCTGTAAATCCTAGCACTTTGGGAAGTCAAGGTGAGATGATTGCTTGAGGTCAGGAGTTGGAGTCCAGCCTGGGCAACACAGCAAGACCCCATCTTCACAAAAATAAAAAAAATTAGCTTGGTGTGGTGGCATGCACTTGTACTCCCAGGTACATACTCAGGAAGCTGGGGCAGGAGGATCCCTTGAACCCAGGAGTTGAGCCTGGATGGGTGAGCTAGACTATGTCTCGTAAAAAGAGATACATTTGATTCATATAACAAAATACCATTATTTTGTTTGATACTTAATCTATGATAGTCAAAAATGTCAACAATGAAGTGACTAAAATGTTCCTGCTGTTTCTACACCTGGCAGTTTCTGGCTAGTAATATCTGGATTTCATTTGCCTAATGAAATCTGATTCTAATTAGTGGCTTTTTAAATAAAAAAGATACTAATTGAATATCCCTTGCATATAGTCTTAAAATGTCCTATTTTTTCCTTTAAGAATAGAAGCCATAATAGTATCTATTAAGAATTAGTAGTTTTGGCCAGGCACAGTGACTTGCCTATAATCCCAGCACTTAAGGAGGCCAAGAGTTCTTGACCAGCCTGGGCAACACAGCGAGACCATCTCCACAAAAAATTTTAAAATCAGCCACATGTGGTGACATGCGCCTGTGGTCCTAGTTAGGAGGATGACGTGGGAGATCCCTTGAGTCCAGGAGTTTGAGGCTGCAGTGAGCTATAATCAGGCCACTGCACTCTAGCTTGGGCAACATAGTGAGACCCTGTCTCTAAAAAATGAACAAAAATAAAAACTAGTATCTTTCAAAAAATTTAATATTTTCCTTATATTTGTTATATATAATAAACTGTTAGCTTTTTTCAAAACTATGATACATCAAAAGAATTTTAGACTGTGTGAACAGATTTCAATGTTATTATCAGAAATTCCCAGATCGTTTTTTTTTTTTTTGCAGGGTTGTTTGTTCAATTATGTGCATTTTATATCAATTTAAACTTTTGTTTGTTCTTTCTCCAATATTGTACTAGGAAGCATTCTGATATATTATTATGCATTGTAGACAACAGTTCCAAAATGGCAATTCCAAATTCAAAGGAAAAGAAAAGAAAATATTGATCATCTTCTCACAGGAAAGCTATGTTTTCTACAAAAGCCTGAGCCACCATGCCTAAGGAATTTCTTTTTTTTTATTTTTTTGAGACGGAGTCTGGCTCTGTCACCCAGGCTGGAGTGCGGTGGCCGGATCTCAAAAGGCTTTCCACTGGGCAACGCTCCGCAATCCCAGGGTTCACCGGCCATTCTCCAGCCTTCCGCCTCCCAAAGTAGCTGGGACTAACAGGCGCCCGCTCTCGTCGCCGGCTAGTTTTTTTTGTATTCTTTGTAGAGACGGGGGTTCACCATATTTAGCCAGGATGCGGTCTCGATCTCCTGACCTTGTGATACCACCCGTCTCGGCGCTCCCAAGTGCTGGGTTACAAGGCTTGAGCCACCGCGCCCGGCAAGGAATTCTTAAAAACTTTATTTGGTCTGGGTGCGGGTGGCTCATGCCTGTAATCTCAGCATTTTGGGAGGTCCAGGCGGGCAGACTGCTTGAGCCCAGGAGTTCAAGGCCAGCATGGGCAACATGGTGAAACCCTAACTCTACAAAAAAAAAAACACACAAATAAATAAAATAAAATTAAAATTAAAATTAAAATTGGCTGGGTGTGGTCCCAGCTACTTGGAAGGCTGAGGTGGGAGGATGGCTTGAGCCCAGGATTTCAAGGCCAGCATGGGCAACATGGTGAAACCCTAACTCTACAAAAAAAAAAACACAAAAATAAATAAAATAAAATTAAAATTAAAATTAAAATTGGCTGGGTGTGGTCCCAGCTACTTGGAAGGCTGAGGTGGGAGGATGGCTTGAGCCCAGAAGATGGAGGTTGCAGTAAGCCAAGATTACACCATTGTACTCCAGTATGGGTGACATAGTGAGACCCTGTCTCTACAAAAAAACAAAAAAACCAACCTTTGCTTGATAAGACAGCAAGCATCAACATTTTAAAGAACTGCACTACTATGGCAAGACAGCATAACTAGTACTGGTCAGCAGGTTCTGAGCATTGCATTGTCAGGTTCCTAGCTTTTCCCCAACCATGGGAAAGTAGCACCACTCATTTATCCAAGTGATTCTTGGGAGCATGTAAGTCCATGTAAAGCAGGCATCTCTGGTGTTCTGGTAGAGGAAAGGGGACCATTGAAAGGTCTCTTGGCTTTTGAGGGAAAGGCTATAGAGCAATATAAAAGGACTGAATAGGCATGTTTTGACCTCTCATATTCCTTCTGTTCAGGGAGTAAGATCTAACCACTTGAGTTAACAAAGGAAAGGAGTTTGGCAGGGACTGATCAGAGACAATCCTTGTCCAAGAGACTTGGTTGCTTACATTATATCTATCCCAAGGAAGAATGCCTGAACTATAAATGTATTTTGCTGTGGAACCAGGATTGGGAATAGGCGAGGACCAGTTCTGGATGCCATTTTTTTCTGTCTACTGCATCTGATAGGCTTCTTTACCTTTAGCCACCTAGTTTATACAGCCTACATTTGGTCAGCCCACGTTGGGTGAGTTAAGAAAGACATGATAAATAACTGCCCTTAAGAATCATTCGAAGACCATCCAAAACAGGACTAAGAATTCATCTTTGTCCTCTCAAAGTTAGATTTCCAGAGACTACAAATACAATAAAATTTATACCAATCAGCACAAAATGAGAAAAACAAGGATTCTGTGCATGAATTTTCTAGCCACCTTTATTCACTTTTTTGGCATTAAAATATACTTTAAGAAATGATAACTGGAGCTCTGGCTCTTGATCTATGTGAAAATGAGGACCATATCCCAGGGGCGGAGGGAGCCTAGGATCCTAAGCAATGTGGAACAAAAACTACACCAGCCCTGGACTGCCTCTGGTTTTCTACAGAGAATTAAACTCCTAACTGGTTCAACACACTGTGTAGCTCTCAACTGCAGCCAAGTATAGATACTGTTTCACAGACTTCTGCAACAGGAACATCATCTGAGATGTAATACCATCTAATAATGAGACCAAACATATTTTCCAAATATTAATAAAGGTTGTGAATGCCCTCCTTAAGGAATATCAATCCATTAATGATGGAGATAACAGTTTAAAATACATTTACTTTAAATATTTTATATAACACATGCATAAAGATAAATGCTAATGGTATCATAAAATTTGTAGAATGTTTATCTAATACCGATTAAAAGTTCTGTCTAAAGAATTTATTCTTATCTACACATGAGGAAAGATTAGGAGGTTACAGTGAAAACTGTATGCAATGCACATTTTTTTTTTTTGAGACAGAGTCTTGCTCTGTCGCCCAGGCTGGAATGCAGTGGCACAATCTTGGCTCACTGCAACCTCCGCCTCTCGGGTTCAAGCAATTCGCCTGCCTCAGCTTTCGAGTAGCTGGGACTACAGGCACATGCTGCCACGGCCAGCTAACTTTTTAAATTTTATTAGAGATGAGGTTTCACTGTGTTGCCCAGGCTGGTCTCAAACTCCTGAGTTCAGGCAATCCGCCTGCCTTGGCCTCCCAAAGTGCTGGCATTACAGGCGTGAGCCACCGCGCCCAGTCAACTGTATGCAATTTCTAAAGGATCTGACATATATTTAATATAAAGTACCTCCCTTAAAATATCTTGATGAATTCTTCAAAAATTGGCAATCACTTTTTAATTTTTTTTTTGAGATGGCATCTGGTTCTGCTGCCCAGGCTGGAGTATAGTGGTGTGATCTTGGCTCACTGCAACCTCCAGCTCCCAGGTTCAAGCAATTTTCCTGCCTCAGCCACCCAAGTAGTTGGGACAACAGGAGTGTGCCACCACACCCAGCTAATTATTTATTTATTTATTTATTTATTTTTAGTAGAGACAAGGTTTCACCATGTTGGTCAGGCTGACCTCAGGTGAGCCGCCTGCCTTGGCCACCCAAAGTGCTGGGATTACAGGCATGAGCCACCGTGCCCTGCCAAATCGACATTTTGTTGTTGTTGTTGTTGTTGTTGAGACAGTGTCTCGCTCTGTCGCCCAGGATAGAGTGCAGTGGTGTGATCTCAGCTCACTACAATCTCCACCTCCCGGGTTCAAGCAATTCTCCTGCCTTGGCCTCTCAAGTAGCTGGGATTACAGGCGGTCGCCACCATGCCCAGCTAATTTTTGTAGTTTTAGCAGAGACAGGGTTTTGACATGTTGGCCAGGGTGGTCTCAAACTCCTGACCTCAGGTGATCCACCCGCCTCAGCCTCCCAGTGTGTTGGGATCACAGGTGGGAGCCACCGTGCCCAGCCTACATTTTTTTTAAATGTTTTAAATACCCTCACAGCCTAATTTTCGAACATTTATTTTGCCAAAAGGAAACTGTGTTTCTAACTTTTTCTCTATTACAATTTTCATTAATCTTTTGAACGCTTTTAAAATCGGTAACTTAAAAAAATCTGTCTTTAATAGAAATAAAATCTGAACAATTAATTACTGGATTTCCAATATAACCTTTTATAGCATTTCAAAAACAAATCTTAATTCAGCCAGGCGCGGTGGCTCATGCCTCTAATACCAGCATTCTGGGAGGCTGAGGTGGGCAGATCACCTGAGGTCAGGAGTTCAAGACCAGCCTGGCCAATATGGCAAAACCCTGTCTCTACTAAAAATACAAAAATTAGCAGGGCATGCTGATGTATGCCTGTAATCCCAGCTACTCGGGAGGGTTAAGACAGGAGAATCGATTGAACCTAGGAAGCAGAGGTTACAGTGAGTTCAGATTATGCCACTGCACTCCAGCCTGGGCGACAGAACAAGACTCCATCTCAAAAAAATAAAAAAATAAAAAAGCAAATCTGAATTCAAATCAATACCTTTAAAGAGAAATGTAAAACTCAGTTTAATTTCCAGTTTGTATAGAGAATGCATGCCAGTTTATATTTTATAAACACAACCTATCTTATTATAAATGCAAAATAAGAAAAAGTGATACGCTAGCTGTTATGAAGGGTGAAAACATTATATAAACTTCAAAAGGCTGCTTTCTGCATCTGCATCTATGTAATTTCATGATTCTCTACCAATTTCATTTACAGAAATAATCTCTAGAGTCAAATTATTGTTCACTTTCATGCCCCCACATGGGAAGTGGTAGGTGAGTATCTGTAGGAATACAATTTATTGTCTGCTCCTCCACTCAGAAGTAGCTGTGTAAAAGGAGAGAAAAAGACAAGAAAACATAAGTAAATATAATTATTTCATATCATAGCTAAACCTAATTAAATACTAATGATTTTCATTACAAAAGGAATTATGGGTGAGCAGTTAACTTGCATTGAGAGTTAGTAAAGGGACCAACATTGTTTCACTACTATACTACAATACTGTATATTAAAACATTAAAAGCTATCATTTAAATTTGGTTGAGACACAATATGCTGTTGCACTTTCTATAAAGCATCTGCCAAGATATATAGTAAGTTTGAAAGGGATATAGTTTTACCTATTAAATTAAAAGTTTTTAAAGGACAGCACATTAATTGCATATTACAAATTATTCAAGTAGCCCTAGGACTTATATTTGGAAAGAATTCTTAGGCAGTAAAAGCACATGTATATACATAAAAGTAATTAAATTGTAATTCTTTAAACACATTTTATAATGCAGACTTATGTAAGATTTTTCCAACCGGTAAACACTTTCATCCAATTAGTCTTAAATAGTGAGTTTTTAGATGTAAAATGTTTCATGAAGATACTCATGGGGACTAGGCACAGTGGCTCACGCCTGTAATTCTAACACTCTGAGAGGCTGAGGTGGGAGAACTGCTTGAGGCCAGAAGTTCAAGACTAGCCGGGAGACCACGTCTCTACAAAAAATTTAAAAATTTGCCAGATGTGGTGGCACCTGCCTGTAGTCCCAGCTACGCAGAAGGCTAGGGCAAGTGGATTACCTAAGCCCAGGAGTTCAAGCCTCAATCTCTAAAAATAAATAAATAAATAAATAAATAAGAAGATACAAATGGGGGCGGGAGGATTGCTTGAGCCCAGGAGTTCGAGGCTGCAGTGAGTCATGATTGCACCACTAACATTCCAGCCTGGGCAACAGAGGACCTTGTTTCTTAAAACAACAACAACACAACAACAACAAAAACCCCACTATACTCACAAGGAAAAAAATGCTCCAAAATTTCAAATTTACTATTCCTAGTATTATTATTGAGACAGGGTATCACTCTCTCACCCAGGCTAGGGTGCAGTGGCACGATCATAGTTCACTGCACTCTTGACCTCCCAGGCACAAGTGATCCTCCTGCTTCAGGCTCAAGTAGCTGGACTATAGGTCACATCACCATGGATAGCTAATTTTTAAATTTTTTGTAGAGACAGCATCTCACTATGTTGCCTAGGCTGGTTTTGAATGCCTGGGCTCAAAGAATCCTCCCACCTTCCCTCCCAAAGTGTTGGGATTACAGGCATAAGCCACTATGCCTGGCCTATTAAAGGACAAATTTGTTTCTTCTTTGAGTAAGAGGTGAGATTTTATAAACAACATTAAGGGAAATAATACAGAATTATAAATATCAAATATATTGAAACTAATAAATTTTATAAATACAAACACCAGATTTATTCTAATATACTTTCCTCTTCATCAAATAATGAATAAATTCTTACCCCTGTGTCTGTCCAGTCTACACTCAGAACTTTGTCTTCATGAGCAGCCAGATCATAGAGAGGAGCCTTACAACTAAAAGATGAAAATATTAACATGTTATATGCCTTCAGTGTTAAAACAAACATTTGAATAATCACTTATACTTATCTGAAAACTTTACAGGGTTTACCAACGTTGCCCCAATAACCACTTAATCTTAAAATTCTGTTTATTTGATCACCTCTCCTCTTTTTCCTGTATCATTGGTAGACCACAGATACTTATTATAACAAAATATTCAGGAAAAACATGTTATTTCATTATAAGAATTTATTTACAATTAGGCCCATTTTCACACTTCCTTGGCTTTTTTTTTAACCCCTAAACTATGGCCTTATATACTATTTGTCTAGCTATCTATATGCAAAAACAACATATTAACAAGAATTTTTTCTTTTGAGATGAAGTCCCGGTCTGTTGCCCAGGCTAGAGTTCAGTGACGCAATCTCGGCTCACTGTAACCTCCGCCTCCCGGGTTCGAGCGATACTCCTGCCTCAGCCTCCTGTGTAGTTGGGATTACAGGCGTGCGCCACCATGCCCAGCTAATTTTTGTATTTTTAGTAGAGACAGGATGGTCCTGAACTCCTGGCCTCAGGTGATCTGGCTGCCTCAGCCTCCCAAAGTGCTGGGATTACAGGTGTGAGCCACCATGCCTGGCCAAAAATTTTTTTGATCCTGGCTTTTCTTTTGCATATCAGTATTTGTCACCTGAGGTTGTATAACCATGAGGCTTTTTTTACTCTTCTGGTTTTAGATAAGAATTTCAGTCTTCATTCCCTTTCTGTAACAGGTAATTGATATGTCTCTTTTGTAGATCATAAACAGAATGTACCTTCTTGTATCCCACAGCTTAACGATGTTATCTAAAGATCCTGAAATCAGCTGCTGTTCATGGGTAGGAGACCATTTTACTGATGTCACCCAACCGGTATGTGAGGTTAGGGACAACGACACCAAAGAACCATCTGAACAAAGCAAAAAAGACAAGTGTTGAAATTTACAAAACAGAATTAGGTAGAATAAACCCAAAAAATAATTGTAGAAATTTTTTTTTTTGAGATGGACTCTTGCTCTGTCACCAGGCTGGAGTGCAGTGGCACGATCTTGGCTCACTGCAACCTCCGCCTCTGGTATTCAAGCGATTCTCCTGCCTCAGCCTCCCGAGTAGCTAGGATTACAGGCACATGCCACCACACCCAGCTGATTTTTGCATTTTTAGTAAAGGCAGGGTTTCTCTATGTTGGCCAGGCTAAATCTCCAACTCCTGACCTCGTGATCTGCCCACCTTGGCCTCCCAAAGTGCTGGGATTACAGGAGCCACCATGCCTGGCCATAAATTTCTTTTTTTGTACATCTCCAGTGAGATGAGAAATAGATATAATTCACACATATTTTCTCCCAGTGGTTTACATGACTCACCTTTAGTTCGGGGATCCCACAGTCTGATATGCCTATCTGTGCTTCCAGATGCCAAACGTTTACAAAGTGGAGAATAGGAAATACAATTAAACACTTTATTTCCTGTCTGAAAAAGAAAAGGAAAGAACATTAACCATGGTAGACTAAAAACCAGCTCTAGAAGTTTAGCACTTAAAAGAACACTAAATTTGTCTTACCAAAGTTGACTTAAGACTGCCAGACTCAACATCCCACACTCTAATTGTATGGTCCCAAGAAGCACTGCAGATTTCTTCAGCATCTGACCACAAAACTGAGGAAACTGCTTCCATGTGGCCAGAGAGGGTCACTATGGGAGTCTAGAAAGGAAGACCCCCAAAAGGGGAAAGTGTTTTCATTACAGAGTAATTGAAACAATAATAGTACTTATTACTTACAAAGCCCATATGACAGAGACAAACTGCCCATCTTTCATACCCTGACTTATTTCTTCTTTCTTTACAATGGAATGGATATTTGTTTTTTATTTTATACAAGACACTGAGGCTGATAAAGATAACTTGCCCAAGGTCATAGAGCTTATAAGTGGCAGACTTGAGTCTGAACCCAAATATTACTCGTCTGTAGTCTTTCCACTGTATTCTGTTGCTCTTCATCTGTTCTACTTTTCATTTTGATCAGCATTAACACAAACTTAACTCTCCCAGCTGACAAATGTTATATTAAAGGTTAGTGCTGGATGGTTTCCGAATGGCCTTGGACTGATGGATACAGTTTCTCCCCCTCTTTTCTTCTTGCCTATAGTTCTCATAATAACTATAGAATATTCCGGGAATATAACAACATCCTGAGATAGGGAGCAACTGGCCAGCATAGCCTGGGGGCTCTATTCCAGCTCCTAGAAACAGGATGTCCTTCAAACTTTGCCCAGAGAGTCAAGTGACCCCAGGATACAAAAACCAGGGCAGGCTGCTTTTTGGGATCTGTCAGCTGTGCTGCAAGTGACACACATGCAGTTAACACTCCATTTGCCCCGGGCAGCTTTCTTGAGCCTTGGGGGACTGGCTCACAGTGGATCCTCGGCTTGTGTTGTCCCTTGCTGCCTATCTGTAAGTAATAAACCTATTTCATGTAACATGTTGCGTGTGTCCTCTTCCTCACCAGATTCAGGCAACTGGTAAAACTGCAGCCCAGGATGCGGTGGGTCAAAGTATTCACACTTCTATTCCTGGTGGCTGGCATATGATGACCTTTACTATCCTCCACTCAGTGGGAATCCTCCCTTAGAACTGGTTATTAGTGAAACTGCTTCACAGTTAACACAAAAAGCTCTGTGATCAGACAGATAGAGGTTTCAGCACCGTCACTCAAAATATGCTGCCAATTTCTACATAACTCCTCCAGGTAAATTAATGTACACAGTTCACTTATTAATACTCCACAATCTCTAATGTCTTTCTAAACTAAAAGCCCCAAACTAGGTAACTAGGTAGAGTACCTACCTTAAATATAAGGAGTATATAAAAGAGAGTGGGAAGGGCCAGGCACAGAGGCTCATACCTGTAGTCTCAACGCTTTGGGAGGCTGAAGGAGGAGGATCACTGGAGCCCAGGAGTTTGAGAACAGCCTGGGCAACATAGTGGGACTCCATCTCTACTAAAAATATAAAATTAGCTGGGCTTAATGACACATGACTATAGTCATAGCTACTTGGGAGGCTGAAGTAGAAGGATCGCTTGAGCCCAGGAGTTTGAGGCTACAGTGAGCTATGATCACACCACCGTACTCCAGCCAGGCCCACTCCTGCAGTGGGTCACTGCACTCGGCCCACAGTTGTTTTAATAAGGGGTTGTTTTAACAACGCTTTATAATGGTAATTTAGGTTTTTGTGTGAACAAGAGAGATCTTGTCTCTCAAAAAAAAAGAGAGGAGGCCACACACGGTGGCTAAAACCTGTAATCCCACCACTTTGGGAGGTCGAGGTGGGTGGATCACTTAAGCTCAGGAGTTCAAGACCAGCCTGGGCAACATGTTGAAACCCTGTCTCTACAAAAAAATATAGAAATGAGTTGGCCATGGTGGCACACGCCTGTAGCCTCAGCTATCCGAGAGGCTTACGTGGGAGTACTGCTTGAGCCTGGGAGGCGGAGGTTGCCGTTAGCTGAGATTGTGCCACTGCACTCTACCCTGGGCAACAGAGTGAGAGTCTGTCACAAAAAAAAAAAAAAAAAACAAAAAACTAGCCGGGCATGGTGGTTCACGCCTGTAATCCCAGCACTTTGGGAGGCCGAGGCAGGCGGATCACCTGAGGTCAGGAGTTCAAGACCAGCCTGACCAATATGGAGAAACGCCATCTCTACTAAAACTACAAAATTAGCCGGGCGTGGTGGTGCATGCCTGTCATCCCAGCTACTCAGGAGGCCGAGGCAGGAGAATCGCTTAAACCTGGGAGGCAAAGGTTGCAGTGAGCCGAGACTGCACCATTACACTCCACCCTGGGCAACAAGAGCGAAACTCCATCTCAAAAAAAAAAAAAAGAGAGGAAAAGAATTCTGGAATCGGGGATAGTCAATCTACTTTTATATAACTTTGCTACATTTAACTTCCTTAAATATTGCCTCATCTGTAATATTAAGGAGTTATAACTGGATCAGAAAGCAAACTTTTTCAGTAAAGAACCAGCAAGTAAATATTTCAGCCTTTGGAGACCATATACAGTTTCTGATGTATATTTTTCTTTGCTGAGTAGTATTCTGTTGTATGAATAATACCATAGTTTATTTTTTTTTTTATTTTTTTTCTGAGACGGAGTTTTGCTTGTCGCCCAGGCTAGAGTGCAATGCATGAGCTTGGCTCACTGCAACCTCCACCTACTAGGTTCAAGTGATTCTCCTGCCTCAGCTTCCCAAGTAGCTGGGATTATAGGTGTGTGCCACCACACCTGGCTAACTTTTCGCATTTTTAGTAGAGACGGGGTTTTACCATGTTGGTCAGGCTGGTCTTGAACTGCTGACCACAGGTGATCTGCTGGCCTCAGCCTCCCAGAGTGTTGGGATTACAGGTGTGAGCCACTGCACTTGGACCACAGTTGTTTTAATGAGGGGTTGTTTTTACAACACTTTATACTTGTAACAACCATCCTTAGCTCTCTGCAATACAAAAATAGGTGACAGCCAAATTGGCTGCTGGGCTGTAATTTGCCAACTCCTAGACCAAATGATCCCTGAGGTCTCTCTTCCAGCTTTAAAATTTTCCTGAAAGAAGTAAAGGAACCTGATAGAGGAGTGAGAAACAGAACAATCTCTGATGTGATGTAAAACAAAATGAAAAGGTGACACAGAGGTAATCAGAAAGCTCTAGAATAGAAAATGACATGGTAAAAACAATAGGCAAGCTGATCATATGAATAAGCTATACCATTCCTAGGCATTTATTTACCCAAGAGAAATGAAAACAGGTTCACACAAAAACCTAAATACAAATGTTGATAGTTTTACTTATAACTGCCAAACTGGAAACAATCAAGTATCCTTCAGTTGGTGAATGATTAAACCAACTGTGGCATATCCATACAACAGAATACTACTCAGCATCGATACCCCCGATAACTTCAAAAAACGTCAAATGCTTTATGCTAAGTGAAAAGGGCCCGATACAAAAGACTCTATACACTAAACTGTGTGATTGCACTTATATGATTCTGGAAAAATTATAGGGACAGAGAGCAGAGCAGTGGTTTTCAGAGGATAGAGGCGGGAAGAGAGTTGACAAGAAGGGGCAATATGAGTTTTCAGGGATGATGGACTATTCTTTTTTTTTTGAGACGGAGTCTCACTCTGCCGCCCAGGCTGAAGCGCAGTGGCGCGATCTCCGCTCACTGCAAGCTCCGCCTCCTGGGTTTACGCCATTCTCCTGCCTCAGCCTCCCAAGTAGCTGGGACTATAGGCGCCCGCCACATCGCCCAGTTAGTTTTTTTGTACTTTTTAGTAGAGACGGGGTTTCACCATGTTAGCCAGGATGGTCTCGATCTCCTGACCTTGTGATCCGCCCGTCTCGGCCTCCCAAAGTGCTGGGATTACAGGCGTGAGCCACCATGCCCAGCCGATGGACTATTCTATATCTTGGTTGTGTAGCAGTTACATGATTCTATATATTCATCAAAACTAAAGAGTTATACACCAAAAAGTGAATTTTCCTCTAATAAAACTTTTCTTTAAAAGTAGAAAAGTCAATGTTGGCATTGTCACTACAAACTAAGTGGAATAGTAGTACTGGAGGGAAAAAAAGCAATTTTGAGAATTATGGAGGAAAAAACTTTATTGTATGTTAATATATGAAGCAAATGACAGGTGAATGAACTGGCAGCATTATTCACATTAACTCATTTCAGGCAGTAGAAAGAAATGCAAAGAGAAGACACCTATTTTTGATATGTCTTATCTCTGTTTTCTATTATTTTGCTAAAATCCAAATTTTTCTTTGCTTTTTTTGAGACAAGCAAGGTCTCACTCTGTCACCCAAACTGGAGTGCAGTGATGCAATCATAACTCACAGCAGACTTGACTTCCTGGGCTCCAGTGATCCTCCCACTTCAACCTCTCAAGTAGCTGGGAATATAGATGCACACCACCATGCCTGGCTAATTTTTAAATTTTTAGAGATGGGGTCTTGCTATGTTGTCCAGGATGGTCTTGAACTCAAGTGATCCTCCAGTGTTGGCTTCAAAGTACAAGTGTAAGCCACCACCTTGGGCCCCAAATTTTTCTATTATTTCTAACACAGCAACATTTTCATTGTAATTGGCACTTCAAGGTTTTCTGGCATGACTTAAATTAATGATTTATGAATGTATAAATTTAAACCCTATAAAAAGCTAAATGATTTCTCAGGAAAAGCCAGCGAAAGGGGGAAAAAAGCTAAATGAGAAACTCAATATACTATTATTTCTTTCAAACAAAATGAACTATGGGAGCAAGCTTACAAAAGTATGCACCTAGAAATAAATGGTATCAGCAAAGCAGAATGGGAGAAAATACTGAAATACATATATTTAGCAAAAAACTTGAATCCAGAATACATAAAGAACTCTTACAAATCAAATAATAATAAGTAAAAGAGAGCCGACACTTTTAAAAAATGGGCTATGACGTGGGAGGACTGCTTGAGCCCAGTAGTTTAAGACAGCTTGGGCAACAAAGCAAGACACTATCTCTATAAAAAAATGAATAATAACTTAAAAATTAGCTAAAAATATGAACATTTCATAATTGAGTATCAAAGATCCAGGGCTTAATAAGAGTTAATCATGACTTTAATAACTGACCATATCAAGTGCTGGTAAAGATGTGGAGTAACAGCTAGGCATGGTGGCTCATGCCCGTAATCCCAGCAATTTGGAAGGCCGAGGTGGGAGGACTGCTTGAGGCCAGGATTTCAAGACCAGCCTGGGCAATATAGCAAGACCCCATATCTTAAAAAAAAAAAAAAATTAGCCAGGGCATGGTGGCACGTGCCTGTAGTTCCGGCTACTCAAGAGGCTGAGGTGTGAGGATTATGTGAGCCCTGGAGGTTGAGGCTACAGTGAGCCATGATTATGCCACTGTACCACTCCTCTCAAAAGGGGGTAAAAAAAAGGTCCATCAAAAGAATAATAAATAGCTGGGTGTGTTGGCTCAAGTCTGTAATCCCAGCACTTTGGGAAGCTTTGGGAGGCTGAGGCAAGCAGATCACTTAAGCCCAGGAGTTCAAGACCAACCTGGGCAACATGACAAAACCCAGTATCTACAAAAAAAGAAAAAAAGAAAAGGAAAATTAGCTGGGCATGGTGGCCTGCGCCTATAGCCCTAGCTACTCAGGAGGCTGGGGTGGGAGGATCACCTCAGTCTGGGGAGGTTGAGGCTGCAGTGAGCCATGATCAGGCCACTGTACTCCAGCCTGGGTGATAGAGTGAGACCTTATCTCAATAATGGATAAACTGTGGCATATTGATGCTGCAATGGAATGCTATGTATTAATGAAAAGATCTATCTTACAGATATCATATGAAATTTTAAAAATAGGTAAAACTAATCTCAGATGGCATAAGTCAGAACTGATTAACTTTAGTGAGGTACTGGCTGAGAGGCAGGCTAGAGGGAGACATCTAGGGTATTGGTAAATCTCTATTTTTATTTGGGTACTAATTACTTGAGTATACATATTTATAAGAATTCATTGAGCAACATTTAAGCTGCATGCCAAACTTTTTTAAAAAGAGAAAAAAATGGCAGAGCATGGTGGCTCAAATCTATAATCTCAGAACTTTGGGAGGTGGAGGTGGGAGAATCACCTGAGGCCAGGAGTTTGAGGTTACAGTGAGCTATGACTGTGCCACTGCACTGCAGCCTGGGCAACTGAGAAGACTTTGTTAAAAAAAAAAAAAGAAAGAAAGAAAGAAAAAAAGAGCTACCTTCTCAGTAAAAAAGCTTTTATAACTCAGGAAATCTTTTCCTACTCAGATATGTTCTTTAGAAGTTTGATCAGGGATATACATGAATATAAACTAACACTGGCACAATATCCAATTGGTAAGGCATTTCTAGGTTTACTTTTTATTTTATTTTCTGAGACAGGGTCTCGCTCTGTTGCTCAGGCTGGAATCCAGTGGCACAATCTTGGCTCACTGCAACCTCTGCCTCCTGGGCTGGGTGTAGCTGGACCACAGGTGCAAGCGACCACATCCAGCTAACTTTAAAAAAATTTTTTTGTAGATACAGGGTATCACCATGTTGCCCAGGCTGGTCTTAAAACTCCTGAGCTCAAGCAATCTGCCCACCATGACCTCCCAAAGTGCTGGGATTATAGGCGTGAGCTACCATACTCGGCCTCCATTTCTAGCTTTAATTTAGCCTATCAGAGTAAAGAAGCTGAGTAAGTGCCAGATCTTTCCTCTTGCAATTCATCAGTCTGTGTTTAAATGTATTAAGAAATTATAAATCATTACTTTCAGCTGGAACCAGTAAGCGCTACTTTTTTTTTTTTTTTTTTTTTGAGACACAGTCTCGCTCTGTCGCCCAGGCTGGAGTGCAGTGGCACGATCTTGGCTCACTGCAACCTCTGCCTCCCTGGTTCAGGCAATTCTCCTGCCTCAGCCTCCTAAGTAGCTGGGACTACAGGCACCCGCCACCACGCCCGGCTAATTTTTGTATTTTTAGTAGAGACGGGGTTTCACCATATTGGCCAGGCTGGTCTCAAACTCCTGACCTTGTGATCCGCCTGCCTCGGCCTCCCAAAGTGCTGGGATTACAGGGGTGAGCCACCACGCCCGGCCAAGCGCTACTATTACATTCTATTTGATGAATAATTTATGATGCCACTTTATCCTTCATTTTCAACAATTTTTACAAGGTATTTTATTGGTGACTATAAGAATTAATGTGCAAATGTGTGCTTTATTTACTGCACATTCATTATAGCTATTAGAAAATGAATGAAAAATGTTTTTCTAAACCTGACTCAGTATCACCCTTCACAAAAAGTATATAAATACAGTCAGGTCATATTATAACAAATATCTTCATAACAGGATAAATAGTAAACTGCATGAAAAGCCAAACACATGGAAGCACAGAGTAGAACAGTGGTTGCCAAGAGCTGGAGTATGAGGAATGGGGAAATGTTGGTCCAAGAGCACAAATTTTTGGTTATAAGATGAACAAGCTCTCAGGATCCAATGTACAGCATGGATGGTGATGGATGTGTCAATTAATTTGATTGTGGTAATCATCACACAATGTTTATGTATATCTAATCATGTAGTACACCTTGAATATATTCAATCTTTATCAATTAAGTATTTTTAAAAGTAAGAAAAAATCTGGAAAAACTTTCTGAGTTTGACTTAATGGAATCTAACAGCTAAATGACAGAAGCAAATCCCAAATTAAACCCTTGGTTTCTAGTGATTTAGAAGATATAACTAGGATCACTTATAAAAACTACTTACTCAGTGCATGAAACAGATAATATTATCCAACAGTCAGGTAATTAGATGCTTCACTTTAGTGTAAGCTTTAATAATTAAAAGGTTCAGAATGCGGCATGAGATCAAACATAATAACTAACTCATCAACCTAGCAACCATAAGCCTGGCTCAATGCCACTACATTCAAAGATACAAATAAATGTAGCAACAATACTTTGCTTATAATAAAAATTTACAAATCTACTGAAAAAAAGGATAATCATGGTTAAAGAAGCAAGGTAAGACAGAAGGAAACATAAACATGAAAGATCATCCTAAATTACCATATATTTGTCAACACAGGCCAAAGGCAAGTACAGTCAGTTCTCACAAATACTGACCCTTGTTAGTCCCAACTGTTCTGTTTTCTGTTTCTTTCTTGGTCGATTTGTGGACTCCTCCATTTCATCTTCTTCATCTGTAGGGACTGTGTCACAGAGAATCAGATTTGACATTTTAAAAACAGTATTAATCGTGAACTATCTGAAAGAATTCTTTACATTTCCAAATACAGTTTTTCCATGTTATCACAACTAGTTAAGGAATGATTATTCCTCATCATTTTGGTTAATAGAAAGTTATATATAAAATACTACCTAGATTAACAATCTTTAAAAATAAAAAAATAAAAAATAAACTACATTAGAAAACTAAAATCTAAGTAGTTTAAAATCTTGCTATCTTTAAGGTCATCATTACAAATATTTATCATTTTATCATAGCTATGAAAAATTGCTGTTAGTCGTAGGAGAGTTATGAACACATTACATTTACATTACGAAGGAGGGAAGGAAAATACATGAAAATGCACATACATTTCAGCCATGTTTATTCTCTTAATTTCATTTTCTACCAAAAGTGTTTGTTTTTTTTGAGTTTTAAAATCTTTGCTATACATCACATGGTTAGGCAGCAAACCCAGATTGAAAACTACATAAAATATGCAACATTAAATATGTAATGTATGTTACATTACGTTACAGTAACATACATATTGTTACATTAAATATGTAACATAAAATATGTAAAACATTAAAATGTTTTGTGGCTTTTAGGAATATTAATATTTCTCTAAATAGATTATAAACCCCTTAAAGTTAATAGCTACTCATATACAATCTCATTTACTCAGCCCTATCAAAAAATAAAAAAATTCTACTAAAGAATTTTCTAAATTAAACCACTTTTTGCCACCAAATTATTTGCTTTCACCATTTTTGTAAAATCTACTAAAATGGATTATATATTTCCCACCATCTTACACATAATTATTCAAAACTGGGTAAGCGTTTCTTGATCCTTCCCAAGTCTTTGTGAAATGCATTTGGGGTATTATACTGTGTAACAAAGCAATTACCTAAAAAGTAACAGAGGTATTCTGATCTGTTTACCCATGCAATAAATAGTACTAGCTACTAGGTCTTAAAATGTAAGTATCTATGGGTGTGTGTTTTTTCTTCTTTTCTTCTCATCAGTGTCCTCTTACTACTATGAAAGCATCTTCCTCTAAGAGTCCTTCCTCCTCCTCCCTCAATTTGTTCCTTTTAATCTATGTTTTAGAGTAAAATAGTAATATTGGAAAACTGCATTTAAAACTTTTAAAGTAAACCAGCTTACCTAAGAAATTAACAGTAAAATGTCTCAAAAGTGATTCTTAAATGACTTAAGTCAAAATGACTCAGAAAGTATTTTATTCACTTCCAAGTTTCCTGAATAAGAGAACTTTGAGAATCAAGGTATTTATGTCCTATTGCACCAAACATGTTTTGATACTTGCTATTCAGTGACACTATCCAGTAAGTAAGGGGTGGTAGAGTAGGAAAAAAAATCTTGAAACACAAATATAGAACTTGTTGACATACTGGTCTATTTTATGGCAAAATATGGGTTAAAAGTCCCCTTTCGCTAAACTGATTTTTTTTTTTGAGACAGGTTCTCACTCCATCACACTGGCTGAAGTGCAGTGGCATGATATCATAGCTCACTGAAACCTTAAACTCCTAGGCTCAAACAATCCCCTTACCTCAGCCTCCCAAGGAGCTAGGACTACAGGTGCATACCACCACACATGGCTACTTTTAATTTTCTACTTTTAGTAGAGACAGGGTCTCACTACGCGGCCTAGGCTGCTCTTGAACTTGTGGCCTCAGGTGATCCTTCTACCCTGGCTTCCCAAAGTGCTGAGATTACAGGCGTGAGCCACCACATGGCCTCTGAACTTAAATTTTTGAAACAACATTAATAAGTCAAGGTAAAATAAATATTTAATTTACCTGTAGACCAGATCTTTAGCATTTTATCCCAGGAGCCACTGCAAAACTAAACAGATGTATATGAAGGGAAAAGACATATGTAATATGATTCATATTATTTGCCTATACCAGTAGGTCTCTTCCTCATTCAGGACCTTTTCAAAGAACTTATGTTCCAGAGTTGAAATTAGTCTTTTCCAAGGGCAGATAGGACAGGACATAAAATCTGGGAAATCTTGAAGGTCAGGCTTATTGCCATGTCTTTTGAAGAAAGCCAATCTGAAGTGAGAGAGAATAAAGTCAACTTGAGGGACAAGAGAGCGAGAGGGTGTGCGGACCACATTCAAGCCTCTATTCCACTGGTTCCTGAGGCCCAAATGCACCATTACCCTTCTTGTGATGTGGTTGTTCAATCTTTCCTGGGATCTCACAGTCCATTTACTTTTAAGGTTAAATAAGTTCAAGCTGAGTTTCTATCTCTCCTTAACCAAAAAGAAGGGGTACAGTTAATTCACTAAAGTTTGGACTCAACAACATATAAACCTTTTTGGCTCAATATGAAAAATAAAAAATCTTCACCTTTGAATACAAGCATCCTGTTATCCTAACTGTCAAAGAAACACTCTTAAGTCCAGAAAACTTCAATGTGGCTTAGGAAACTTTCAAATTGTAAGTGGATTTATAACCCTTCATATTAATAAATCAAGATGGTATTGCCCTCAGTTTTGTTACCTTTTAACTAACTTTTATCATTTTATCATGATAAAGAGTAGATTGGTACTATAGTAAAACTCTATTAGCACTAACTTTAGTGTATGCTAACGCTCAGATGATCAACGAGGCATTTTCAGTTGATGACAGCACTTAAGAATAGCTGATATAGACGGAAATATATCAATTACTATGAGGTAAGAAAGTTATATAAATGAATGGCTTGTTTACTTCATTTCCTTTTTTTTTTTTTTTTTTTTTGAGACTGAGTTTCACTCTTGTTGCCCAGGATGGAGTGCAATGGCGCAATCTCGGCTCACTGCAACCTGGCCTCCCAGGTTCAAGTGATTTTCCTACCTCAGCCTCCCGAGTAGCTGGGATTACACGCATGTGCCACTATGCCTGGCTTATTTTTTATTTTTTTTTTTAGTAGAGACAGGGTTTCTCCATGTGGGTCAGGCTGGTCTGGAACCATCCTGACCTCAGGTGACATCAGGTGATCTGTCTGCCTCAGCCTCCCAAAGTGCTGGGATGACAGGCATGAGCCACCATGCCCGGCCCATACCTCATTTCCTAAAATTTCTGAAGTTTATATAAGGTTCTAAACTAGGGATATTCAAACTGAGCAAGTGATTATCTCCTATTGTATAAGTATTTACTCTTGCTTTGAAATCCTATCTTTTGTCACCGATTGTTAGGAAACTAGGCCAACACAATGAATATATGTAGAAAAAAATATTTAGGAACAAGCTCCAATACTAATTTAACACAGTACTAATTACATTCCAGCTACTTACTTTAGTTCCTGAGCCATCAACAGCTATAGAATCTACACTTCCAGCATGACCTCTACAGCAGTGTAGGGCTTTCACTTTGTTTCTCTCTACATTCCACTCCCATAAGAGAATAGTCTGATCCATAGAGGCACTCAGTAATAAGCAGGACAAACTATCTGAAGAAAGGAGAACACAAGAATAAGAAACAAATCAGTACACCATTTAGAATACATCATGTTCTGAAACCGAAGAAGTAAATTTTTTTGTTGTTGTTGAAAAAGATGTTAACAAGATAACTCATGTGGCCAGGTTTTAAAAGGCTGATGTGGTATAAAGAAAAGATTCTTTAAAAATAGAAGATGATGGCTGGGTGCGGTGGCTCACGCCTCTAATACTGGCACTTTGGGAGGCCAAGACAGGCGGATCACTTGAGGTCAGGGGTTTGAGATCAGCCTGGCCAACATGGCAAAACCCTGTCTCTAGTAAAAATACAAAAATTAGGTGGGTGTGGGGGCAGGCGCCTGTAATCCCAGCCACTCAGGAGGCTGAGGCAGGAGAACTGCTTGAACCTGGGAGGTGGAAGTTGCAGTGAGTTGAGATTGAGCCACTGCACTCTAGTCTGGGCGACAGAGACTCTGCCTCAAAAAACAAACAGGCCAGGAGCGGTGGCTCAAGCCTGTAATCCCAGCACTTTGGGAAGCCGAGGCGGGTGGATCACGAGGTCAGGAGTTTGAGACCAGCCTGGCCAACATGGTGAAACCCCATCTGTACTAAAAATACAAAAATTAGCCGGGCGTGGTGGTAGGCGCCTGTAGTCCCAGCTACTTGGGAGGTTGAGGCAGGAGAATCACTTGAACCTGGGAGGCGGAGGTTGCAGTGAGCCGAGATCATGCCACTGCACGCTAGCCTGAGTGACAGAGCAAGACTCCATCTCAAAACAAACAAACAAGAAGAAAATAGATGAATGTAATACACTCAATATTAACTTGAAAATGTATATTATCTGATGCAATTTTAATAAATATTCACTTCTAACAATTTATGAACTTTTATATAATCTTTTCTTCTTGAACACTATATTTTTTGAAAGACCTCATAATAACTGAGGTATGAGATGCTTCCTACCCACTCCCCATTCTTCCCCAGCACCAAAAATGGCTTATTTCCAAATCCCTATCTAGGATTCCTCAAAGTGTAAGGAAAATGTCCTAACCTTTTTTCACCCAGGCCACATCTTTTACAACATCTGTATGTCCCACAATTGTCATTATTGACTTTCCTTCCAAGGACCAGATCCGAGAAGTCTTATCATAAGAACCAGTCAAGATCCTATGAAGAGAAAAAATATCTTATGAAACAGAAAAGCAGATTTTCAAACCCTGAAAATGAATTTTGTTTCTGTGGCAATGACAAAGTAACTTTGAGGAGTATACTTTTAAACGCTTCTTTGATATGAAGATTGAGATTTCAAAACACACTAGATCAGATCACTTGATGTTTCTCAACCTCCTAAAATATACCTGGCATGACCGGGCGCGGTGGCTCACTCCTGTAATCCCAGCACTTTGGGAGGCCGAGGCGGGTGGATCATGAAGTCAGGAGATCGAGACCATCCTGGCTAACACAGTGAAAACCCTGTCTCTACTAAAAATACAAAAATCTAGCCGGGCGAGGTGGCGGGTGCCTGTAATCCCAGCTACTCGGGAGGCTGAGGCAGGAGAATGGCGTGAACCTGGGAGGTGGAGCTTGCAGTGAGCCGAGACTGCACCACTGCACTTCAGCCTGGGCAACAGAGCGAGACTCTGTCCCAAAATAAATAAATAAATAAAAATAATAATAATACTTGGCAAATCCTAGATTTCCTTTTTTTTTTTTTTTTTTTTTGAGATGGAATCTAGCTGTCACCCAGGCTGGAATGCAGTGGCACAATTTTGGCTCACTGCCACCTCTGCCTCCCAGGTTCAAGAGATTCTACTGCCTCAGCCTCCTGAATAGCTGGGATTACAGGCACCCACCACCAAGCCCAGCTAATTATTTTTGTATTTTTAGTAGAGATGGGGTTTCACTGTGTTGGCCAAGCTGGTCTCGAACTCCTGACTTTGTGATCCACCCGCCTCGGCCTCTGAAAGTGCTAGGATTACAAGCGTGAACCACTGCGCCTGGCTGATTTCATTTTTATATTGTTGTAAACAATACAACTCTCACAAAAGCTACGCAAATTACTTGTTGACTTGATGCTAACACAGGTTGAGCATCCCTAATCTGAAAATAAGTCCAAAATTCTCCAAAATCCAAAACTTTTTGAGCACCAACATGACACCACAAGTAGAAACTTTCACACCTGACTTCATAATGACAGGCTGTAGTCAAAACGCAGTCAAAATTTTGATTCAGGCACAAAATTATTAAAAACATTGTATAAAATTGGCTGGGCGTGATGGCTCACGCCTGTAATCCCAGTACTTTAGGAGGCTGAGGCGGACGATTCACGAGGTCAGGAGATCGAGACCATCCTGGCTAACATGGTGAAACCCTGTCTCTACTAAATATACAAAAACAAAATTAGCCAGGCGTGGTGGCGGGTGCCTAGAGTCCCAGCTACTCGGGAGGCTGAGGTGGGAGAATGGCCTGAACCCGGAAGGCAGAGCTTGCAGTGATCTGAGATCGCGCCACTGCACTCCAGCCTGGGCGACAGAGCGAGACTCCGTTTCAAAAAAAAATACACACACATATATATATAATATATATAAAATATGCACATATATTATATATACATAATATAAAATTACTTTCAGGCTAGATGTATAAGCTATATATGAAACATAAATGAATTTCATGTTTAGACTTGGATCACATCCCTAAGATATTTCACTATGTATATGTTAATACTGCAAAACCCACCCCCCCCAAAAAAAATCCTAAATCCAAAACACTTCTGGTACCAAACATTTCCAGAAAAGGAACCCCACCCTTTGGGCTCTTTTTTTTTTTTTTTTTTTGAGACAGAGTCTTGCTCTGTTACTCAGGCTGCAGGGCAGTGGCGCGATCTCAGCTCACTGCAACCTCTGCCTCCTGGGTTCAAGTGATTCTCCTGCCTCAGCCTCCTGAATAACTGGGACTCCGGGCATGGACCACCATACGCAACTAATTTTTTATATTTTTAGTAGGTTTCAATATGTTGGCCAGGCTGGTCTCAAACTTCCGATCTCAAGTGGTCCACCTGCCTTAGGCTCCCAAAGTGCTGTGATTACAGGCATGAGCCACGCCCTGGCTGTCAACCTGAAGTACCTTGTACTCAACCAGTGAAAACCATTTAAACTAAAACTAGTAGAAACATAACTTTATGTAATAACTCTAGGGAGATGTTCTTTGAAAGAAGTAAGCTCCTACTACAATCTACTCTTGAGGTGTTTTCCTAAATGCAAGGCCAGTGAGGATTTGCCCTGAGATATCTGTACCTTCTTTCTTGAGTACAGTCTGTTCTTTCTAGCCCTAAAAGAGCATGCCATGCATCTTTATGGTATTAGGCCAGGAGATCTATGGCTGTACAGGTTACTTTTTTCCTCTACGAAACAAACTATATCCTTGGTCTTAAAAGCAACATAATCGAACCAAATAAATTAAATGCTCTAAGATACATGACTTATTCAGAAGACAAACATAGATGGGTGTAGAGAAATCCCATCTATTCAGGAGGCTGAGGCAGTTGGATTGCTTGAGCCCAGGAGTTTGAAACCAGCCTGGGCAACAGAAGGAGACCCTGTTTAAAAAAAAAAAAA
>NW_016807978.1:1267526-1288064 GCF_001698545.2 Rhinopithecus bieti | reverse complement strand
AAAAAAAAAAAAAAAAAAAAGACAACAATAATTGTTACTATTACATCTTGACCAGAACAGAAGAGTATCCATTAATAAATACCTGTTTCTTCTTTTCTTTTTTTTTTTTGAGACGCAGTCTCGTTCTGTCGCCCAGGCTGGAGTACAGTGGGGCCATCTCGGCTCACTGCAAGCTCCACTCCCCAGGTTCACGCCATTCTCCTGCTTCAGCCTTCCGAGTAGCTGGGACTACAGGCACTTGCCACCACGCCCGGCTAATTTTTTGTATTTTTTTTAGTAGAGACAGGGTTTCGCCATGCTAGCCAGGATGGTCTCAATCTCCCGACTTTGTAATCCACCCGCCTCGACCTCCCAAAGTGTTGGGATTACAGGTGTGAGCCACCACACCCGACCACCTGTTTCTTCTTGAAGACACTGAGTGCAAAGATCTTTCTGTTTGGCATGGCCACTGATACAGAGATCACAAAATTAATTTACAAATAACAGTAAATCACAGAAAAATATTTATATATGGATTTAAAAAGACTGAAGGAGGTAAATGAAAAAAGAGAAGAGCATTAATCTGGCAATACCATTCCTCTGCCCCTTTAATTGAACTGATCCAGTCATCATGGAACATGCATTGCTCCGGCTGGGGTGCAGTATACTTCTCCACGTATTCTATTTCCACAACTTCTTCCTAGTCACAAGAGAAACCAGTAACAAGTCAGATGGTACAGTTTTAAAATACTACATTATGAAGATAAAGAACCCCAATTTAATATATCTCCTTCATAGCCTTCATATTAGTCCCCTTCATAAGTCAGCAAATTTGGAGCCATTTAAAAAGTCAAGAACTTTATTTGACCTAACAGTAAGCTAAGAGTGATTATTAGGAATTAATAGCTTGGCATGGTGGCTCACACCTGTAGTCCTACCTATTAACATTAGGAAACCTGGTGCAGGAGGACTGCTTGAGCCTAGGAGTTCAAGTCCAGCCCAGGCAACAAAGCAAGACCTGTCTCCTAATAAAAAATTTAAAAGGAAGAAATATTAATGGCCTTGTGAAACTTATGCTGAAAATAGGGGGGAAAGGAATATAAGAAAGCCTTAGGCCAGGTGCAGTGGCTCACATCCATAATCCCACTACTTTGGGAGGCTGAGGCGGGCGGATCACCTGAAGTCAGGAGTTCAAGACGTGCCTGGCCAACATGGTGAAACACCGTCTCTACTGAAAATACAAAAATTAGCCAGGCGTGGTGGTGGATGCCTGTAATTCCGCTACTTGGGAGGCTGAGGCGCAAGAATCACTTGCACCCAGGAGGCAGAGGTTTTAGTGAGCCAAGACTGTGCCACTGCACTCTAGCCTGGGCAACAGATGGAGACTCTGTCTCAGAAAAAAAAAAAAAAAGAAGATATAAGAAAACATTAAAATTAAGAATAAAAGCATATTGTTTAATGGGTACAGGTCTTCTGTTCAGGATAAGGAAATAATTCTGGAAAATGGTGATGGTTGCACAATATTGTAAATGTACTTAATGCCACTGAATTGTATACTTGAGAATGGTTAAAACTCTGAATTTTATGTTATGTATATTTTACCACAATTTTTAAAAATCACAAAACAAACAACAACTATAAGTTATATTTTAATCATAAAAGCAATATAAGGAAACTCTGAAAATAAGAGGAAGGGAAAAATAATAACTTAATCCACAGTTTTTATATGTGCCCAGTTATTCTGTGCACCAGTATTTGTACACACATATTTGCTATTCCCTTTCTTGCCAGTTCTTCCACATATATGAAGAATGTGTTCATTTATTTCTTGAATAAAACACTCTCACAAAAAAAGAGGGCTTCAAAACAGAACATACAGGAATATACATATATATACACATACGATATATATTCAGTATATACACAGAATATACACACAATATATAACACACTATATATATTCAATATATTAAAAAGAATCGTTGCTACTAAAGATAGATTCAGTGTGATTTTAAAAGGAGTTTAAGCCAATAATGCCTTAAGTGAAATACAGAAGGCAAGTATTTGAACTTACTGATGAGATGTTCTCCAGTTCCATGTGTTTGATCAAGGGCATTCGCAGAAATTGGCCCTTAATAAGGAAATCAAACTCCACATGTCTGTGGAACTCTGAGGAAAATATATAACAAAATTATTGTTCTTAATATCTGAAGTAATACTGGCAGAGGTATATGAGAACTCCCAAAACAAACAGGTACCGATTATCCCAGTGTGGCCTCTGAGTTTCTCTGTAATTTTTAAGATCAGAAATACTTTGTTCTGTTAGTATAATGTCTTTTTATTGTTGTTGGTGTATTTTGGTTTAAAAAACTTTTATTATTTCAAACATATCCAAAAGGAGAAATAACAATGAATCCCATCACTATTGCCCATTTTGACATCTACCAACTAATGGAACATCATCTATATTCCTCCCTCCATTCCCCGGCTGGTTTATTTTGAAGCAAATCTCAGAAATTACATCATTTCATCTGTAAATACTTTAGTATGTATCTCTAAAATATAAGGACTTAAAAATTAGTCACAATATTTTAAAATTTAACAATCATTCCTTCTAATATCAAATAGTCAAAGTTCTTTTACAGTGAGCTTTCAAAAATCAGCATCCATAATCTATACATTATATTTGATTAATGTTTCTTTTAATCTTTAACAGTTTCTCCTTCTTTTTCTCCTTGCCATGTATTTGTTGATGAAAGTGGGTCATCTGTTTTGTTACATTTCATACATTCTAGGTTTTGTTGACTCCATCTCCAAGGTGTCCTTTAACATGTTTCTTTATCACACAAATATCCTATAAACTAGTCAGAGGTAAATGGTAAATGCCTGGCTAGATTTCAGGGTTTCTTTTTTGCAAGAATATTCATAGGCAGTATTGTCTATTTTCTATTACATCCCATCAGGATGCAAATAGGATCTGGTTGTGTCTCTCTCTCTCTTTTTTTTTTTTGACGTGGAGTTTCACTCTTGTTGCTCGGGATGGAGTGCAATGGTGCGATCTCGGCTCACAGCAACCTCCACTTGCTGGGTTCAAGCCATTCTCCTGCCTCAGCCTCCGATTACAGGCATGCGCCACCACGCCCAGCTGATTTTGTATTTTTAGTAGAGACAGGATTTCTCCATGTTGGTCAGTCTGGTCTCAAACTCCGGACCTCAGGTGATCCACCCACCTCAGCCTCCCAATGATTGTGTCTCTTTTTAAGATATTAAGACCCATCTTAGGGCTCAGATTATATCAGTCTGATTCCATCCACCATAATGCTCCTTGTCTGTCTTTTATCTAATTATCGGGATTAACAGCTACTGAGAATCACTACTGTACTTATATTCATTATTTCTTTCAGAGTTGCAATATGGTAACAGTCTATACAAAAGGAATAATGTTCAGCCTATATGTTTAGAAAAATAAGCAACTATTTGGGTAACATACTGGAATTGCAAAGCTTCTCTTACAGGAATAATTCTTTCCTCAACAAAATACTTGCAAACCAAATTCAACAACACATTAAAAAGATCATCATGATCAAGTAAGATTTATCCCAGGGATGCAAGAATAGTTCAACATACACAAATCAATGTAATACACTGTGATGGTTATCACTGAGTGTCAACTTCATTGGATTGAAGGATGCAAGTATTGTTCCTGCATGTGTCTGTGAGGGTGATGCCAAAGGAGATGAACATTTGAGTCAGTGGAATGGGAGAGGCAGACCTACCCTCAATCTGGGTAGGTACCATCTAATCAGCTGCCGGAATGGCTAGGATAAAAGGAGGCAGAGGAATGTGGAAGGACTAGACTGGATGAGTCTTCAGGCCTTTATCTTACTCCTGTGCTAGATGCTTCCTGCCCTCAAACATTGGACTCCAAGTTCTTCAGCTTTTGGATTCTTGGACCAGTGGTTTGCCAGGGACTCTCGGGTCTTCAGCCACAGACTGAAGGCTGTACTGCCGGCTTCCCTACTTTTGAGGTTTTGGGACTGGGACTGGCTTCCTTGCTCCTCAGCTTGCAGACAGCCTATTGTGGGACTTCACCTTGTGATTGTGTGAGTCAATACTCCTTGATAAACTCCCTTTCAGCTGGGCGCAGTGTTTCACGCCTATAATCCCAGTATTTTGGGAGGCCAAGGTGGGCAGCCTCATGAGGTCAGGAGTTCAAGACCAGCCTGGCCAGCATGGTGAAACCCAGTCTCTACTAAAAATACAAAAATTAGCCAGCCGGGTTTGGTGGCACGCACCTGTACTCCCAGCTACTCGGGAGGCTGAAGCAGGAGAATTGCTTGATCCTGGGAGGCAGAGGTTGCAGTGAGCCGAGATCGTGTCATTGCACCCTAGCCTGGTGACAGAGCGAGACTGTCTCAAAACAAAGAAACAAACAAACAAACAAACAAAAAAGCAAACCCTTTCATATATACATCTATTCTATTAGTCCTGTCCCTCTAAAGAACCCTAATATATACATCATATCAACAGAATGAAGGACAAAAAGCATATAATCATTTCAACTGATGCTGAAAAAGCATTTGATAAAATCCAACATCCTTTCATGATAAAAGCCCTCAAAAAACTGGGTATAGAAAACATACTTCAACATAATAAAAGCCAAATATAATAGACTCCCATACTAAATGGGGAAAAAAACTGAAAGCCTTTCCTCTAACATCTGGAACATATAGACTCCCATACTAAATGGGGGAAAAAACTGAAAGCTTTTCCTCTAACATCTGGAACATGATAAGGATGCCCACTTTCACCACTGTTATTCAACACAGCAATGGAAGTCCTAGCTAGAGCAATCAGACAGGAAGGAGGGGAGGGGAGGGGAGGGGAGGGAAAGGAAGGAAAGAAGAGAGGAAGGGAGGAAGGGAGGAAGGAAGGAAGGAAAGAAGGAAGGAAGGAAGGGCATCCAAATTGGAGAAGAAGAAGTCACATTATCCTTGTCTGCAGATGATTTGGTCTTATATTTGGGAAAATCAATGATATAATCTTATATTTGGTGTAATCTTTATTTTACCAAAAACTAATTAGGACTGATAAATTCAGTAAAGTTGCATGATACAAAAATCAGTAGCGTTTCTATATGCTAACAGCGAACAATCAGAAAAAGAAATCAAGAAAGTATTTCTACTTACAGTAGCCACAAATAAAATACCTAGGAATTAACCAAAGAAGTGAAAGATCTCTACAACAAAAACTACAAAACATTGATGAAAGACATCGAAGAGGGCTGCGTGCAGTGGCTCATGCCTGTAATCCCAGAACTTTGGGAGGCTCAGGTGGGTGGATCACCTGAGGTCAGGAGTTTGCAACCAGCCTGGCCAACATGGGGAAACCAAGTCTCTACTAAAAATACAAAAATTAGCTGGGCGTGGTGGCAGGCACCTGTAATCCCAGCTACTCAGGAGGCTGAGGCAGGAGAATCGCTTGAACCCGGGAGGTGGAGGTTGCAGTGAGCTGAGATTATGTGATTACACTCCAACCTGGGCAACAAGTGTGAAACTCCGTCTCAAAAAAAAAAAAGAAAAGAAAAAGAAAAAAAGAAATTGAAGAGGACACAAAAAAATGGAAAGATATTCCAGGATCGTGGATTGGAAGAATTAACATTGTTAAGATGTCCATAGTACCCAAAGCAACCTACAGATTCCATGCAATCCTTATCAAAATACCAATGACATACTTCACAAAAAAAAAAAAAAAAAAAAAAAATCCTAAAATTTACATGGAACCACAAAAGACCCAGAATAGCCAAAGCTATCTTAAGCAAAAAGAACACACCTGGAGGAATCACATTACCTGACTTCAAATTATACTACAGACCTATAGTAACCAAAACAGCATGGTACTGGCATAAAAACAGACACATACACCAATGGAACAGAATAGAGAAGCCAAAACAAATCCACACATCCACAGTGAATTCAAACCTACACTGGGGAACAGTCTCTTCAATAATGGTGCTGGGAAAACTAGGTATCCATATGCAAAAAAAAATGAAACTAGACCCCTATCTCTCGCCATATACAAAAATCAGAACAAAAGGTATTAAAGACTTAAATATTTCTAAGACCTCAAACTATGAAACTAATACAATAAAACATTAGGGAAACTCCCCAGGACAGTGGTGTGGGCAAAAATTTCTTGAGTAATACCACACAAGCACAGGCAATCAAAGCAGAAAAGGACAAATGGGATCCCCTCAGGTTAAAAAGCACAGCAAAGGAAACAATTAACAAAGTGAAGAGACAACCCACAGAATGGGAGTAATTATTTGCCAAATACCCATCTGACAAGGAATTAATAACCAGAATACATAAGGAGCTCAAAAAACTCTGTAGGAAAAACTGTAATAATCTGATTAAAAGTTGGGCAAAAGGTTTGAACATACATTTCTCAAAAGAAAACATTCAAATGGCAAACAGGCATATGAAAAGGTGCTCACTATCATTGATCATCAGTGAAATATAAATCAAAACTACAATGAGATATCATTTCACCCCAGTTAAAATGGCTTCCCCCCTCCCCCCACAAGACAGAGTCCTGCTCTGTCACCCAGGCTGGAGTGCAGTGGCATGAGCTCAGTTCACTGCACCTCCGCCTCCCGGGTTCAAGCAATTCTCCTGCCTCAGCCTCCCGAGTAGCTGGGATTACAGGCACCCGCCACCACACCCAGCTAATTTTTGAATTTTTAGTAGAGATGGGGTTTCACCATGTTGGCCAGGCTAGTCTTGAATTCATGACTTTGTGATCCACTCACCTCAGCCTCCCAAAGTGCTGGGATTACAGGTGTGAGCCACCGCGCCCGGCCAAAATGGCTTTTATCTAAAAGTCAGGCAATAACAAATGCTGGTGAGGATATGGAGAAAAGGGACCCCTCATAAACCTTCGTGGGGATGTAAATTAGTACAACCACTATGGAGAACAGTTTGGAGATTCTTGAAAAAACTAAAAATAGAGCTACCATATGATCCAGCAATAGGACTGCTAGGTATATACTCAAAGGTAAAGAAATCAGGATATTAGTACTTCTACATAATGGAGTACTATTCAGCCATAAAAAAGAATGAAATCCTGTCATTTGCAGCAACATGGGTAGAACTGGAGGTCATTATGTTCAGTGATATAGGCCAGGCACAGAAAACAAACTTTGCATATTCTCACTTATTTGTGGGAGCAAAAAATTAAAACAATTGAACTCATGGAGATACAGAGTAGAAGGATAGTTACCAGACGCTGAGAACGGTAGTGGGGGAAATGAGAGGCAAGTGGGAATGGATGGTTAATGGGTACAAAAAATTGAAAGAATAAATAAGATCTAGTATTTGACAGCACAACTGGGTGACCATAGTCAATAATTTAATTATACATTTAAAAATAACAAAGAGCATAACTGGATTGTTTGTAACACAAAGGATAAATGCTTGAGGTAATGGATACCTCATTTACCCTGACGTGATTATTACACCTTATATGCCTGTATCAAAATATATAATGTACCCCATAAATAGATACACCTACCATGTACCTACAAAATTAAAAAGAATATTTCTTATTTTAGTTCAAAGACTTTTTCAACAAATAGACTACATAACAGTTTTGAAATTTATAAAGGTAACTATGCATCGGAATCTCTATATATCCATGATGAAAACAAAGACAAGAATCAACAGGAAATGCTATGTAAATATACTTGAATATTGAATACTGAACGGTAACTTGCTAGCAATAAAAATATTGCAGACCCTGTCCCCTCCTCCCCCACCCCAAGCCCATAAGGTTGCTTGAAAACATCATCTCAAATTTCACAAAAAACTTATGTGATTATTTGAAGACGAAGATGAGGAAAATATTACACATTAGCGTATAACTCTTACCTCCCCATTCCTCCAACTAGGGTAGAGTCAGAAGAGCTCTGCAGCATTGGAAACGTCTGCATAAAAATACACTTGCCTCTGGCTAGCATGGTGACTCACACATGTAATCCCAGCACTTTGGGAGGCCCAGGAGGGTGGATCACCTGAGGTCAGGAGTTCAAGACCAGCCTCGCCAACATGGTAAAACCCCATTTCTACTAAAAATACAAAAAATTAGCCAGGCGTGGTAGCGGGCACCTGTAACTTCAGCTACTCTGGAGGCTGAGGCAGGAGAATTGCTTAATGTTTCATGTTTAAATTTTCTCTATTTTACGCAATGTTTCTTTACTTTTTAAAAAGTATTTTATTATAGGCTGGGCGTGGTGGCTCAAGCCTGTAATCCCAGTACTTTGGGAGGCCAAGACGGGCGGATCATGAGGTCACGAGATCAAGACCATCCTGGCTAACACGGTGAAACCCCGTCTCTACTAAAAAATACAAAATATATATATATATATTATTATAGAAAGTTTAATACATATGGAAAAATTCAGAAATATCAATCAAAACGACAATGAGATACAGAAAATAATACAAACTTTAACAATTTTTTCTTTTTTTTTTGAGATTCCCTCTGTCACCCAGGCTGGAGTGCAATGGCACGATCTTGGCTCACCGCAACCTCCGCCTCCCGGGTTCAAGCAATTCTCCTGCCTCAGCCTCTCGAGTAGCTGGGATTACAGGCATGTGCCACCACGCCCAGCTGATTTTTGTATTTTTAGGTTGAGACGGGGTTTCACCATGTTGGTCAGGCTGATCTCAAACTCCTGATCCCATGATCTACCCGCCTCAGCCTCCCAAAGTGCTGGGATTACAAACTTCAACAATTATTAACTCATAGCCAATCTGATTTCATTTATATTTTTACATACATTGTTCATATTAATTTAATGGGCAAATATATTAGTACCACAGTATATATTTAATATTTGTATCTTTTAAACGTTTTATATTCTTGCGTGTTTTGCTATACTCTTTTTTTAAATGAATTCTGGACACAAAAAATAAAATACTGGTATTCATACTGGCATTTTGATATTACACTAAACACTCAAATACTGATATTGTCATTTTGCTTTGTGCTTCACTAGCAGGTGGGGCCTAAGCACTAAAACGCTTGCTTCATGCCTACATAACTCAGTCTTCTGTAGAACAATCAATGTCTTGATTACCTCTATATTACAACTTTATACCAAAATCTTTATTCCTTAACTACAACCACCATATATCCACACTGCCTCAAAAACAGGTTAAACAGAAACATTTTTTTCTGAAAACTTTTCTTTCAAAGCAGTATTTACAGTATTATCCAGCAGAAGAACCTGTACTTTATAACTTACAAATTTTACCATTACAAAATTCATACAGTATCATAAGGCCAAAAAAGGAACTAAAAACATAATGCATTTTAGAGTAATCAGTGGCATTGCGTCCTCTCCTAAGCATGTATACCCACCATTTCTGTCCTTTAGTAGTTTATTGATGATGTTACTAAGGTCAGCAATTTCAGAGGCGGCAGGGATTGAGAAGGGAACATCATCTACAGCATATCTATAAAAAGGAAATGATATGTCAAGATCAAGTCTACAGATATTTGAACAAATATGCTTTTACGAATCCAACATACATTTATTGGGTAAATAAATTCCAGACATTTTGCTACATGTTGTAAACAAAAATAAATTAAAACATGATCTCTGTTCTAAGAAGAGGTTGAAGTCTGGTAATCAAATAGAATGAAGTCATACAAGAACAATGTCATTAGGTGACATGTATAAACAGAACAAAGACATCACAGGTCATTTTAACCAGAGAAAAGGAGGGCAGGGGAGCAGGCCCTGAAAGGATGCACAAAAAAGATAAATGTTCAGCTACATTCAGAAAAGTGATTAGCCAGGCGTGGTATCATGTGCCTGTAGTCCCAGCTACTTGGGAGGCTGAGGTGGGAGGACTGCCTGAGCCCAGGAGGTGGAGGTTGTGGTGAGCTGAGATCACACCACTGCACTGCACTCCAGCCTGGGTGACACAGAAAGACCCTGTCTCAAAAGAGAAGTGAGTTTTTGCCAGGTGAGGGAAGGGCAGGCTGGAAGAAGCAGTGTGCAGGAAAGCAGGGAGAACATCAAAAAAATAGCTAGGAGTTGTTAAACTGCCCAACCAGCCATTTCCAGAAAGTCTGATTTTGCTCTAAAGTGACCAAAGGCTAAAGAGATACACATGGAGTGCTTCAAATATTATGTGAAATCATTTTCACTTCTTTTTTGCGGGCAATGAAGAACTATCATAGCAGTGCAAATTAGAAATATCATCAGATTTTATTTAGTTAGATCTTTCTGGCTGCACAGTGGATGCTGAAATAGAGGAACACATGACAGGAGGCAGATTAGGAGACTCTTATAAGAGAGACTGTGAGAAAATATTAGCAAATCATGTGTCTGATAAGGAACTTGTATCTAAACTATATTAAGCACACTTACAACTCAATAATAAAAAGACAACACAATTTTTTAAATGGCCAAATAGGGACATGAAAACGCTCATCACTAGTCATCTGGGAAATGCCAATCAAACACAAGGAAATATAATTTCACATCCACTCGGGTGCTATAATTAAAAAGACAGCTAATAACAAGTGTCAGTGAAAATAGGGAGCAACTGGAACCCTGGTTATTGCTTGCAGTAATGTAAAATGGTCCAGTTGGTTTGAAAACCAGTCTGGCAGTTCCTCAAAAAGTCAAACATGGAATTACATCTGACCCAAAAACTCCACTTCTAAGTATATATGCAAGAGAAATGAAAACATACATCCACAAGAAAACTTGTACATGAGTGTTCACATAACAACTATTCATAATAGATAAAAGGTATAAACAACCTAAATGCCCACCAGCTGATGAATGGAAAAACATGGTACATCCATTTAATGGCCTATTATTTGGCCATAGAAAGGAATGAAGTGCTAACATATACTATGACATAGTTAAACCATTTTTTAAAAATCATAGTAAGTGAAAGAAGCCAGTCACAAAAGATCACATTATATAATTCCATTTATACAAAATGTCCAGAAGAGATAAAGTTACAGAGCTAGAAAGCAGATCAGTGGTTGCCTAGAGTTGGGGGTATTATTTAATACACAGCTCAAGGATGATGAAAAATGTTCTAAAATTGACTGTGGCGATGGTTGCACAACTCTGCAAATATGGTGCTGATGATCCTCAAACAACACTTTAAGCAATAAGGCTATAGCTATACATTTATGTATATAATTCACATATATGTATATTCTTGTGTGTGTGACAGTTAGCCCCCCCACCACACCATTTTACTGACCAAAATGTTAAGCAAAAAGAAAAAGCAAGAATTTTATTTATTTATTTATTTTTTTGAGACAGAGTCTCACTATGTTCGCCAGGCTGGAGTACAGTTGAACTGATCCTGGCTCACTGCAACCTCTGCCTCTTAGGCTCAAGCAATCCTCCCACCTCAGCCTCTTAAGTAGCTGGGACCACAGGTGGGCACCACCATGCCTGGCTAAGTTTTTGTAATTTTGGTAGAGACGGGGTTTCACCATGTTGCTCAGGCTGGTCTCAAACTCCTGATTCACCATGTTGCTCAGGCTAGTCTCAAACTTCTGAGATAGCAATTTGCCTTCCTCCGCCTCCCAAACTGCTGGGATTACAGACATGAGCCACAGCGCCCTGCAGAGAATTTTAATTTCTACTTTTTTTAACCTTTTGGAGGGCCTAAATTCAAACACACATATGACATGTATCCATTCATTTCAGGGGTTAAAGCACTGTGTCCTATTATCTCTTACAACTTCATGTCAATCAACAATTATCTCAAGGCTGGACGCAGTGGGTCATGCCTGTAACTCCAGGAGTTTGGGAGACCAAGGTGGGCGGATTGCTTGAGGCCAGGAGTTCGAGACCAGCATGGCCACCAATGCAAATTCCTGACTCTACTAAAAATACAAAAATTAGCCAGGCTTGGTGGTACATGCCTGTAATTCCAGCTACTCGGGAGGCTGAGGTGGGAAGACTGTTTGAGCCCGGGAGACGGAGGTTGCAGTGAGCCAAGATCCCTCCACTGCAGTCCAGCCTGGGCAACAGAGTGAGACTCTGTCTCCAAAAGAACCAAAACAAACAAACAAAAGCCCCAAATATTTCAAAAAATGTTATTTTAAGAAAAACAAAAAAACCTACTTTCAATTAAAATACACAGTGGTTATGTTAATGCATCGCTATATTCCTAGAGAAGCATTAAGGCTCTGTATATAAGTACATCTATTCAGGTGCATTGATGATACGATTTACGTATACTTTCAGCAACAATACAAGAGGAGAGAAGATTATTTACTAGCTCCCCTCATAAAGCTACAAACAAAACCACAGGTATAACTCAGGTGGGAGTCTCCTAGTTTATGGCTAACTTTAGCTTATTAACACAACAAATATGTATTATCATTTTCACTGAAAAATGTGACATTTTTTGTTGACTCAGCCAATCCAAGAAGCTTAATATATAGTCCCTGCCCTCAAGAGACCTCCAATATAGTTGGAAGAGACCAGGCAAACACAAAGAAAACTAACAATGCAATATATACCACAAGGCAGCATATAATTAGTTTTCGAATGAGTGCTAACAGACCTTGAGACCACTGGTTAAAATGTTTATATATCTATATAGATATATAAAAATGGTAAATATGTTTACGTTTATATATTAATGCGACTTATACATAAATACATGATAAAGTATATATTTATAGTATATACATGTATATATAAAAATAAATCAGTAACTAAATCGACTTCATACTTATCAAAAACCAACTCTACCATAACCCCATGATCAGAGCTCCACTTTCTAACCTGGTTTAGAAAAGCATCTTCTATCACCTACTTAAAAAAAAAAAAAGACGTGTTTTCAAAAACTGTGAACTACCACTAGCAGACACCCTATAACGACAAGGCCCACTGTTCATTTTAAATTACACATATAAAATGTTTCATTGAGAAAGCAAACCTGAAGCCCTTCAGTCTCCTCCACAGTCACAATTCAAATTATATAGAATCTGCGAAGCCGGTTAGAAAGGAGGTAATCTCAGAAAAAAGGGTGGGGATGACAGCAGAAACAACCAGGGATCCGCAAGGTCATACCAAAGGGGTGGTCGGAAAGGAACTGGGGAAGGGAGCGAAGGGTGGAACGCTTACTTACTTCTTGTTATCAGTGTAGAAGCGTGTTTGGAGCTGAGCCATGGCGAGTACACACACGACTTGTCCACGGAAACGTCGGTTAGCAGATCCACAACAGGGAGCTCCTGTCTTGTAGGACTACAAAGAGGCAGCTCAAAATTAGACTGCACAGGTAAGCGAGGAGCTGCAGTCTAAGCTTGGACTCTGCTTTCTCTCCTCCGGTCTCCTCCGCAGAAAGCACGAGGCTGCCCTTCTACAGACGGCCAGACCACAAACATCGACTACCTACTCCTAGATTTAGGAGTCATCGATTAGAAAAGCATAGTCTTAAAGGTAGCATGTCCCTTTAATCATTGTTAGAATTCTTCCCATACATGTGGGCCTGTTACCGATTAGGAAAAAGATCTCATTGAAATCCGCTTTATTAATAAAAAATTTTTTTTCAAGAGGCTGTCCTGAGCCTTAGTTCAAACACAGCTCCTAGTTACTACAAGTCTCAGAAAGCATCGCTTCTCAAACGCTGTGACCACTGGGAATTGTAGTCTTTTACTGCCACGCTGCCCTCAGAATATCTTATTTGCATTAAATCCTCCAGATTCCAGCCAGATATCAAATTTCCTCTGTCTTCAGTTTTTCTTGACTAACGCCTTGCCAGTTGTTTTTTTTTTTTTCTCTCATACATATTGCCAACCAGAGTCTCACTCGGCAGAGGTTTTTCCTAAGTCTCGCCTCTAACTGCGGGTTTTAGAGAGAGGAAAGAGGCGGAAATACGAAAAAAAGAACCAATGGGAGAGGAAACGGTCGACGGTGGCCGACAGTGGTCTTACTCTCGTGGGACTGCGCTGCGCGTTCCCGGTGGGGTGCGCCTGCGCATTATGCTGGTCTCCATGGCGGGGCCTCGGAGCCAAGACGAGGTTGAGTAGACTCGTTTTGAATTTTCTCCCCTCTGCTCCGGCGGACCTCCCATCTCGCCTTGTGGGGCTATCGGCGGCGGCAGGACTGGAGGAGTCAGAGGTTTGGCAGCGCTGTCTGCGCAGACCTACCAGACGCTACCTCCCAACCCCCCCTTTCTTCCTCCTGCCTCCTCCTCCTCCCGTCACCTCCTGACCCGCTGAAGCTCCGAGCAACTGCCGGCCCCCGCCCCCAGCCGTAGCCAGTCACTGGCGGTGCCCTCCGCGCCACGCCGGGGAGCCTTTTCGGGGTCCTACATGGCAGGGCTTCCGACCCCCGGCCTGGGACGGGGCTCGCAGGCCCCCGAGGGACAGGCTGGAGAAGGAGGAGGTTAGGTGTGTTGAGGAGGGTTGCTGAGCCCAAGGATGCGCCATCGCCGCGGAGAAGGAGCGGGACCCCTTGGGAGCGCCCAGTGTGTGGTCCCTCACGCCTACCCGCACCTTGCTTTTTAGGGTTCTTTTTCTCTTTCTGAGCCCTTTTATACCTTATGTTTAGAAGGGGAAAATCATCCTCCCACACCTTCTCCCTGACTTTTTGCCTTTTTTGTCCTGAAGTTACCCAAAGGCCTATGTCTTGTTCTCAATATTCCCAAGAATTACTGTAATATACTTGTGTTTCTGAGGGAGGATGGATGGAGATAACTATCCTGATCCCAATGTCACTTTTTAAGGCATTCGCTTCAAGAGACAAGCAGTTTAGAATCAGGCAGAACTGGATTGCAAAATTTGTGGGCAGAGCGGTATGTGTGCAGGTGAAGACAACTAAAGCTTTCCTTTTTTACGTTATTTAAAGATGTCGTACTGTAAGGTAGACGCCTAATATTTAAATGAACTCCTAATATTTAAATAGAGAATGAGAAGAGATTTAAACAATTGGAAGAAAAAAATAATTTTTATTAGAGAGCAATGACAATAAAAGTAGGACTCTTTTGAGTTTACTCACCTTTGTAGCTCGGAATGCGGGACCTGGAACCAGAATTCCTGGGTTCATATCCTGCCTCTGCTACTTGATTAACCTTTCTGTGCCACACTTTTATCAAGTGTAAGCATTAACTGCGGCATGGGAAGCACTCAGTATATGTTAAATTATTATCATAATAGTTACCAATTCCAGTTTAACTAGAAGCTTTGCCAGCGTGAATGGGTAAGGGAGAATAGCCACATTGAGTGGAGGAATAAAATTAGAAAACCTCTGTGCTGAAGTCCAGGAGATCACTTATTAGGCTTGGGCTTGCTAATGGAAGTGATGGTCGTTTAACTATGTGGTTATTGTAGTGGTGAGGATTTACACATTAAATAAGTCGTGGGCACCTGAAGCTTGAAACGCTTTCTTAATGAAATCTTGCCATTGAATCTGTACTTACTGATAATATATCATTGGTTAAAATATATATAAAATATAATTGATCAGCAGGTTAATTCATTTTTATCATTAATTTGAAATTTATCAAAATGAGAATATACAGTACCTGACAGAGTCAATATAGTTTGATCTTAATTTGAATTGAAAATTAAGATCAGGAAAATAAAGAACCTGAATATATGCTTAATACTGTAAGACTTTCGGTTTGCAAAACAGAAGTCCTGACTTGACTAAAATACATTTTTCATTTGACGGAGACCTTTAGTTAAGGAAAGATTAGTTTTAGCATTCAATATAAGTAAATACCCAGCATTATGTTTTACGGTTTTTTTCAACAATGATTTATGTGTCATGTTTGGTGTTGCCTCCAAGCAGTACCTGGGATAGCTGATGCTTTTACTTTGAGTCTTTTTCTTTATTTGGAACGTTAATTGCAAGCTTTTGGTTGGTAATCATTTTTTATGAGATGTATTTACTATATGGTCTTCATGGAGACACATTGTTATCTGGAGAACCACAGTTTGGAAAATACATTTCTCTTAGTTTTATATCCATATAATGCCACAGTATGGTAGGATCCAAAGACTCTGTAGGGCTTTGGAGTCCTAATTGTTTTTTGTGTTTTTCTTTTTTTCCAGTTTGGTTATGAATCCAAACCTAATGCACTCTGATCTTAAGCAAGTTTCTTGTCAGTTCCAGTTTTCTTGTCTACAAACAGAGACAAAAAAGATCTACCTCAGAGTCATTGTAAGGATTCAATAAATTTGTAAAGCTCTCAAAGAGCAGCCTAATTCCAGGACGTTGGGAGGCTGAGGCAGGCGGATCAGCTGAGGTCAGGAGTTCAAGACCAGCCTGGCCAACATGGTGAAACCCCATCTCTACTAAAAATACAGAAGTTAGCCAGGCATGGTGGCGGCTGCCTATAATCCGAGCTACTCGGGAGACTGAGGCAGGAGAATCGCTTGAACCCGGGAGATGGAGTTTGCAGTGAGCGAAGATAACGCCATTTCACTCCAGCCTGGGCGAAAAGAGCAAAACTCGATTTCAAAAAAAATAAAAAAATAAATCTCTCAAAGAGCAAAGAGTTAAAAAGAAGTTTGTGCAAAGTAAAAAATGGGTAGAAATGGATTACAGGGAAGCTTATAGGGAGAACAAACCATAAATAAAATTGACATTGTGAACACCAGCCTTAGATTTTTTTTCTCTGAAAATTAAAAAGTGCTTTTTTTTTTTTTTTTTTTTTAGATGGAGGGATGTTTTTTGTTGTGGTTTTTTGGTTTTTTTCAGAGTCTCCCTCTGCCGCCAGGCTGGAGTGCAGTGGGGCCATCTCGGCTCACTGCAACCTTGGTCTCCCGAGTTGAAGTGATTCTCCTGCCTCAGCTTCCTGAGTAGCTGAGACTACAGGCACCTGCTACCACGCCCGGCTAATTTTTTGTATTTTAGTAGAAATGGGGTTTCACCATGTTGGCCAGGATGGTCTCCATCCCCTGATCTCGTGATCTTCCCACCTCGGCCTCCCAAAGTGCTGGGATTACAGGCGTGAGCCACTGCACTGGCTGAGATAGAGTCTTGCTCTGTTGCCCAGGCTGAAGTGCAGTGGCATGATCTCATCTCACTGCAACCTCTGCCTCTGGGTTCAAGTGACCCATGCTTCAGCCTCCCCAATAGCTGGGATTACAGGCTCCTGCCACCACTCCTGGCTGATTTTTGTATTTTGTTGTTGTTGTTGTTTGCTTTTTGAGATGGAGTCTGGCTCTGTTGCCAGGCTGGAGTGCAGTGGTGCAATCTTGGCTCACTGCAACCTCTGACTCTCTGGTTCAAGCGATTCTCCTGCCTCAGCCTTCCAAGTAGCTGGGATTACAGGCACACGCAACCATGCCCAGCTAATTTTTGTATTTTTAGTAGACACAGGGTTTCATCATGTGGCCAGGATGGTCTCGATCTCCTGACCTTCTGATCTATCTGATCGGCCTCCCAAAGTGCTGGGATTACAGGCATGAGCCACCACACCTGGCCTGTTTTTTTTTTTAAGTAGAGACGGGATTTCACTGTGTTCGTCAGGCTGGCCTCCCAACTCCTGACCTCAAGATCCACCCACCTTAGCCTCCCAAAGTGCTGGGATTGCAGGCATAAGCCACTGCATCCAGCAGAAAATTTAAAAATTAATGTAGGTTGTTTATCTATATTGGCATACATTTAAAATTTTGATGTTTAGCATAACATTAAAACTGATCCTTAAAAATAAATTATCCTATTAAAATATTTGTGAATTAGTCTTGATTTCATTTTTATCACCAATTCGTAGTAATTTTGTACCTACTATAAAAGGAATGTCATTTACCTACCTCTAAAAGATGAGGTAAATTTTATTTTCTAAAGTACTTTTGAGCAATATTTGTTTATTTATTGATTGATTTTTGAAACAGAGTCTCGCTCTGTCGCCAGGCTGGAGTGTAGTGGTGCGATCTTGGCTCCCTGTAACCTGCGCCTCCCAGGTTCAAGCAATTTTCCTGCCTCAACCTCCCTAGTATCTAGGACTACAGGCACACACCACCACACCTAGCTAATTTTTTTTTGTATTTTTAGTGGAGATGGGGTTTCACCATGTTGGCCAGGGTGGTCTCCATCTCTTGACTTCGTGATCTGCCCACCTTGGCCTCTCAAAGTGCTGGGATTACAGGTGTGAGCTACCGGCACCCAGCCGAGCAATATTTTTTAATGTAGTTAAGATCTGGCGCTGATAATGAATAGATTAAAAGATGTTTTACATCTTAGGATCTTAACCAAGATATCTGGAATTAAACTCAACTTCAAGCTGCTTTCTCTTTAATTATCCTGTTTGGGGATTTATTCTCAGATTACTGGTTTTAACAATAATGTTTTAATACACAGAAGTCTATGAAGGATACTCAGGGACATGATTGGATGTTAAGACCTTTTTTTTTTGGTATATTACACATAAGAAATTACCTCCAAAATTTTGAACTGATAGAATTGCTGTTGAATAAGATCACAACAGCAATGGCCCAAGTATGGTCCTTGAAAGAGATAAGACAACAACCTGAATCATCGCTACCCCTCTGCCATACATTCACTGTATAAAACAACAAAAGCCTTTTCTTCCTAAAATAAAAACACTGAGCTACTAATTTTACAGATGCTTTCCAATCTTTACTTTTGGTATAAGATAAAATCCACTTTTTAAATGTGATAACAAAACATTCTAGAAAACAATTTGCCAGCAAAATGTAATGCTTTAGTGTGTTTTCTGAAATCCAATCATTGACTTTAGGCTCCATATTTAATATTTTCTTTTTTCTTTTCTACTCTCTTTATCTAATTGTAGTACTTCTTGCTTAAGAAATAAACCAGTCAATTCTAGGGTTTGGGAGGTAGGGCGTAGGGAAAAGAGCTTTTATTTTCAAGCTTCTTGTGGCTCCAAAAGATACTGTAATAGTAAATATTTTCATGATGAAAATGTAATTTGCTAGACATCTTTGTTTCAGTGATAGTTATAATATGTGAGAATTTAAATATTCCAAATCCCTCATTTTAGACAAGGAAACAGGCACAGAGAGATTGTCATCTGTCCCGAGATACATGCAGTTATCTGTAAAGTCAGTCCTTGTCTTTAGTTCTTTTCAACTGAGTCAATTGATGATTCTACCACACCAGGCTGATAATGGTTATTTTAAAATAAAACCTTCATAACAAAATCTAATGCATTTCTTTATGTGTGGAAAAAGAAAATATACATTAAATACCTTCTCATTACACAGAAAATGCTGCTGTGAAGACCCAATTAAAGCTTTCACATAAATGAAGCTACAGCTATCATGATTTAGTGCCCCCAAAGAAAGAACTTCAGTGGACAAGAAAGGACATTTCTGGGGATAGTAGAATGCTTGAGGCCTGGAATTTAAACCTGACCCACTATCTGAAGGTAATGTTTTTTAACTAATTGAAAGTAGCAACTTTATTTTAAAAGTTAACTATTGTCTATTACATATTTAAAAAGTCAAATTTGTATAAGATATTTTGTTCAATTTATGTTTATCAGTTGGAAAAAGCTTTTTTTTTATTATACTTTAAGTTCTAGGGTACATGTGCATAACGTGCACGTTTGTTACATATGTATACGTGTGCCATGTTGGTGTGCTGCACCCATCAACTCGTCAGCACCCATCAACTCTTCATTTACATCAGGTATAACTCCCAATGCGACCCCTCCCACCTATCACCCCTCCCTCCTCCCCCCTCCCCACCATTGGCCCTGGTGTATGATGTTCCCCTTACTGTGTCCAAGTGATCTCATTGTTCAATTCCCACCTATGAGTGAGAACATGCAGTATTTAGTTTTCTGTTCTTGAAATAGTTTGCTGAGAATGATGGTTTCCAGCTGCATCCATGTCCTTACAAAGGACATGAACTCATCCTGTTTTATGGCTGCATAGTATTCCATGATGTATATGAGCCACGTTTTCTTAATCCCGTCTGTCACTGATGGACATTTGGGTTGATTCCAAGTCTTTGCTATTATGAATAGTGCCACAATAAACATACATGTGCATGTGTCTTTATAGCAGCGTGATTTATAATCCTTTGGGTATATACCCAGTAATGGGATGGCTGGGTCATATGGTATTTCTAGTTCTAGATCCTTGAGGAATCACCATACTGTTTTCCACAATGGTTGAACTAGTTTACAATCCCACCAACAGTGTAAAAGTGTTCCTATTTCTCCACATCCTCTCCAGCACCTGTTATTTCCTGACTTTTTAATGATTGCCATTCTAACTGGTGTGAGATGGTATCTCGTTGTGGTTTTGATTTGCATTTCTCTGATGGCCAGTAATGATGAGCATTTTTTCATGTGTCTGTTGGCTGTATGAATGTCTTCTTTTGAGAAATGTCTGTTCATATCCTTTGCCCACTTTTGGATGGGGTTGTTTGTTTTTTTCTTGTAAATTTCTTTGAGTTATTTGTAGATTCTGGATATTAGCCCTTTGTCAGATGAGTAGATTGCAAAACTTTTCTCCCATTCTGTAGGTTGCCTGTTGACTCTGATGGTAGTTTCTTTT
>NW_016807978.1:1259984-1265696 GCF_001698545.2 Rhinopithecus bieti | reverse complement strand
GGCAGGCCTGGTGGTGACAAAATCTCTCAGCATTTGCTTGTCTGTAAAGGATTTTATTTCTCCTTCACTTATGAAACTTAGTTTGGCTGGATATGAAATTCTGGGTTTAAAATTCTTTTCTTTAAGAATGTTGAATATTGGCCCCCACTCTCTTCTGGCTTGTGGAGTTTCTGCCGAGAGATCTGCTGTTAGTCTGATGGGCTTCCCTTTGTGGGTAACCCGACCTTTCTCTCTGGCTGCCCTTAATATTTTTTCTTTCATTTCAACTTTGGTGAATCTGACAATTACGTGTCTTGGAATTGCTCTTCTCGAGGAGTATCTTTGTGGCGTTCTCTGTATTTCCTGAATTTGAATGTTGGCCTGCCTTGCTAGGTTGGGGAAGTTTTCCTGGATGATATCCTGAAGAGTGTTTTCCAACTTCGTTCTATTTTCCCCCTCACTTTCAGGCACACCAATCAGACGTAGATTTCTTCTTTTCACATAATCCCATATTTGTTGGAGGCTTTGTTCATTTCTTTTTCCTCTTTTTTCTTTACACTTCTCTTCTTGCTTCATTTCATTCATTTGATCTTCAATCATTGATACTCTTTCTTCCAGTTGATTGAGTCGGTTACTGAAGCTTGTGCATTTGTCACGTAATTCTCGTGTCATGGTTTTTATTTCTATCAGTTCGTTTATGGCCTTCTCTGCATTGATTATTCCGGTTATCCATTCTTCCATTCATTTTTCAAGATTTTTGGTTTCTTTGCGCTGGGTACATAGTTCCTCCTTTAGCTCTGAGAAGTTTGATTGACCGAAGCCTTCTTCTCTCAACTCGTCAAAGTCATTCTCCGTCCAACTTTGATCAGTTGCTGGCGATGAACTGAATTCCTTTGGAGGGAGAGATGCACTCTGATTTTTTGAATTTCCAGCTTTTCTACCCTGCTTTTTCCCCGTCTTTGTAGTTTTATCTTCCTTTGGTCTTTGATGATGGTGACGTACTGATGGGGTTTTGGCGTGGGTGTCCTTCCTGTTTGTTAGTTTTCCTTCTAACAGTCAGGACCCTCAGCTGCAGGTCTGTTGGAGTTTGCTTGAGGACCACTCCAGATGCTGTTTGCCTGGGTATCAGCAGCGGAGGCTGCAGAAGATAGAATATTTCTGAACAGTGAGTGTTGCTGTCTGATTCTTGCTCTGTAAACTTCGTTTCAGAGATGTGCCCAGCTGTGTGAGGTGCGAGGTGTAGGTCTGCACCTAGTGGGGTATGTCTCCCAGTTAGGCTACTCAGGGGTCAGGGACCCACTTGAGCATGCAGTCTATCCATTCTCAGATCTCAGCCTCCGTGCTGGGAAACCCACTGGTCTCTTCAAAGCTGTCAGACAGGGTCATTTACCTCTGTCAAGGTTTCTGCTGCTTTTTGTTTAGCTATGCCCTGTCCCCAGGGGTGGAGTCTACAGAGACAGGCAGGCCTCCTTGAGCTGCGGTGGGCTCCACCCAGTTCGAGCTTCCTGGTGGCTTTGTTTACCTACTTAAGCCTCAGCAATGGCAGGCGCCCCTCCCCTAACCTTGCTGCTGCCTTGCAGTTAGATCTCAGACTGCTGTGCTATCAATGAGGGAGGCTCCGTGGACGTCGGACCCTCTGGGCCAGGTGTGGGATATAATCTTCTGGTGTGCCGTTTGCTAAGACCCTTGGTAAAGCGCAGTATTAGGGTGGGAGTTACCCGATTTTTTCAGGTGTTGTGTGTCTCAGTTTCCCTTGGCTGGGAAAAGGCATTCCCTTCCCCCTTGCGCTTCCCAGGTGAGGCAATGCCTCACCCTGCTTCAGCTCTCAGTGGTCGGGCTGTACCAGCTGACCGGCACTGATTGTCTGGCACTCCCCAGTGAGATGAACCCAGTACCTCAGTTGAAAATGCAGAAATCACCCATCTTCTGTGTCGCTCGCGCTGTGAGCTGTAGGCTGGAGCTGTTCCTATTCGGCCATCTTCGGAAAGAACATTTTATACCTAGTTATTTAATATTAATATCTTCATTCTTAAAAACTTTACTTTGACAGGGCCGGGCATGGTGGCTCACGCCTGTAATCCCAGCACTTTGGAAGGCTGAGGCAGGCGGATCACGAGGTCAGGAGATCAAGACCATCCTGGCTAACAGCGTGAAACCCTCATACAAAAAAAATTAGCCGGGCATGGTGGTGGGCACCTGTAGTCCCAGCTACTCTGGAGGCTGAGGCAGGAGAATGGCGTGAACCTGGGAGGTGGAGCTTGCAGTGAGCTGAGATTGTGCCACTGCACTCCAGCTTGGGCGACAGAGCAAGACTCTGTCTCAAACAAACAAACAAAAAAGCTTACTTTGACGGAATTAATTGGCAGTTAGGGATAAAAATTTATAGCATGTCCTGGCATTCAGGATAGCTGGGAAAATCAGCTGTTTTAAGTCACTCTGCAGTTGTCAGGATTGAAGGAGATAAAGCAAATTGATGGAAGAAAGGAGGAAGGAAGAGGTAATACTTTTTACTGCATCCAAATTATTTTTTTAAAGTGTGTCTGTAACTTTAAAATGTACTCTTAGTCTCCATTTCAACAATAGCTTAGGTCAATTGTCATATTAAAACCCACTTTTCTGTATAGAAACTATTTTAATATTTTCTCAGTATAACCATAAAAAGCTTATTTAACCCATAGATTTTCATTCACAGAAGGCAGTAGAAAATATAGTTATTTTTATTCCATTGGCAAAATCCCAATATGGGCAAAATTCTGCAGTAGGTGGTTTGTGTTTGGCAGTCTTTCTCTGTCAACATACTCACCACCCCTTAACTAGTGTACTTACCTAAGGCAGTCACACTTCCCTCAGTCTTCACTGCAGCATTCTGTGCAGGCCCGCTGAATCCCTCTAAGTTCTTTGAGTCTCACCTGTACTTTCTTTCTCACCTCCAAGTAAAACTTTTCACTCCCTCAGGGTAGCTCTTTTTAACTCATTTTAAAGGAAGAAATCTATCCTTACATAAATTTATACAAATTTGTTAATAGCTGATGTTCTCTCCAGAGTTTTTTTCTTTTTAAGAAAAAGGGCTTATTGATGTCAATGACAATTTTACTGATGAAATTTCAGAATGAGTGAGCAAAAGTAAATAAAGTAAAAAAAAAAAAAAAAAAATTAGGCTAGTAAAGGGTAACTTGCAGTGGGATCAGAGTACCTGTCAGGAAACTGGGAATATTTGGAATTCTTACCCCTAAGCTATTGGCACTTTTACAACTTCTTCCTAAACTCCACTTATCAATCTGTTCTACCTAATGTTTTTTCAGAGTGGCTACAATGCCTGCATAGTTACAGTTCTAGTTTTTGGATGGTGTCAGAGATAGAGCTTTTTGTATGTTAGGGTACTGCTTCTAATTAAATTTCAACCAGCAAAAGTTGCAAACAAAAGGAACAAATAATTTCTTTTAACATCTTTAATTTGTTAACCTATCCAGAAAAGATTTAAAGCTATGGATTTTGACTATAAAGGCAGAAGGGAGCTTTGTTTATTGCCTTGAAAAAGTTCCTATTGTAATAATAGAGTACGGGCTTTGAAATAAACACATGTAGGTTTGAGTTTTTGCTTAGCCACTCAGCACATTTGTAATCTTGGGAAAGTTACTTATTCACCTAATCTATATGTACATTGGAACAAGTAACTGAATCACAGCGTTGTTGAAAGGGTTGAATAAAATGATATAGGTAAAACTCTTAGCGTAGTACCTTACTATGGTAAATGCTCAATAAATGATAACCTTATAAATTTGAGCAATGAACCTCATCTTCTTTTTCTATAAAATGGTGATAATAATAGGTCCTATATCACAGAATAGTAGAGTGATTGTTGATGATTCTAGCTAATAATTATTTAGGATAGTTGAAATTCAATACATTTTATTTTGTAACTATGACAATTAAATTCATAATCTTAATTGATCTATCATAGTAGTGCTTATATTTTAAAAGTCAAAGAGCTCTCAGAAATATTAAGAAATTTTTTTTAATCTTGATGTCATCATGTTTAGACAGTGAATATTCAGTTTACTTTAGAAAATTAAGCCAGGTGTAGTGGCTCACACCTGTAATCTCAGCACTTTGGGAAGCTAAGGCGAGCAGATCACTCAAGGCCAGGAATTCCAGACCAGCCTGGCCAATGTGGTAAAACCCGTTCTGTACTAAAAATAAAAAAATTAACTGGGCATGGTGGCGCATGCCTGTAATCCCACCTACTCAGATGGCTGAGGCACGAGAATCACTTGAACCTGGGAGGCGAAAGTTGCAGTGAGCCAAGATCGTGCCACTGTACTCCAGCCTGGGCAGCAGAGCGAAACTCTGTCCCAAAAAAAAAAAAAAAAAAAAAAAAAAAATTCTGGGTGCAGTGCCTCACACCCATAATCTCAGCACTATGGGAGTTCAAGGTAGGTGGATCACCTGAGGTCGTGAGTTCAGGACCAGCCTGACCAACATGGAGAAACTCCGTCTCTACTAAAAATATAAAATTAGCCGGGCGTGGTGGCACCTGCCTGTAATCCCAGCTATTCAGGAGGCTGAGGCAGGAGAATTGCTCGAACCTGAAAGGTGGAGGGTGCAGTGAGCCAAGATCGCGCCATTGCACTCCAGCCTGGGCAACGAGTGAAACTCTGCCTCAGAAAAAAAAAAAAAGAAAGAGAAAGAAAAACTGTATTTAAATCGTGTTCTTGACAATTTATTTTAGAATAGTAAATTGTATTCCTAATAGGAAAAAAGCAACAAAAAAGATAAATTTTTTAAAAGTTATATTCCTAATAGGTATTTCATTTTTAATGAGCCCCTCAGTAGGACCTTATTTGCAGTTGAATTTAACTTTGTAAAAAGTTTCCTGTTTTAATAGAGTTCTTCTGTATTTCTGTTCAGTGCACATTGGAAGTCAGTCAGTAAATAATAGTTAAATGAATTTTTAAAATCAGGATAATCAACTCTTAGAAACAAAAAATCTTAGTATTATTATTATATTTTTTGAGATGGAGTCTCGCTCTGTCGCCCAGGCTGGATTGCAGTGGCGCAATCTTGGCTCACTGCAAGCTCCGCCTCCCAGGTTCACGCCATTCTCCTGCCTCAGCCTCCCAAGTAGCTGGGATTACAGGTGCCCACCACCACACCTGGCTAATTTTTTTTTTTTTGTATTTTTAGTAGAGGCGGGGTTTCACCATATTAGCCAGGATGGTTTCGATCTCCTGATATCGTGATCCACTCGCCTCAGCCTCCCAAAGTGTTGGGATTACAGGCGTGAGCCACTGCGCCCAGCCGATCCCATGTTCTTTTGTTTTGAGAGGGTCTTACTCTGTCACCCAGGCTGGAGTGCAGTGATGTGATCAGAGCTCACTGCAGCCTTGAACTCCTGGGCTCAAGTGATCCTCTCACCTCAGCCCTCTGAGTAAGTAGCTAGGACTGCAGGCACAAGACATCACACCTGGCTAAATTTTTTTGGTTTTTGTAGAGACATAGTCTTGCTTTGTTGCCCAGGCTGGTCATGAACTCCTCCCCTCAAGTGATCTTCCTGCCTTGGCCTCCCAAACCACCAGAATTACAGGCGTGAGCCACTGTATCTAGCTCCCATGCTCTTTGTCTACTATATTTATGAGATGTTTGTGGATTTTAAAAGTTAGACAATAATGTTGAAATAGAGCTTTTAGTCATCTAAAATGTAAGTTTTCAATGTTTTCAAAGACAGTACAAAAA
>NW_016807978.1:1248249-1259742 GCF_001698545.2 Rhinopithecus bieti | reverse complement strand
TTTTTTTTTCAATGTTTTCAAAGACAGTATAGAAAAGCGATGTTTTTCAAAGACAGTATAGAGAAAAGTATATTTAGAATCTCACACTAAGCCCAGAGAAGTTTTGATTATATCAGTTAGGTAACTGGAATTTGTTTTTTTCTTTGTGCGGGTTGCCCAGTCTGTTCTTGAACTCAAGCAATCCTCCTGCCTTGGCCTTATGTACAGATTTTTGTGGGATATAAATTTCCACCTCCATTGGGTAAATACGTAGTAGTGCACTTTCTAGGTTGTATGGTAAGCCTATGTTTTAGCTTTGTAAGAAACTGCCAAACTATCTCCTAAAGTGGCTATACCATTTTCCATTCCCAGCAACAACAAATGAGACTTCCTGCTGTTCTGCATCCTTGTCAGCATTTGATATCGTCAGTTGTTTTATTTTAGGTATTCTAATAGGTGTTTGTGATACCTAAGTTTTCATTTCATTTGCAATTCTCCTATGACATATGATGTTAAGCATGTTTTCATATGTTCATTTACCATCTTTGCCTTCTTTGGTGAAGTGTATCTTTTCAACATTTTTAAAACTGGGTTCTTATTGTTGAGTTTTAAAAGTTCTTTGTATGGCTGGGCTCAATGGCTCACGCCTGTAATTCTAGCACTTTGGGATGCTGAGGCAGGCGGATTGCGAGATCAGGAGTTCGAGACCAGCCTGACCAACATGGTGAAACCCCATCTCTACTAAAAATACAAAAAAAAAAAAATTAGCCAGGCATGGTGGCACACACCTGTAATTCCAGCTACTCAGGAGGCTGAGCCAGGAGAATCACTTGAACCCAGGAGGTGGAGGTTACAGTGAGCCAAGATACCGCCTCTTCACTCCAGCCTGGGCAACAGAACAAGACTCCATCTCAAAAAAAAAAACAAAAAAGTTATTTTATATTTGGGATACAAAGCCTTTATCAGAATGTATTTTGCAAATATTTTCTCCCAGTTTATAGTTCATCTTCTCATTCATTTGATATTGTCTTTTCCAGAGAGCAGAAGTTTTTTATTATTATTTTTTGAGACAGAGTTTTACTCTTGTCGCCCAGGCTGGAGTGCAGTGGTGCAGTCTCGGCTCACTGCAACCTCCATCTCCTGGGTTCAACTGATTCTCCTGCCTCAGCCTCCCCAGTAGCTGGGATTACAGGTGTACGCCACCACGCGCAGCTACTTTTTGTATTTTTAGTAGAGACAGGGTTTCACCATTGTGACCAGGTTGGTCTCGAACTCCTGACTTCAGGTGATCCACCTGCCTCGGCCTCCCAAAGTGCTGGGATTACAGGCATGAGCCTCCGCGCCGAGCTGAGAGGAGAAGTTTTAAAAATACAATGTTAAAGGCATGATCCATGAAAGAAATAATAAACTGGACTTCGTTAAAATTAGTGTTGTATTTAAAAAGTCATTGCCATACCCAAAATCGTCTAGGTTTTCTCCTCTGTTATCTTCTAGGAATTGTATAGTTTGTGTTTTACATTTAGTTACATGATTCTTTTTTTTTCTTTTTTTTGAGACGGAGTCTTGCTCTGTCTCAGGCTGGACTGCAATGGCGCAATCTCGGCTCACTGCAAGCTCCGCCTCCCAGGTTCATGCCATTCTCCTGCCTCAGCCTCCTGAGTAGCTGGGACTACAGGCTCCTGCCACCATGCCTGGCTAATTTTTTCTTGTATTTTGGTAGAGATGGGGCTTCACGTGTTAGCCAGGATGGTCTCGATCTCCTGACCTTGTGATCTGCCTGCCTCAGCCTCCCAAAGTGCTGGGATTACAGGCGTGAGCCACCACGCCTGGCCTACATGATTCTTTTTGAGTTAATTTTTTAAGGGTGTAAGGTTTGTGTGTACATTCCTTTTTTTGCATGTAGATGTCCATTATTCCAGCACCATTTGTTGAAAAGACTATCCTTTCTCCACTGAATTGCTTTTATTCTTTTGTTAAAGATCAGTTGACTGTGCAGATCTATACCTAGTCTCTTTATTCTGTTCTTTTAATCTATTGGCCTGTTCTTTTGTTTGTTTGTTTTTGTTTTGACAGTATCATGTTGTCTTTTTTTTTTTCTTTGAGATGGAGTCTTGCACTGTTGCCCAGGCTGGAGTGCAGTGACGTGATCTTGGCTCACTGCAACCTCTGCATCCTGGGTTCAAGCAGTTCCCATGCCTCAGCCTCCCAAGTATCTGGGACTACGGACATGCACAACCACGCCCAGCTAATTTTTGTATTTTTAGTAGAGATAGGGTTTCACCATGTTGACCAGGCTGGTCTCAAAATCCTGACCTCAGGTGATCCACCTGCCTCGGCCTTCCAAAGTTCTGAGATTACAGGCTTGAGCCACCATGCCCCGCCAGTATCATGTTGTCTTGAATAGATGATCATAGGTTTACAGTAAGTCAGGTCTTGAAATTGGGTTGCATTAGTTCTCCATCTTTGTTCTTCAGTATTGTACTGATTATTCACTTAGGTCTTTTGCCTTTTCACATAAACTTTAAATCAGTTTTTTGATATGCACAATATAACTTGCTGTTTTCTTTTTCCCATTTTTAGAGACAAGGTCTTGCTGTGTCACCCAGCCTGGAGTGACTTGCTGTATTTTGTTTGGGACTTTATTGAATGTATAGATCAAGTTAGGAAAAATTGATGTCTTAAAAATATTGAGCCTCCTGGTCTATGAACATGGACTCTCTCTCCATTTATTTAGATATTTGATATTTTTCATCAGAATTTTATAGTTTTCCTCATATGTTTCCTTTGCTTATTTTATTAGATTCATATCTAAGTATCTCTCTCTCTCTCTCTTTCTCTCTGTCTCTCTCTGGTGCTAACATAAATAGTGCTGGGTTTTGTCTTGTTTTGTTTTTTTGAGATGGGGTCTCACTCTGTCACCCAGGCTGGAGTGCAGTGATGTGATCTCACCTCACTACAACCTCCATCTCCTGGGCTCAAGCAATCCTCCCACCTCAGCCTCCCAAGTAGCTGGGACTACATGCATATGCCACCACACCCAGCTAATTTTTGTATTTTTAGTAGAGACAGGGTTTTGCCATGTTGCCCAAGCTGGTCTCAAACTCCTTGGCTCAAGTAATCTGTCCACCTTGGCCTCCCAAAATGCTGGAATTTCAGGCATGAGCCCCTGGGCCTGGCTGGTATTATGCTTTTAAATTTCAAATTCTAATTAATCATTCATTGCTGGGATACAGGAAAGTGATTGACTTTTGTGTATGAACCTTTTATCCTGTAACCTTGATACCTTGGTAGAATGTTTATTAGTTCCAGGAGGTTTTGTTTTGTTTTGTTTTTTGTCCTTTGGAATTTTCTACAAAGACAGTTATATCATCTGCATATAAAGATAGTTTTATATCTTCTTTCCAGTCTGTATATCTTTTTTTTTTTAGTTTTTTTTGTTTTGTTTTGTTTTATTGCTTTACTAGGACTTTCAATAGTATGTTGAATAGGAGTGGTGAGAGGGGCCATCTTCACATTGTTCCCAATCTTAGGGGAAAAGTATCTAGTTTTTCACCATGAAGTATGATGCTAGCTGTAGGTTTTTTTTTAGTTGTGCTTTATCAAATGAACAGTCACCCCTTTACCTAGTTTGTTGAGAGTTTTTATCGTGATTGGTGTTGGATTTCATCAAATGCCTTTTCCTTTTTTTTTCTTTGAATTAAATAAATAGAGGCAGAGTCTTACTGTACTTCCCAGGCTAGTCTCTAACTCGTGGCCTCAAGTGATCCCACCTCAGCCTCCCAAAGTGTTGGGATTACAAGTGTGAGCCACCAGGCCTGGCCTGCTTTTTCTGTGTCTGTTGATGTGATCATACAGTTTCTGTTGATGTGATGCCTAATGTAATTCTAATGCCTTTTTATGTGATGGATTACATTAATTTATTTTCACATATTGAACGAGCCCTGTGTACCTGTAATAAATCCTACTTGGTTGTAGTGTATGATTTTTTGGTAAATTTTTAGACTTGATTTGCTAATATTTTATTGAAGATTTTTGTATTTATGTCATAAGAGATATTATTCTATAGTTTTCCTTTTTAAAAATATCTTGCCAGGCGTGGTGGCTCACGCTTGTAATCCCAGCACTTTGGGAAGCCTAGGCAGGTGGATCACCTGAGGTCAGGAATTCAAGACCAGCCTAGCCAACATGTTGAAACCCCGTCTCTACTAAAAATACAAAATTAGCCAGGTGTTGTGGTGTGCACCTGTAATCCCAGCTACTCGGGAGTCTGAGAAGAGAGAATCGCTTGAACTCGGGAGGCAGAGGCGGCAGTGAGCCAAGATTGCGCCACTGTGCTCCAGCCTGTGCAAGACAAAACGAGACAAAACCCTGTCTCAGAAAAAAAGAAAAAAAAAAGAAAAAAAAAATCTTTATCTGGTTTTGGTATTAGGGTAATACTGGTCTCGTAGGATGAGTCAGGAAATGTTCCCTCTGCTTCTGTTTTCTTTAAGATGTTATAGAGCATTGGCATATTTCTTCTTTAAATGTTTGGTAAAATTCACCAGTAAAACATCTGGGCCTATTGCTTTCTATTTTTGAAGGTTATCAATTATTGATTCAGTGTCTTTTATAGAAATTTGCATATTCAAATTATTTTATTGGCTTTAATTCACAGTAAGCTTGATTACTTTTTCTTTTTAACAGTTAAATATTCATACTGATAGGACATACGTCTCATTATACAGGACACTTTCTTTCTTTGTTGTTTTTCTTTCCAGCTTTTAAGTTCAGGGAGTATGCGTGCAGGTTTGGTACACGGGTAAATTGCATGTTGTTGGGGTGTGATGTACCGATTATTTTGTCACTCAGATAGTGAGCATAGTACTTAATGGGTAGTTTTTTGATCCTCATCCTCCTGTCACCTTCCAACCTCAAATAGAATCCAGTGGTCTGTTGTTCCCCATTTTGACACAGATGCTTTCTGAGGTTTATACTGTAAATATAGTCACAAAAATTTGTTCTCATTTAGATAAATCTAGAGCTGTCTCCTGAAATTGTGCCTTTGTTGCTCCAAAAATGTTCTAGAATTCTTCGAGGGCCTATGATTGTTTTGAATATTAGGGAAATTTACAGTGGCAAATAATGTCACCAGCTTCATTCTGTCCAATACACTTTTCGTTTAGTCTGAATACCTCTACTTTGAACCAAGTTCATGAAACTCTTGTTTTATTTAATTGAGATTTGAAATTTCGTATGTCCTACTCTTATAGTATTAGTAGAAAAGTATAATTTTGTTACCTGTTAGTGATCTAAGCTGAATTTTCCAAAGTTCTTTTTTTTTTTTTCAATCTCACTCTGTCGTCCAGGCTGGAGTGCAGTGGCGTGATCTCGGCTCACTGCAACCTCCATCTCCCAGGTTCAGGCTATTCTCCTACCTTAGCCTCGCAAGAAGCCGGGACTACCGGTGCGTGCCACCATGCCCGGCTCATTTTTTGTATTTTTGGTGGAGACAGGGTTTCACCATGTTAGCGACGATGGTCTCGACCTCCTGACCTTGTGATCCGCCTGCCTCGGCCTTCCAAAGTGCTGGGATTACAAGAGTAAGCCATTGCACCTGGCCCAAAATTCTTTAATTCCAGAAAATTTTAGATCTATGTGAACACCTCAGTACATTGAAGAAATTTCTATTACCTTGCCATCAGACAGCTTTATATTAAATTAAATCTCTATATTCAGGTCAGTTTCTTTTGCATTTTCCATAATTGTGTTAGTTAATTAGCAAACATGAGTTCACTTAAAATGTTCACTTCCTCTGTGATACCATGAAATAAACCAGATTTTAAAAATTCAGATATAGTTATAAAATACACAGAATATAAATTTTATACATAGAGACTTTAAGTGTCTTGATCATCCTGGTATCTCCAGCACAGAAAACAGTATTTGTCACGTAGGTGTGGAGTAATAATTCATTTATTGAATGAATATCTGCTTATAAATACATATGCTTAGAAAAAATCTGGAAGAATATGCAGAAATGTTAATGGCAGTGATTTCTGTAAAATTATAAGTGACTTTAACTTTCTGATGTTGCAACATTAACATATATTTGTTTTAATGACATAAACAATAAAACTTAAAAATTTATTGAAAATTGTTTTTTTCCTGAGATGGGGTCTCACTCTGTCATCTAGCCTGGAGTGCAGTGGCAGGATTATGGCTCACTGTAGCCTCAAACTCCTGAGCTCAACCAATCCTCCCACCTCAGCTTCCCAAGAAGCTATAGGGACTATAGGCACACACCACCATGCATGGCTGATTTTTTTTTTTTTTAATAGAGACAGAATCTCATTATATTGCCCAGGCTGATCTCAAACTCTTGCTTCAAGCCATTTTCCCACCTTGGCTTCCCAAAGTGCTAGGATTACATAGATTAGCTACCACTCCCAGCCCTTAAGAAATTTTTAATCTTTTGAGACAGGGTCTTGCCCTGTCATGATCATGGCTCACTGTAGCCTCAACCTCCTGGGCTCAGGCAATCCCCCCACCTCAGCTTCCTGAGTAGCTGGCACAGACACATGCCACCACAACCAGCTAATTTTTAAAAAAATTTTTGTAGAGATGGGGGAGGTCTCACTATGTCACTCACGTTGGTCTTGAACTCCTGGACTCAAGTGACCTGGCTGCCCCAGCCTGCCAAAGTGATGGGATTACAGGCGTGAGCTACCATGCCTGGCCTGGAACAAGAAAAGGATACCCACTCTCATCACTCATCTTTAACATAGTACTGGATGTCCTACTAGCCAGAGCAGTCAGACAAGAGAAAGAAATAAAGAGCATCTAGGCTAGTTGCTGTGGCTCACGCCTTTAATCCGAGCACTTTGGGAAGCCAGGCTGGGTGGATCACCTCAGGTCCAGAGTTTGGGACAAGCCTGGTCAATATGTCGAAACCTCATCTCTTCTAATATTACAAAAAAATTAGCTGGTTGTGGTGGCAGGCTCCTGTAATCCTAGCTACTTGGGAGGCTGAGGCATGAGAATCACTTGAACCCGGTGGGTGAAAATTGCAGTGAGCTGAGATGAAGTTTGTACCACTGCACTCCAGCCTGGGTGACAGAGTGAGACTCTGTTTCAAAAAAGAAAAAAGAAATAAAAGAGCATCCCAGTTTGTAAAGCGGAAGTCAAACTGTCACTGTTTGCAGATGATATGATTGTTTACCAAGAAAACCCTAAAGACTCCTCCAGAAAGCTCCTAGGACTGATCAAAGAATTCAGCAAAGAAGGCCAGGTGAGGTGGCTCACGCCTGTAATCCCAGCACTTTGGGAGGCTGAGGTGGGCAGATCACCTGAGGTCAAGAGTTCGACAGCAGCCTGACCAACATGGTGAAACCCCGTCTCTACTAAAAATACAAAATTAGCCAGGTGTGGTGGGGCATGCCTGTAATCCCAGCTACTCAGGAGGCTGAGGCAGGAGAATCACGAACTTGGGAGGCAGAGGTTGCCATGAGCCGAGATCATGGCCGTTGCACTCCAGCCTGGGCAAAAGAGTGAAACTCCATCTCAAAAAACAAAAAATAAAGAATTCAGCAAAGTTTCTGGATACAAAATTAATGTACGTAATTAATTTTGTATAGTAGCTCTCCTTTACACCAACAGCAGCCAAGCTGAGAATGAAATCAAGAACTCAACCCCTGTTACAATAGCTGCAAAAAAAGTAGAATACTTAGGAATATACCTAACCAAGGAGGTAAAACACCTCTACAAGGAAAACTACAAAACACTGCTGAAAGAAATCATAGACAACATATACAAATGGAAACATATCCCACGTTCATGGATGGGTAGAATCAGTATCGTGAAAATGACCATACTGCCAAAAGCAGTTTAGAAATTTAGCGCAATTCCCATCAAAATACCACCATCATTCTTCATAGAATTAGAAAAAAAATCCTAAAATTCATATGGAACTAAAGAAAGAGCCTGCATAGCCAAAGCAAGACAAAGCAAAAAGAACAAATCTGGAGGCATTACATTACCTGATTTCAAATTATACTATAAGGCTGTACTCACCAAAACGGTATGGTACTGGTATAAAAATAGGTATATAGACCAGTGGAACAGAATAGAGAACCCAGAAATAAAACCAAATACGTACAGCCAGCTGATTTTTGACAAAGCAAACAAAACCTTCAAGTGGTGAAATGACACCCTATTCAACAGATAGTGCTGGGATAATTGACTAGCCACATGTAAGAGAATGAAACTGGGTCCTCATCTTTCACCTTATATGAAAACCGACTCAAGATGGATTAATGACTTAAATCTAATGTGATTTTAATTTTTGTTTCCCTAATGACTAATGCTGATCGTCTTTTTGTGTGCTTACTTGCTAGCTATATATCTTCTTTAGTGAAGCTGTATGTTCAAACATCTTGCCAATTTTTTTAGTTGAGTTGTCTTATTGAGTTGTAAAAGTTTTTTAGAGTTTGGGTATAAGGCCTTTGTCAGGTATATGTTTTGCAAATATTTTTTCCCATCTGTAATGAGAACACATTTTAAATTTTGACAAAGTCCAATTTGTAGACTTTTTTCTTTTATATTTTGTGCCGTTTGTTTCATGTTTAATATATCATTGCCAAGTCCAAGGGTACAAAGATTTTTCTCCTGTGTTTTCTTCTAGAAGTTTTATCATTTGATAGTCTGTGATCCATTTCAAGTTGGTTTTCTATCTGGTGTGCGATAAGGGTCAAGGTTTATTGTTTTACATATGGCTATTTAGTTGTTTTAGCACCATTAGTTAAAAAGTGTCTTTTTTCTCTTGATGTATTGATATATTTGTCAAAAAGCAATTGACTCCCACCTAGAAATAGCTTCTCAGCTCCGTCTTAAATCTGTCCAGTTCAGCCTGCTTGCCTCGACTCTGTCCTCCACCATATCTATCTATCAGGGTGACCTAGAAGTCCTACAAGGTATCCACCTCTGGTCCCTAGGCCCTTGGCAGCTGCTTATACAAGAGTGGGCCAGGTGTCTGCATCAACTCCTAGAGCTTCTCCTGGATGGGCAATAGCAGCAGCTTCTGAGGTGGCCTGGACACTGGCATGGGTTTCAGGGGAGGCTATGCCAGGGCTGGTGGTATGGGGGAGCATCACAGGTGCCACAATGACCCAGAGTCTGCCAAGTCCCCTTAAGCTGAATGTGCGCACCAACATCCAGGCTGTATGCACTTAGGAGAAATTGCAGATCAGGACCCTCAACAAGTTTGCCCCCTTCATTAACAAGGTGCCCTTCCATTAACCAGCGTTTGCCTGTTCTCTTCCCTCCCCTACCCTTCCCCACCTCTAGTAACCACTATTCTACTCCCTACTTCTATGAAATCAACCTTTTAACTTTCCACATGAGTGAGAACATGCAGTATTTGTCTTTCTGTGCCTGGCTTATTTCTCAAACATAATGTCCTCTAAGCCCATCTATGTTGCTGTGAATGACAGAATTTCATTCTTTTTTATAGGTAAATAGTATGCTACCGTGTATATATACCACATTTTCTTTATCAGTTTATCTGTTTATGGACACTTAGGTTGATTCCCTATCTTGACCATTGTGGGATAATGATGTAATAAATATGGGAGTGCAGCTTTCTCCTTGACTTACTGATTTCCTTTCCTTTGGATATTTACCCATTAGTGGAATTGCTGGATCCTATGGTAGTCTATTTTTAGTTTTTTGAGTAATCTCTATACTGTTTTTCATATGGCTATACTAATTTACACCAACAATGTATGAGTTCCCTTTTCTCCAAATCCTTGCCAGCGTTTGTTATTTTTTCTTTTTGATAATAGCAATTCTAACCAAGGTGAGATGATAGCTCATTGTGATTTTGATTTGTATTTACCTGATTCTTAGAGATTTAAAAAATATATATATACCCATTTACCATTTGTATGTCTTCTTCGTGAGACAGGGTCTCATTCTATCGCCCAGGCTGGAGTGCAGCAACTCAATCTTGGCTCACTGCAACCTCAGTCTCCCAGGCTTAGGTGTGAGCAGCTAGGACCATAGGTCCATGCCACCACCCCTGGTTAATTTTTTTGTGTTTTTGTAGAGACAGGTTTCACCATGTTGTCTAGGCTGGTATCAAACTCCTGGCCTCAGGAAATCCTCCAGCCTCAGCTTCCCAAAATGCGAGGATTACAGATGTGAGCCACCACGCCTGACCTGTATATCTTCTTTTGAGAGATGTCTGTTCAGCTCATTTGTCCATTTTTAAATGAAATTATTTATTTATTAATCCCTTGTTGAATAGTTTGCAAATACTTTCTTCCACTTTGCAGGTTGTCCCTTCACTGTGTTGCTTGTTTAGTTTGCTGTACAAAAGCTTTTTAGTTTGATACAAATCCATTTGTCTATTTTTGCTTTTGAGGTCTTAGCCATAAAATCTTTGCCTAGACCAATGTCCTGAAGTGTTACTCCTCTGTTTTCTTCCAGTAGTTTTATAGTTCCAGGTGTCAACATTTAAGTCTTTAATCCATTTTTAGTTGGTTTTTACATATGGTGAGAGCTAGGGGTCTACTTTCATTTTACTACATACAAATACCCAGTTTTCCCCGGACCTTTTATCAAAGAGACTGTCTCTTCCCCAGTGAATATTCTTGGTGCCTGTGTTGAGAATCAGTTGGCTGTAAGTGCGCAGATTTTTTGTTTTGTTTTGGTTTCTATGCTCTACCATTGGTGTGTCTGTTTTTATGCCAGTACTGTAATGTTTTGGTTATATAGCTTTGTGATATATTTTGAAGCCAGATAGTGTGATGCTTCCAGCTTTGTTCCTTTTGCTTAGGATTCCTTTGGCTAGTCAAGGTCTTTTGTGGTTCCATACAAATTTTAAGGTTTTTTTTTTTTTTTTTTTTTCCTATTTCTGTGAAGACTATCATTGGGATTTCAGGCTTTTGTTGTTGTTGTTGCTGTTTTGTTTTTGAAGAGATAGGGTCTTGCTGCATTGCCCAGACTGGCCTTGGACTCCTGGGCTCAAGCAATCCTCCTGCCTCAGCCTCCTGAGTAGCTGGGACGATAGGTGTGGGCCATTGTACCCAGCTCATTGGTATTTTTTTTTCTTTCTCTCTTTCTTTTTTTTTTTTATTATTATACTTTAAGTTCTAGGGTACATGTGCATAACGTGCAGGTTTGTTACATATGTATACTTATGCCATGTTGGTGTGCTGCACCCATCAACTCGTCAGCACCCATCAATTCATCATTTATATCAGGTATAACTCCCAATGCAATCCCTCCCCTCTCCCCGCTCCCCATCATAGGCCCCGGTGTGTGATGTTCCCTTTCCCAAGTCCAAGTGATCTCATTGTTCAGTTCCCACCTATAAGTGAGAACACGCGGTGTTTGGTTTTCTGTTCTTGTGATAGTTTGCTAAGAATGATGGTTTCCAGCTGCATCCATGTCCCTACAAAGGACGCAAACTCATCCTTTTTTATGGCTGCATAGTATTCCATGGTGTATATGTGCCACATTTTCTTAATCCAGTCT
>NW_016807978.1:1238847-1247078 GCF_001698545.2 Rhinopithecus bieti | reverse complement strand
TGTTCCTATTCGGCCATCTTGCTCTGCCCCCTCATTGGTATTTTTTAAGGATTGCAGTGAATCTGTAGATTGCCTTTGGTAATATGGTCATTTTCACAATATTAATTATTCCAGTCCATAAATGTGAGGTTTTTCCATTTTTTGTGTGTGTTCTCCAATTTATTTCATTCAAAGTGTGTGGGGTTTTGTTTTGTTTTGAGACAGGGACTCAATCTGTCGCACAGGCTGGAGTGCAGTGGCTCGATCTCGGCTCGTTCCAACTTCTGCCTCCTGGACTCAAGCGGTTCTCATGCCTTAGCCTCCTGAATAGCTGGGATTATAGTTGTGCATCACCATGCCTGCCTAATTTTTGTATTTTTAGTAGACACAGAGTTTCACCATGTTGGCCAGGTCTCAACTCCTGACCCCAAGTCATCCACCTGCCTCAGCTTTCCAAAGTGCTGGGATTACAGGCCTGAGCCACCACACCCGGCCTCATTCAGTGTTTTACAGTATTTAATGGTATCCCATAATTCTTATAGACTTTCTTTGTTCATTTTCATCGTTATTTCCTTCTTTTCTCTCTCTGGGCAATTTCAAATGACCTATGTCCGAGTTCAGAAATTCTCTCTGCTTGATCACGTCTGCTATTGAAGGTCTCTATTGTATTTATTTCATTCATTGAGTTCTTTAGCAGCAGGATTTTGTTTTGTTCTTTTATTATTTATATCTCTGTTGAATTTCTTGTTCATATTGTGAGTTGTTTTCCTGATTTCATTGAATTATCTATTTGTATTTTCTTGTTTCTTGTTAAGTTTAAGATCATTGTTTTAAAAAATTTTTGGCAACTCGTTATCTTTCTTATCATTGGAATTTGTTACTAGATTCCCTTGGAATTTGTTACTAGATATCATTGGAATTTATTACTGATTGTCCCTTGATCAACACAGGTTTAAACTGCACAGGTCCTGTACTCCGATTTTCTTCAGCCTCTACCACCCCTGAGACAATGGGACCAACCTCTCCTCTTCTTCCTCTTCCTTAGCCTATTCAACTTACATTTATATGATGAGGATGAATACCTTTATGATGATCCACTTCCCCTTAATGAATAATAAATACATTTTCTCTTCCTTATGACTTTCTTTTCTTTTTTTTTGTTTCTTCTTTTTTTTTTTATGCGACGGAGTTTCACTCTTGTTGCCCAGGCTGGAGTGCAATGGTGTAATCTCGGCTCACCACAACCTCCGGCCCCCAGATTCAAGCGATTCTCCTGCCTCAGCTTCCTGAGTAGCTGGGATTACAGGCATGTGCCACCACGCCTGGCTAATTTCATATTTTTAGTAGAGACGGGGTTTCTCCATGTTGACCAGGCTGGTCTCAAACTCTCGACCTTAGGTGATCCGCCTGCCTCAGCCTCCCAAAATCCTGTGATTACAGGCATGAGCCACTGCGCCTGTCCATGACTTTCTGAATAAACTTTTATTTAGCTAACTTTATTGTAAGAATACAGTGTATAATACTGTACATATAATACATATATAATACATATAACATAAAACTATATGTTAATTGACTCTTTATGTTATTGGTAAGGCTTCCAGCCAATAGTAAGCTATTAGTAGTTAAGCCTTTGGAGAGTCAAAAGTTATACATGCATCTTTGACCATGTGAACAGTTGGTACTCCAATTCCTGTGTTGTTCGGGGGTCAGTTGTATTATGTTCCTTTGGTAGCATCATACTTCCTTGTGTTTCTATGTCAATATCTGTGTATTTGGTGGAACAATTGCCTTTTCTAAACTTTCTAGAATAACTTTGTAGAGAAAGACTCTCACCTGCAGTTGGGTTTTATCATGCCAGTCAGGAAGGGTGTAGTGTCTGTTTGTGGATAGGTGCAGTGGTATAGTTTCCATGCAGCTTCTTCAGCTGCATTCAACGTCAGCAATATCTGGGTGCTCAGTGACCTAGTCTGTACAAGTTTGTGGCATTGACAGTGGCAGCATAGGTTGTTAATGTCCTTGGTGTCAAAGGCTTTTGGAGTACTCCTATCCTAATTTTCTCCCGGGAAGACTTAACCAAGGTGTGAGGTCTGACACAGTCTACAAGTAGCTACAGTAGCGCTGGGTTCTAGGTACTGTTGCTAGGCACAGGGTCTGTATTAGTCTGTTCTTGCACTGATACAAACAAATACTTGAGACTGGGTAATTTATAAAGAAAAGAGGTTTAATTGGTTCATGGTTCTGCAGGCTGTACAGGAAGCATTGTGGCTTCTTCTGGGGAGGCCTCAGGAAGCTTCCAATCATGGTGGAAGGCAAAGGGGGAACCAGCATTTCACATGGCAGGAGCAGGAGGAAGAGAAAGAGTGGGGAAGTGCCACACACTTTTAAACAACCAGATCTCACTATCTCAAAGAGAGCTCTGGGCAGATGACGTTAAACCATGAGAAACCCCCACCATGATCCAATCACCTCCCACCAGACCCCACCTCCAACATTAGGGATTACAATTGAACGTTAGATTTGGGTAGGGACACAGATCCAGACCATATCAGGGTTTCACAAACCTATTATGGCACCTGAGTTTTGGGGTACAGGTTAGCACTCTGTGGCAGAGTTGGATGTAGATAGACCACAGAGCTAGGATCTGTGACTCTCAGATACCCTCTAGCAGCTCAGGCCCAGAGAGCCAGGTTGTAGCTGTGATTCTACCTCTGAGGGGCAGGGCACAGAACTGGCCCAACCCTAAAGAGAATGGAGAGGGTACCCTGGAGGTTTGGGAGCAGGGTACAGCTCCAGTTTGGGAACATGAGCCAGCAGGGCTCGGTGGTAACTCGAGTCCCTGGGGGATGAAGCACCATTTAGTAGTAACTATAGTCCCTGGGATGGTGGAACTTGGCAGTATCTCAGACTCTGTGAGGCCAGTTGCAGCAGCAGCAGCAGCAGCAGCAGCAACAGCAGCAAGTGCCCCAGAAAGGTGGAGTACAGCTGTTGTTTAGGCCCTGGGGGTGTAGGGAACAGCATAGCAATGACTGCACTCCCTATGGAGAAGGGTGTCTTAGCAGCTGACTCTAGGGGGCTAGTCCAGCTCTAGGAAGGATGACTACTAGAGGAGTTTGGTCTGTAGGGCAGAGTGTCTCAGCTCAACCACTGCTCTGTTTCCCTAGGACACAGGATACTATGTCAGCTCAGCCCTGGGATGGGCAGCTGCTCAACTTGGCCACAGCACCAGTTCTCCAGGGCCCCATGTGCTGCTTCAGCTTAAGCCTGGGGGGCATGACCGTTCCAGGAGGCCCAGGCATCATTTCCTGGAATGTGGGTAGTTGCTTCACCTTATGCACTGGAGAGGCATGACTGCTCTGAGCAGCTAAGGTACTGTTTCCCTGGGAGGCAGGATACTGCTTCAGCTCTGGCCTGAGGGGGTGATAGGAGGGATAGGTGGGGTGGCTCCATCTCTGCTTCCCCCTACCCCTGTACGAGGGTATAACAGCTGTTCACAGCTCAACTTGGGGATTTAGGGCCACTGCTAGGGTGGTTCAGTCTTGGCTTAGTCTCAGGGGTAAAGGGGAACTGTGGCTGCTCAGCCCCGGAGCAAGACACACTCCAGCCATAGTTCTGATTCCAAGATGACATAGCACAGTAGCTACATAAACTACAGTGCTTGGGACACAGTGTCAGTTTCTTCTTCTGACGGGGCAGCACAGCAGTGTGGACTCCAGAGAGCTTCCTCAGCTGGGCTTGGTGTCTGTGAAGACTGCAGGGAACCTCAGTGGTGAGGTCTATTAGTAGGGTTGGTTACTGGAATCCTCTTGCTTCCCTCCTTGCTGCAGGGAGTTCTTCTTGGTTCCTAGCTCTTCCCAGTTGGGGGATTGGGTGGTGGAGGCCGGATGCTTCCTTCCATTCTCTATGTGGCCATCCTGAGTTTCTGTGCCCATCAATGCTCTCCCTCATTTATTTTTGTTAAAATGTAGTTGTTTATTCATTATTTTGATTGTCTTTGTGAGGGAGATGAATGCTAGGGACTTCTAGTGGGCCATCTTGCTGATGTAACCTGACTACAATATATTGCTATTAACTGTAGTCACTATGAACTTATTCCTCCTAATTGAAATTTTGTATCCTTTGACCACAGTCTTCTTTTCTTTTCTTTTTTCTTTTTTTTTTTTTTTAATTTACACACCACTATACAAACAGGGAACACAGTTTTCTTTTCTAATATGAGGGTGTAAAGCAGGAGTGTCCAATCTTTTGACTTCCCCGGGCTACATTGGAAAAGATGAATTGTCTTGGGCCACACATAAAATACACTAATGTTAGCTGATGAGTTTTAAAAAATTGCAAAAAAAAAAAAAAAGTCTCATAATGTTTTAAGAAAGTTTACAAATTTGTGTTGGGCTGCATTTTAAGCCATCCTGAGCCACACCACAGTTCACAGGTTGGACAAGCTTAGTTTAAACGCTATAAATTTCCCTTGAAATTTTATATTAGCTGTATGTCACAAGTTTTGATACATGATATGTTCTTTATGGTTCAGATCTAGTATTTGCTGTTCCATGTAAATTTGAGAGGAACATATGTTCTTTAATTGTTTGGTATGAATTTTAAATATGTCCAGTAATTCGAGCTTGTTCTGTTTCCTTAACTTGGCTGAGATAATTATCATGAGATCTTGCACTATGATAATACATTTGTCAATTTGGCCTTAAATTCTATCCATTTTTTTAAAAGTTGGTTTTTCTTGTTGCTATTTGATTGTTTTTTGAGACAGGGTCTTGCTTTGTCACCTAGGCTGGAGTGCAGTGCCATGATCACAGCTGACTGCAGTCTTGACCTCCCAGGATCAAGCAATCCTTCCACCTCAGCCCTCTGATTACCTGGGACTGCAGGTGAGGGCCACCACACCTGGCTAATTTTTTGTGTGTTGAGACAAGGTTTCAACATGTTGCCCAGGCTAATCTGGAACTCCTGGGATCAAGCAGTCCACCTCCCTCGGCCTCCCGAAGTGCTAGAATTACAGGCATGAGCCACTGCACCTGGCCTAAAAGTTTTAAAGGGAAATTTCAAAATATACAGGAGTAGGCTGGGCATGGTGGCTCACTTTGGGAGGCCGAGGGGGGCAGATCACTTGAGGTCAGGAGTTTTGACACCAGCCTGGCCAACATGATGAAACCCCATCTCTACCAAACAATACAAAAATTAGCTGGGCATGGTGATGTGCACCAGTAGTCCCAGTTACTTGAGAAGCTGAGGTGGGAGAATCGCTTGAACTGCGGAGGTGGAGGTTGCAGTGAGCCGAGATTGCGCCACGGCACCACAGCCTGGGGGCCAAAGTGAGACCTTGTCTCAAAAAAAAATTTGTATTTTATATATATATATAATATATGTTATGTATGTAATATATAATTCTTATATAATATACACAAAAGACTATATTATTAAAATATATCCCCTACTGTACATATATTTAAATATAATTTATAACTATTTATATAAAGTATTATATATATATTAGTAGAATAGTAAATGAAGCCGGTATACAATTATCAATGTATGACCAATCTTGTTTTATTTATTTCTCTATCAATTGTACCCTTTCTCTGACTTTGGTATTTATTTACTTTCTCGTGACAAGGTCTCACTTTGTCACATAGGCTGGGGTGTAGTGGCACAATCACAGCTCCTGGGCTCAAGTGATCTCCTGCTTCAGCTTGCTGAGAAGCTGGGACTAAAGGCACACACCACCACGTCCAGCTAATTTTTTTGATCTTTAGTAGAAATAGGGTCTTGTTACGTTGCCCAGGCTAGTGTCAAACTCTTGGGTTCCGGTGATCCACCCACCTCTGCCTCACAAAGGGCTGGGATTACACATGTGAGTCACCATGCTCAGCCTGACTTTGATATTTTTTAAACAAATCCTAGACATTCTAATAATTTTATCTATAAGTATTAATATTATCAAACCATTCACATACCTAAAAATACCAAAAATACTTATTTTAGAGACAGAGTCTCACTCTGTTGCACAGGCTGAATTGCAGTGGTACAGTCACAGCTTACTGCAGCCTCAAACTCCTGGGCTCAAGCCATCCTCCCACCTCAGCCTCCCAAATAGTTATGACTACAGACATGTGCCCCCCATACCCAGCTAATTTTTTTTTTTTTAAGTTTCTTGTAGAAATGGGGTCTCAGGCTCGTCTTGAACTCTCATGCTGGTCTCAAATTCCTATTCTCAAGTAATCTTCCCATCTCAGCCTCCCAAAGTGTTGGGATTATAAGTGTGAGTCACTGTATCCAGCCCCAAAATTCCTTTTTTTCCCCTTTTTTTAGTGGAATGCCTGAATATCCCAAGAAAAATTCCTTAATATCAGATATCTAGTCCACATTCATATTTTCCTGCTTGTATATACACATGCATATATAGGTACATATCCATTTTGGTGATACTATTTTATTTTTTTAATTGAGGTGAAATTCATATAACTTAAAATTAATCCCTTTAAAATGAACAATTTACTGACAGTACATTCACAAAGTTGCAAAAGTGCCATGTAGAGCTTCAAAACATCTTCATCACTCAAAATAAAATTTTGTACCCATTAGTCCATTATACCTTCCCTCAAGCCTCTGGCATCCACCAGTCTTCTTTATTTCTCTATGGATTTACCTATTTTGGATATTTTATGAAAATAGAACCATATAGTATGTGACCTTTTGTGTGTGGCTTGGCTTCTATCACTTAGCATAATGGGATTTTGTTTGTTTGTTTGTTTTTAGACAGGGTCTTGATCTATCTTTGGGCTCTACCTTTGCCCATTTTGTAATTGGGTTATTTTGGATTGTAGTCTTTTTGTTGTTGAATTGTATGAGTTCTTTACGTATTCCAGACCCTTATCAGATATATGATTTGCAGATACTCTCTCCCGTCTGTGGGCTGTCTTTTAACTCTTGTCATGGTGCTCTTTGTACAAAAATTTTTATTTTAATGATGTCCAATTTATCGGTTTTCTCTTTTGCTTGTCCTATTGGTGCCATATCTAAGAAACTATCACCAAATGCAAAGACATACAGATTTACCCCATGTTTTTCCTCTAAGAGTTGCATGGTTTTAGTTCTTATATTTAGCTCTTTGATCCATTTTTCATTTTTGGTATGTAGTATGAGGTAGGAGTTCAACATCATTCGTTTTCATGTGGATATTCAGTTGTCCTGGCATCATTTGTTGGAGATAGTATTCTTTCCTCATCAAATGCTTTTGGCACCCTTGTCAAAAATCATTTAACCATAGGTATATATTTCTGGACTCTCAATTCTGTTGTATTTATTGCTCTAAATTTCCCTCTGAGCACTGCTTTTGTTGCAGCCCATAAGTTTTGATATATTGTACATATTATCATTGCTATATTTTATGAATTGATATCTATCATCACACCCTATAGAGTTACCCGCTTTTTTTTTTTGGTTCTATAGTGTTTTATTTCTGTCCTTAAAACACACATACAAAGTTACAATATTGAAATTATTATTATTATTATTTTTTTTTTTTTGAGACGGAGTCTTGCTCTGTCGCCCAGGCTGGAGTGCAGTGGCCTGATCTCAGCTCACTGCAAGCTCCGCCTCCCAGGTTCACGCCATTCTCCTGCCTCAGCCTCCCGAGTAGCTGGGACTACAGGCGCCTGCCACCTCGCCCGGCTAATTTTTTGTATTTTTTAGTAGAGACGGGGTTTCACCATGTTAGCCAGGATGGTCTCGATCTCCTGACCTCGTGATCCGCCTGTCTCGGCCTCCCAAAGTGCTGGGATTACAGGCTTGAGCCACCGCGCCTGGCCAAAATTATTATTTTATACAGAGAATGTTTATTTATATTTTTATAGAATTATTAATTTGTTTGCTTGCCATTTTTTCAAGTATCTCAGGACTTCTTTCGGTTATAATATTTGTTTTTTTGAAATATATTTTTTTTGCTAAAATAATGTGCTTTATTCAGTTATTTAACATGTAAGAAGGGGGCGGAGCAAGATGGCCGAATAGGAACAGCTCCAGTCTCCAACTCCCAGCGCGAGCAACACAGAAGACCGGTGATTTCTGCATTTTCAACTGAGGTACTGGGGTCATCTCACTAGGGAGTGCCGGACAATCAGTGCTGGTCAGCTGCTGCAGCCTGACCAGCGAGAGCTGAAGCAGGGCGAGGCATCGCCTCACCTGGAAGCGCAAGGGGGAAGGGAATCCCTTTTCCTAGCCAGGGGAACTGAGACACA
>NW_016807978.1:1229007-1235360 GCF_001698545.2 Rhinopithecus bieti | reverse complement strand
AAAAAAAAAAAAAAAGAAAGAAATACAAAGGTAATTCCTGTACCAAATTTTTTATATTTGGTGTATTTTTTTTCTCTTCCCTTTTATAATCTGCTTGTGTGGCATGACTTAACTGTTCTTTTTTTGTTATTTATTATTTATTTATTTATTTTTTGAGACAGAGTCTTGCTCTTATTGCCCAGGCTGGAGTGCAGTGGTGCAATCTCAGCTCATTACAACCTGTGTCTCCTGGGTTCAAGTGATTCTCTTGACCCAGCCTCCCAAGTCACTGGAATTATAGGCGTGTGCCACCACGCCTGGCTAGTTTTTGTATTTTTAGTAGAGATGGGGTTTCACTATGTTGGCTAGGCTGGTCTCAAACTCCTGACCTCAGGTGATCCACCCTCCTTGGCCTCCCAAAATGCAGGGATTATAGGTGTGAGCCATTGCACCTAGCCAACAACTGTAAAAATAAATTGTTTTAATTGTAGTAGTTGTAGATATTTATGGGGTACATGAAATGTTTTGATGCTGACATGCAATGTATAATAATTATATCATGTAAAATGGGGTATCCATCGTCTCAAGCATTTATCCATCCCCTCAAGCATTTATCCTTTGTGTTACAAACAATCCAATTATACTATTTTAGTTACTTTTAAATATAATTAAATTATTGACTGTAGTTACCCTGTTGTGCTATCAAATATGAAGTGTGTTGTTTAGAAATTCTTTCATATATGAGATATTGATTGTAAACTCTCCGTTTTTTGTTTTTTATTTATTATTATGATTCTTTTTGAGACAGAGTCTTGCCCTGTTGCCCAGGCTAGAGTGCCATGGCATGATCTTGGCTCACTGCAACCTCCACTTCCTGGATTCAAGCAATTTTTGTACCTTAGTCACTCGAGTAGCTGTGGTTCCAGGTATGCGCCATCACACCCAGCTAATTGTTTTTTTTTTTTTTTTTGTATTTTTATTAGAGACAGGGTTTTGCCATGTTAGTCAGGATGGTCTTGAACTCCTGGCCTTAAGTGATCTGCCTGCCTCGGCCTCCAAAAGTGTTCGGATTACAGTGTGAGCCACCGTACCCAGCCAACTTTCAGTTTTTTTAAATCTTAAAGTATCTTCCTTTCACTCTCTTTTCTGAGAAAAGTTGGGTTTTGTGGAGTGGTGTTTTGTTGTTGTTGTTGTTTTTTGGGGGTTTTTTTTGGTTATTCTGAAGGTTAGACAGTAGAAAAAAATAGTTTGGATCATATGCAATTGTTTATTGATAGTTACTTTTCTTTTTTCTCTTTTTTGAGATGGGGTTTCGCCATGTTGCCCAGGCTGGTCTCAAACTTGCGGGCTCAAGCGATCTGCCCTCCTCGGCCTCCCAAAATGCTAGGATTACAGGCGTGAGCCACCACATCCGGCCAATCTACTTTCTTAAAACCTTAAATATTCCTGTGACTTCTGCTACCTTGTTGCTATAAGAAGGCCACTATATGTCTAATTTCAATTCTCTGTAGGGATTCTGTCTTATCTCTCTTTCTTTAATTTTTTTTTTTTTTAACCTAGGCTCAGGGATGTTTTATGGTCTGTCTTGTCTCTCCAGATGCATTTTTCTGTTCCTCTTTAGCATATTGCATGTTCACTACATTGAGTATGGGTTTCTTTTTATTTCTCTTGGAATACTTAAAAGTAAGACTTCCTTTATCTGTGGATTCATGTCTTTAGTTTTGAAAAACTGCCAGCCATTATCTCTTCAAATACAGATGGTCCCTGACTTACATTAATTCAACTTACGATTTTCAACTTTATGATGGTGTGAAAATGATATATATTTAGTACACCCCTTAACCTATGATGGCGATGGCATTACATCTGGATAAACCCATTGTAAATCAAAAATGCTGTAAGTCAAAAATGCACTTTCAACTTAGGATAGTTTCCACTTAAGGTATTTTCAACTCACAGTGTGTTTATCGGGATAAGTCTGAGAGCATCTATATTATCTCTCCTTCATTTTCTCTTTTCTATTCTTTTGAGACTTCACTTATATGCATACTGTACTTTCTATTTTCCTTATTTTTAAGTCTCTTTGTCATATTTTTTATCTTCTGTTTTTGCTTTGATGCAGTCTAGGTAATTTTAAACTCTGTCTTCCAATTTAATAATTCTTTCTTCTGCATCTAATCTATTTAACTTATCCATTGCCTTCTTTTTTTTTTTCTTTTTTTGAGATAGGGTGTTGCTGTGTCACCCAGGCTGGAGTGCAGTGGCATGATTATGGCTCACTGCAGCCTCAGACTCCTGGACTCAAGAGATCCTCCCGCCTCAGCCTCCCGAGTAGCTGGGACTGCAGACCCACACCACCATACGTGGCTGATTTTTAAATTTTTTGTAGAGACAGGCTCTCATTATGTTGCCCAAGCTGGTCTCGAATTCCTGGCCTCAAGCAATCCTCTTGCCTTGGTCTCTCAAAGTGCTGGAATTATAGACATGAACCACTGTTTCTGGCCCCATTGACTTTCTAATTTCAACAGTTTTCCTTTTTTTTTTTTTTTTTTTTTTTTTTGAGACAAAATCTTGCTCTGTCACCCAGGCTGGAGTGCAGTGGCGCCATCTCGGCTCACTGCAACCTCCACCTCCTGGGTTTAAGCAATTCTTCTGCCTCAGCCTCCCCAGTAGTGAGGATTACAGGCATGCACCACCATGCTCAGCTAATTATTGTAGAGACAGGGTTTCCCCATGTTGGCCAGGCTCCTGACCACAAGTGATCCACCCACCTGGACCTCCCAGAGTACGGAGATTACAGGCATGAGCCACTGTGCCCAGCCTGTTTTTTTTAAAAATTAAACTTTTGATAGTTTTTATTATTTGCTTATCTCTGTGATTCATTTTTTAGACATTAAATAATTACATTATGTTCAATCTTACATGTTTCCAATATGGGAAGTCTTTAGGGGCTGTCTGAATCTGGTGACTCATTCACATGGTAGCTAATTTCTTTTTTTATTCTTTGATTGTTAGCTTATATTTGATTGATCTTAATATGAAAGAAAACTGGAGTCTTAACTGGATTTCTTTTTCTCCAAATAGTAGCTGCATGTTTTCTTACCAGAAGCCAGGTTACACTCTTCACCCCAAACCTTTCAGGTTGTTATCCTTATCTTGGGAGTTTTAAGTTTTCTTCCCCTACCAGCTACTTGTCCCAACTTCAGTTTCTTAGCCACAAAACTAATGTATTAGAACTAACCTTGGGGAAAGTTTCCTCTTTGTTTATGCTCAACTCTTTGGTTTTGCTTTTTTGGGGTTGCGGGGAGAGGAGAGTGGTCATTGGAGTGAGGAATGCCTTTGATTGTTGCCACTTCTTGTAGCAGAGCCTGGACACAAAATAAATATTTTATTTTTGGTCAACTTTCTGTTTTTTGTTTTGCAGCAAGACAGTTTTTTTTTTACAGTATCTATTTGCCATATTGCCACTAATGGGAGGCTCTTTTTATTTTGAAACCCCTTCTAAATAATTTTATTCTCAAGTAATATAGATATAATATGTAAAATTCAAAAATAATCCAGAAAGTTATAAATTCAAATTGCTTTTACTTCCATATTCCATAGCACAAGGTAACAACAGGCTTTTTGGAATTTTTGTAATTGATTTTTTACTTGATTAGGTTATAAGTGATCATTTAAAATCTCAAAGGAGAAGCAAGTAAAAGATACTTTATAGCCATATATTAAAACTGGACTGATTTTGTAGCTTTACAGAAATTGCCCCAATTGAGAACTACTATACTAGACATAAGTGGCTCAGAGTTATTGGTATATATATTTCTTCATTTTTTTTTAAATATCTCTTTCTTTTCAAAGCTTGTCAAACTAATGTTAAGTGGTATACTTGTCTATTAATGGTAAAAATTGTATATATATATACAATATCTGTCTACACCAGGATATCTGTTTTAAAATTGTATAATGCTACAATAGGGCATACCCAACTCATAAAGTTGAAAAACCTTATTTGCATTAAATCTCTGGTAATATGAGAATTTTAGAAGTATTTGAAGGGGTATACCAGTACCTTGTCACATAAAATAAATCTTAAAAAGCCAGTACAGAAGTGTAGTTAAAGATAGGGTGAGGGAACTATATAACACTAATTTTTTGCCCTGCATTGAATGTATTCTGGTGCCTTGGCAAGTCATTTTTAAAAATGTTAGTTTTTTAATCTATAGAATGGAAATGATTTTACCTAAATTATATAGGGTACCACAGTAGTGAATATGAGAGATTTGTTTAAGATAAAACATTCCACAAAAATACTAACTGCTTTAGTTGATCAACTATTTAAACTCTTTCAGCTATTAAATAATAGAAGAAAATGGAATTGAATATGATGTCAGCATGGAACAATCTAATGATTCATTAAGAGTCAACCATAATGATGGTGAAGAGTCAAAAACCGATGCTCAAGTATTTGAGGTATGGATTCAGCTGGGAACTTTTTTCCATCCTAGGGTAAAACAGTGTGCCATTTAACAGCTCTTTATGCTCAAGGGATAGCTGTTATATTTAGTGTATTCAAGAATTTTGGGCTGGGCGCAGTGGCTCACACCTGTAATCCCAGCATTTTGGGAGGCCGAGGCGGGCGTATCACGTGAGGTCAGGAGTTCAAGACCAGCCTGGCCAACGTGGTGAAACCCTGTCTGTACTAAAAATACAAAAATTAGCCGGGCGTGGTGGTGAGTGCCTGTAATCCCAGCTACTTGGGAGGCTGAGGCTGGAGAATCACTTAAACCCAGAAGGCAGAGGTTGCTGTGAGCCAAGATCCCACCATTGCAGTCCACAAGAGTGAAACTCCATTTCAAAAAAAAAAGCGAAAAGAATTTAGGCCGGGCGCGGTGGCTCATGCCTGTAATCTCATCTCTTTGGGAGGCTGAGGCGGGTGGATCACGAGGTCAGGAGATCGAGACCATCCTGGCTAACATGGTGAAACCCCGTCTCTACTAAAAATACAGAAAATTAGCCGGGTGTTGTGGCAGTCGCCTATAGTCTCGGCTACTCTGGAGGCTGAGGCAGGAGAATGGCATGAACCCAGGAGGAGGAACTTGCAGTGAGCCAAGATAGCGCCGTTGCACTGCAGCCTGGGTGACAGAGCAAGAGTCTGTCTCAAAAAAAAAAACAAAAGAATTTTAATGTTTAATTATACACATATTTTATGAAATATTTAATAATATAGAACTTAAGACTTAGATATATTCATAAAATTTTATATACAGAGAAAATCTAAAGGTTGAATTATATTACATTATTTCAGGTTCCATTCCTGTGGACAATTTTGATAAAATTAAGATAATAAATATAATAATCAACAATTTTACTTAAGAAATGCTTTCTGTGTATAACAATTTGTATGAATTGACAACTCTTATAAAAAAGTAAAACAACTGAAAATGGATATCTTTTCATTTTATTATACCCATCTTTAAAAAAAAATGCTGACAGTATATCCTAAAAGACTGAAGTGATTTTTTTTTTCTTTGCAAAAGCATCTAACCTGTATGGACTCCAGGGATTCTTCCTTTGGACAAAATGATTCTCCTACAGTTTTGCCCATCACTACTCCTGAAGCAAATAATTCACTCATATCACAGAATATAACAGGGCCCCTGACTCAGACACAGACTCTTTCTGCAGAGCATTTCCATCTAGTGGACCAAAATGGGCAAGCTATTCAATATGAACTTCAGTCATTGGGGGAATCCAGTGCACAAATGGTGAGTATATTTTGTAAGTAACCAGTTTTATGCTCTTTAGCAAAATATATTAGTCTTACTAAATGACCTTAATTTCTTGACACTTTTTATTTACATTGTGGTTATTTATTTTTGAGGTGGAGTTTCACTCCTGTTGCCCAGGTTGGAGTGCAATGGCACGATCTTGGTTCACTGCAACCTCTGCCTTCCAAGTTCAAGCAATTCTCCTGCCTCAGCCTCCCAAGTAGGTGGGATTACAGGTGCCCACCACCACACCTGGCTAATTTTTTTGTTTTTTTAGCAGACGCAGGATTTCACCATGTTGGTCAGGCTGGCTTCAAACTCCTGACCTCAGGTGATCCACGCGCGTTGGCCTCCCAAAGTGCTGGGATTACAGGCTTGAGCCACTGAGCCCGGCCACATTGTGTTTAAAATAGTGTTTCCATGACTTTCATTTTTATGTAAGGATTTTAAAAGATTTCCATTCAGGACTACAAATAGTACTTTAAATAAAGAGTACTGGCCGGGCGAGGTGGCGGGTACCTGTAGTCCCAGCTACTCAGGAGGCTGAGGCAGGAGAATGGCGTAAACCCGGGAGGCGGAGCTTGCAGTGAGCTGAGATCTGGCCACTGC
>NW_016807978.1:1213929-1226225 GCF_001698545.2 Rhinopithecus bieti | reverse complement strand
AAAAAAAAAAAAAAAAAAAAAAGAGTACTTACCAGTCTCTGTGTTTGGGCACACTTGTGTTTTGAGATCAATTGGAAATATAACATAATCTGTAACTAGTTCTGAAGTGCCAGAGTTGACGTGGAACTTACATTTAATGGAACGCACACACACACACACACACACACACACACACACACACACACACACACACACATATTAGACTAAACTCCAGTTTGTTTGTTTTTTTTCCAAGACGGAATCTTGCTCTGTCACCGAGGCTGGAGTGCAGTGGCATGATCTCGGCTCACTGCAACCTCCTCCTCCTGGTTTCAAGCAGTTCTCTTGCCTCATCCTCCTGAGTAACTGGGATTACAGGTGCCTGCCATCACACCCGGCTAGTTTTTGTAATTTTAGTAGAGACGGGGTTTCACCACGTTGGCCCGGCTTGTCTTGAACTCCTGACCTCGTTATCCACCCACCTCAGCCTCCTAAAGTGCTGGGATTACAAGCGTGAGCCACCGTGTCCAGCCTAAACTCCAGTTTTTGATTTATCAACATCTCACTGACCTCCAAGCCACTTTCTGGTATGTTTTCTTGAAGAAATAGAAAGTAATGGAGGTAATGCAATGGAGGTACCACTAGTATATGGGGAATTAGACATATCCTTGCTAATCTTTGTGGGTAAATGTGTGCCACGTGAGTCAGAATGCATAAAGATAAAAAGATGAGGATGGCTAAATACTTTTCAAACTGTTGGCTAAAAGTATTTTTGACCAAGTTCATAGTTTGAGCCAAAGAGGTGAAAGATTGTTTTGACTGACATATGGAAAATTACTAAGAAAAACCTCTAAGTTGCTCTCTGGTTATTTAGAATATACTTAACATAAGTAATACTATGAAGGATAATGTGTCTCTTGCATACTTGAATTTTCCAAATTTTCTACAATGAGTATTTATTACTTTCATAATAAAATTATTTTAAAAGCGTAACAACTTTAATTATAAATTACACCACAGGTAAAAATTTTACCTAGAATTAACCCTTGTTTCTGTTCATAATCTAGAGCATTCTAGAGTTAATCTATGCCATTTTACTCCTTTATGATCCAGCCAAATTGAGTTATGTAAATTCTAGGGGTAAGAATAATTGGTTGAGAGGTGACTATGTGCAGGGGAATCCTTCTTGTTTATGTTCGGGCTTTCTGGGACTTAGACCAGAGCCATACTGCATCACCAGCAAAGGTTAATATTCAACAAATAATTTAAATATTAACCAACTACATTTTAATTTTTCATGTCCAGAATGAAGTACTTCTGTAGTTTCCCCTTTATTTGACATTTATTCTAGTTTCTATCAGAACATTTAGAAAGTTTTTTTTTTTTTCTTCCAACAGGAAGATCAAGGAGTTTGAATGTGTCAAAGGGTTGTCATTTTACCTAGGGTACCTTTCCGAGCAAAGTTGTTTATTTGAGTTCAAAAAAAAGTTAATTAACACTCTTTGTAATTGGATTAAACTTTCTATACAAAGTAAGTACAAAGGTGGTTTTACATTGTTTAGGTAGGAGATGACACAGAAGGTTATTTGAAACCATGGAATAGGAAACATGGTATGAAGCATGGAAAAAAAAATGTGAGAAACAGATTATAAGAAAGAATTTTCTTCAAAGAACTGAAGATCAGAGAGAGAATATTCCTGGAAACTTAATGGAACTTTTGGGTTTGTTTCAGTGGACTGTATTTTTTAGAGCAATTTTAGGTTCATGACCAAAGTGAGCAGAGGGTACACAGATTTTCATATATATATACACTTGCTGTACCTGCACATGGTACAGTATCCCCCTTTATCAACATCTCCTACCAAATGGAGCTATTTGGTGTTTTTTTGTTTTTGGTTTTGGTTTTTTAGTTTTTTTTTTTTTACTTCAGGTTCAAGGGTACATGCGAAGGTTTGTTATGGAGGTAAACTCAGATTGTACAGGTTATTTCATCCACCCATGCATTAGGCCTAGTACCCAATAGTTATTTTTTCAGCTCCTCTCCCTCCCACCCTCCACTCTGAAGTAGACCCCATTGTCTGTTGTTCCCTTCTTTGTGTTCATAAGTTTTCATCATTTAGCCCCCACTTGTAAGTGAGAATATGCAGTATTTGGTTTTTTGTTTCAGTGATAGTTTGCTAAGGAAGTAGCCTCCAGCTCCACCTGTGTTCCCACGAAAGACATGATCTTATTCTTTTTTATGGCTGCATAGTATTCTGTGGTGTATATGTACCACATTTTCTTTATCTGATCTGTCAATGATGGGCATTTAGGTTGATGCCATTTGTTTGCTATTGTGAATAGGGCATTAATGAACATTCACATGCATGTGTGTTTATGGAAGAATGATTTATATTCTTCTGGGTATATACCCAATAATAGGATTGCTGGGTTGAATGGTCGTTCTGTTTTTATCTCTTTGAGGAATCACCATACTGCTTTCTACAATGGTTGAACAAATTTACACTCCCACCAGCAGTGTATAAGTGTTCTCTTTGCTCCACTAGCATCTGTTATCTTTTGACTTTTTAATAATAGCCATTCTAACTGGTGTGAGATTGTATCTCATTGTGGTTTTGATTTGCATTTTTCTAATGATTAGTGATATTGAGCTTTTCTTCATATGCTTGTTGACTGCATGTATGTCTTCTTTTTGAAAAGTTTATGTTCAAACTAGACAGAACTACTTTAAATTTCATATGGAACCAAAAAAAAGCCCCTATAGCCAAGACAATCCTAAGCAAAAAGAATAAAGCTGGAGGCATCACGTTTCCTGACTTCAAACTATACTACAAGGCTGCAGTAACCAAAACAGCATGGTACTGGTACCAAAACAGAGATATAGACCAATGGAACAGAACAGAGGCCTCAGAAATAACACCATACATCTACAACCATCTGATCTTCGACAAACGTGACAAAAACAAGCAATGGGGAAACGATTCCCTATTTAATAAATAGTGCTGGGAAAACTGGCTAGCCGTATGCAGAAAACAGAAACTGGACCCCTTCCTTACACCTTATACAAAATTAACTCAAGGTGGATCAAAGACTTAAACGTAAAACCTGAAACTATAAAACCCTAGAAGAAAACCTGGGCAGTGCCATTCAGGACATAGACATGGGCAAAGACTTCATGACTAAAACACCAAAAGCAATTGCAACAAAAGCCAAAATTGACAAATGAGATCTAATTAAGCTAGAGAGCTTCTGCACAGCAAAAGAAACTATCATCAGAGTGAACAGGCAACCTACAGAATGGGAGAACATTTTGCATGCTATCTATCTGACAAAGTTCTAATATCCAGAATCTACAAGAAAGTTAAACAAATTTATAAGAAAATCCATTAAAATTGGGCAAAGGATATGAAAAGACACCTTTCCAAAGAAGACATTTATGTGGCCAACAAACATAAGAAAAAAAGTTGNAATAACACCATACATCTACAACCATCTGATCTTCGACAAACGTGACAAAAACAAGCAATGGGGAAACGATTCCCTATTTAATAAATAGTGCTGGGAAAACTGGCTAGCCGTATGCAGAAAACAGAAACTGGACCCCTTCCTTACACCTTATACAAAAATTAACTCAAGGTGGATCAAAGACTTAAACGTAAAACCTGAAACTATAAAAACCCTAGAAGAAAACCTGGGCAGTGCCATTCAGGACATAGACATGGGCAAAGACTTCATGACTAAAACACCAAAAGCAATTGCAACAAAAGCCAAAATTGACAAATGAGATCTAATTAAGCTAGAGAGCTTCTGCACAGCAAAAGAAACTATCATCAGAGTGAACAGGCAACCTACAGAATGGGAGAACATTTTGCATGCTATCTATCTGACAAAGTTCTAATATCCAGAATCTACAAGAAAGTTAAACAAATTTATAAGAAAATCCATTAAAAATTGGGCAAAGGATATGAAAAGACACCTTTCCAAAGAAGACATTTATGTGGCCAACAAACATAAGAAAAAAAGTTGATCATCATTGGTCATTAGAGAAATGCAAATCAAAACCACAGTGAGATACCATCACACTCCAGTTAGAATGGCAATTATTAGGAAACGATGCTGGCACAGCTGTGGAGAAATAGGAACGCTTTTACACTGTTGGTGGTAGTGTAAATTAATTCGACCATTGTGGAAGGCAGTGTGATGATTCCTCAAGGATCTAGAACCAGAAATACCATTTGACCCAGCAATCTCATGACTGGGTGTATACCCAAAGGATTATAAATCATTCTGCTATAAAGACATATGCACACATACATTTATTGTAGCACTATTTACAATAGCAAAGACTTGGAACCAACCCAGATGCCCATCAATGATAGACTGGATGAAGAAAATGTGGCACATATATACCATGGAATACTATGCAGCCATAAAATAGAATGAGTTCATGTCCTTTTGCAGGGACATGGATGAAGTTGGAAACCATCATCCTCAGCAAACTAACACAGGAACAGAAAACCAAACACCTAATGTTCTCACTCATAAGTGGGATTTGAACAATGAGAACACATGGACACAGGGAGGAGAACATCACACACCAGGGCCTGTGAGGGGGTGGAGGAAAAGAGGAGGGAGAGCAGTAGGACAAATACCTAATGCATGCAGGGCTTAAAACCTAGATGATGAGTTGATTGGGGCAGCAAACCACCATGGCACATGTATACCTATGTAACAAACGTGCACGTTCAGCACTTGTATCCCAGAACTTAAAAAAAAAAAAAAAGTGTCTGTTCTTGTCCTTTGTCCACTTTTCAATGGGGTTGTTTTTCTCTTGTAAATTTGTTTTAAGTTCCATTTAGATGCTGGATAATAGACCTTTGTCAGATGCATAGTTTGCAAATATTTTTCTCCCATTCTTCAATTTGTTTGTTTACTCTGTTGATAGTTTCTTTTGCTGTATAGAAGCTCTTAAGTTTATTTAGATCCCATTTGCCAATTTTTGCTTTTGTTGCAATTGCTTTTAGTGTCTTTGTAATGAAATCTTTGCCCATTCCCTTGTCCGGGATGGTATTGCCTAGGCTGTCTTCCAGGTTTTTATAGTTTTGGATTTTATATTTAAATCTTTAGTCCATCTTGAGTTTTTCTTTTGTTTGTTTGGTTGGTTTTTTTTGTATATGGTGTGAGGAAAGGGTCCAACTTCTGTCGTCTGCATGTGGCTAACCCATAATCCTGGTACCATTTACTTAACAGTGAGTTGTTTCCCTAATGCTTGCTTTTGTCAGCTTTGTTGAAGATCAAATGGTTGCAGGTGGGCAACATTGTTTCTGGGCTCTCTCTTCTATTTCATTGGTCTATGTGTCTGTTTTCATACCAGTACCATGCTGTTTTGGTTACTGTAGCCTAGTTGTATAGTTTGAAGTCAGGTAACATAATGCCTCCAGCTTTGTCCTTTTTGCTTAGGATAGCCTTGGCTATTTGGGCTTTTTTTTTTTTTTGGTTCCATATGAATTTTAAAATAGTTTTTTTCTAGTTCTGTGAAGAATGCCATTGGCGGTTTGATAGGAATAGCATTGAATCTGTGAATTGCTTTGCACAGTGTGGCCATTTTAATGATACTGATTCTTTCTGTCCATGAGCATGGATTTTTTTTTTCCATTTGTTTGTATCTTCTCTGATTATTTGAGCAGTCTTTTGTAATTCTTATTGTAGAGATCTTTCACCTTCCTGTAATCCTAGGTTATTTTATTCTTTTTCTGGCAATTGTGAATGGGATTGCCTTCCTAATTTTGCCCTTGTCTTGGTTGTTGTTGGTAATTGGAATGCTAGTGATTTTTGAACATTGATTTTGTATACTGAAACTTTGCTGAAGTTGTTTATCTCTGGAGGAGCTTTCAGACTGAGAATATGGGGTTTTCTAAATGTAGGATCATGTCGTCTGCAAACAAGGGTAATCTGACTTTCTCTCTTCCTATCTGGATGTTCTGTATTTCTTTCTCTTGCCTGATTGCTTTGGCCAGGACTTCCAATACTATGTTGAATAGGAGTGGTGAGAGAGGGCATCCTTTTCTTGTGCTGGTTTTCAAGGAGAATGCCTCCAGCTTTTGCCCATTTACTGTGATGTTGGCTGTGGGTTTGTTAGCTAAGCATTTTGTTTTTCTTAATTTATTTTAATTAAATAATCTATTTTTTAAGAGATATGTCTCAGCCAAGCACAATGGCTCACGCTTGTAATCCCAGCACTTTGGGAGGCCGAGGTGAGCGGATCACAAGGTCAGGAGTCCGAGACCAGACTGGCCAACATAGTGAAACCCTGTCTCTACTAAAAATACAAAAATTAGCCAGGTGTGGTTGTGCAAGCCTGTAATCCCAGCTACTCAGGAGGCTGAGGCAGGAGAATCGCTTGAACCCGGGAGGTGGAGGTTGTGGTGAGCCGAGGTCATGCCACTGCACTCCATGCAGTCCAGCCTGGGCAACAGAGCAAGACTCCATCTCAAAAAAAAAAGAGATATGTCTCACTCTGTCACCTAGGCTTAAGTGCAGTGGCTTGATCTAGCCTCCAGAGTAGCTAGAACTACAGGGACATGCCACTGCCATCAGCCAAATGGAGCTTTTTAAAGAAATATACCTTCCTTTTTTTTCAATATGACTTTTTATTATTCATTCATTTATTTATTTATTTATTTTTTGAGACGAAGTCTCGCTCTGTTGTCCAGGCTGGAGTGCAGTGGCATGCGATCTCAGCTCCCTGCAACCCCTACCTCCTGGGTTCAAGCGATTCTCCTGCCTCAGCCTCCGGAGTAGCTGGGATTGCAGGTGCCTACCACCACGCCCGGCTAATTTTAGTATTTTTAGTAGAGACGGGGTTTCACCATGTTGGCCAGGCTAGTCTCAAACTCCTGACCCCAGGTGATCCATCCGCCTCAGCCTCCCAAAGTGCTGGGATTACAGGCGTGAGCCACTACGCCTGGCCCCTTATGACTTTCTACATAGAAGTTATTAGTAAAGATTCTATAGTGGGTGAATCTGCAATGGATGAAGATGTTTTGGAGTGAAGTTGAATTGGTCTTTTGAATGTATTAGAAATATTGTACACAAAGGGCCCAGTAGGTAAAAGACCACTCAGCTAAAGTTTTCTGATAATTTTCATGGTCTGCCTGAAATAGAATGTGTTGTAGCACATGACTCTTCAAAACCATGTTTGCTTTCATAGCAAAGATTGAAGGTAATTAGCTGGGTTTTCTTTAAATAAGAAAAGTAATATTAACATTTTCTTTGTCAGATTATATGAATTGAAAATTTTTTTTAGGTACCGGGGGGCTAAGCTAAGAAGCAAGAAAATAAATGAGACTGTACTATGCTTGGGAAACATAGTCTCAAAATTAAGAGGATATTCCACAGATCAGTCTTAATTATGAAACTTGTATATGATTGAATAACTTATAAAAACTTTTATGTGTTTAATTTTGATTTAAAAATAACCACAGCACTCATTTTCTAAGAATGAATAAAATATTTTCATACCCCAATCCTAAAATTAGAAAATATATATATACATATTTTTTTCACAGATATTTAATCTCATTATAAGGGGTAAAGAATTTAAAACAGTATTATTACTGTTGCCTTTTAATGTCCAGCAGGGTTTTTTATATTGTTTTGGTTTTGTCTTTTTTTAGATTAAATAGCATTGTCAAATATTGGGAGCTAGTACAGAGTGGTAGTTTAAAGGAGTCAGATTGCTTGAGTTTCAATTATAGCCTACCACTAAATAGCTCTGTGTAACCTTGTATGAGTTTTGTAACCTCTGTGTGACAGTTTCCTCATTTATAAAATGTATATACTTGATATACACATGATGAGGATTAAATGAGGTAATACATCCAAAGTGCTGCCACTTCGTATGCACTGAGCATGTGTAAACAGTTATCATCAGAGTTTGCAGTTGCTGTTTCATGCTAAAGTGGTAAGAGTTATGGCAGGATATTTTTATCTCAAGAAACTTGTTAAACACTGGGGAAGGAAGGAAACAATTCCCATTCTTAATTTCTGGGAACTATTTATGATTATATTAATATTTAAAGCATTCTAGTTTGTTGAAGTTTTTTCCCCCAACATTAAATTTAAAAAAATTTTTTTCAAATTTATATTTGCATTTTTTCAAATGGCCCTTTTTTTTCAAAGCAAGGTTTTGCTCTGTCACCCAGGCTGGAGAACAGTAGCATGATCATGGCTAACTGCAGCCTCGACCTCCCAGCCTCAAGTGATCCTCCAACCTGAGCCCCCAGAGTAGCTGGTACTACAGATACATGCCATCACACTCAGCTAATTTTAAAAATTTTTTGTAGAGAAAGGTAGCCCAAGGGGTTCAAGCGATCCTCTCGCCTTGACCTCCCAAAGTGCTGGGATTACAGGCATGAGCCACTGTGTCTGGCCTCAAGTAATTCTCTTAGAAGTTGGAATGCAGTCCCTATCAAGCATCAGCAATATTTTCATGTTTTACCTAGCAAAAGAGGAGTCTGGGAAAGTGGGTTGGAATGATTAAGGATTGTTACCTGCATTAAAGAGGACAGCAGACTTTGGATAAAACAGTAAAACCGTGTTAACAGGAGAGTAGTATGTTAAGTGATAAAATTTATGTGGTGCTGATGGAAGTCTGATGCTTCAAGACTTCCAGAAAAGTCTGGAAGCATCAGATAGACTTAATTTCAAATACTGTATTAGCTATACTTTCAAATTATAGGTCTAAAAGTTTTTTTTCAACTTCATATGCCTTTTTAGTTGATATTCTCTAAATTTGATAGAGTAGGTTCAGTTGTTAAACTGAAAAAAAATACAGTAAATATACTATTTTCCCTGTGTTTTCAAACTTTTGAGGCACTTCATAGTATAGTTCTTTATGAATCATAGAGGCTATATATAAATGCTGAGATGCAAAAATAAATCCTATTTAAGTAGACATTTATCAAGTTACCTTTTTTTCTTTTTTTTGGAGACAGTCTCGCTCTGTCACCCAGGCTGGAGTACAGTGGTGCAATCTCGGCTCACTGCAACCTCTGCCTCCCAGATTCAAGCGGTTCTCCTGCCTCAGCCTCCTGAGTACCTGGGATTACAGGTGCGTGCCACCACGCCCTGCTAATTTTTGTATTTTTAGTCTAGATGGGGTTTCACCACGTTGATCAGGCTGGTCTCGAACTCCTGACCTCGTGATCTGCCTGCCTCGGCCTCCCTCCCAAAGTGCTAGGATTACAGGCATGAGCCACCACTCCCGACCAACAAGTTACCATTTTTAAACTAAGGAAAATGACTTTAAATATAAGACAAATGATTGCCACACAAATAGGTCAAACATGTGTGAATAATACAGTAAGCGGCAAAAGGTAAATGTATTACGTCCAGACAGACTTGTTCAGATTACCAAGTAATTAGACTTCATCCATGTGTAATGATTAAGACCGTTGGTGATTAAGACCCTAGGATTAGGGTCAAACTGCCTGTTTTTAATCCTGACTTCACCACTTATAAGTTGTGAGACCTTGGAAAAAAATGTTTATGTGCCTCAATGTTTTCATCTATAAAATGGGGGAAATCATAGAATCTACCATAGAGCTAGGTATGTGTTTAATAATTTATTTAATTAATAATTTTTGTTAAATCAGTCTAGGCATATGCATTTGATTTTTTTTTTTTTTTTTAATGCTTCCAAGATGATTGTTGCCAGCCCTACAGAAAATGGACAGGTACTTCGTGTAATTCCATCTACCCAGACAGCAATGGCACAAGTGATTATACCTCAGGGGCAGCTTGTGGATGTGAATAGTCCTCGGGGTGAGTAACAATGGGATATAGTCCTCAGGGTGATATATAGGGGATTTGAGAGTGTTTTAAAAACATAAATATTTTAGAAAAATCATCTTATGAAAGTCAGTGCTAAAATTGATCTCCTTAGGTAAAAGATTTTGATTTAAATAATTGGAAAACAGCTCTTCACCCAAATAAATTCAAAGTTCATTTTTCAACTCCTGTCTAGATTAGCTATTTGATTTAAGAATTCTATGAAGCCAGTTGACTCCTGCTTCCTCCCAAATGACCAGTGAGCATAAAATAAATTCTTCTTAATTATAACAGTAATAATAACCGCAACAATAGCAAGAATATAATGCTAATAGCTTCAGAAGTTTTTATTTATATCTTTCTTTTCTTTTTTTTTTTTTTTGGAGGCAAAGTCTCACCCTATCCCCTAGGCTGGAGTACAGTAGTGGCATGATCTCGGCTCACTGCAACCTCCGACTCTCAGGTTCAAGCAATTCTTCTGCCTCAGCCTCCTGAGTAGCAGGGATTACAGATGCCTGCAACCACGCCTGGCTAATTTTTATATTTTTAGTAGAGCCAGGGCTTCACCATATTGGCCAGACTGGTCTCGAACTCCTGACCTTGGGTGATCCACCCGCCTCCGCCTCCCAAAGTGCTGGGATTACACATGTAAGCCACCGTGGCTGGCCATTTATATCTTTATCAATATTTTTATTAGCCATGTGACTCATTACTTTTTTTTTTAATACTATCCTTTTTATCCTCTTGCTCTTTTCCTCTTTCCGTGGCCCCTTCAGATTCAGAAAAGAGAATCATGCTCCCTATTTCTCCTTATATAGTCTGTCTTTACCTGTTTGATAATATGCCTATTAGTTTTTTTTTTTTTTTTTTTTTTTTTTGCTTTCCTCCCTTTTCCCTCAATTTGAATCTCTTTTCTAACCTCATAGCTATACTGTTTTGTTGCTTCTTCATAGCTAATGGTTTAGGGCAGATATTTTCACCTTAATGTTATCATTCTTTGTTAATAGTCATTAGGACATGAAGAGAACAAAGATTGCAGAAAACATTATGAGTATGAGCACAGTATATAAACAAAATTAGTTTTACATTTTCCTGTATATTGTAGAACTCTTAAGATACAATTATTTCTACTACTTTTATATACTGGCTGTTCAATATAAATTCTAAAACTTAATTATAAAATTACAGTAGTCAGTATTATAATTTAAAGTAAACAGGTATCAGAGAAATTCTCAATAAAGCATTATTCATTTATTCTCAATAAAGCATAAATTTTCTTTACCTATTACAAATACATAAGTTTTAGTTAGGTATATTCTTATGGTCTTATTCAAGATATTGATGTTACTTTGTTCTTGTTTTTGTTGTTAAGATGTCCCTGAAGAGAAACCCAGTGACAGAAACTTATCAACTGTAAGGGTGGATACTCTAGCAGACAATACCAGCAATTACATTCTTCATCCTCAGACATCCTTCACATTGCCCAAAAAGTCAGTGACCAGGTGAGTCCATGAGAAAGAGAAGCTCATCTTTTAACATCACCATGGAAATCTTTTTTACAGATTACACATTTAAAGCTGGCTGACTATGGAGAAAATCAGAAAATAGAAGGAACTATCATTGAATATGTCTTTAGTTATTTTAAGGCATCTGGGTCATAAGGAGGCTACTTTGGAAGCTATAAATGTCAAAAGTGCTACTTTTCCTCAGTGACATCTGTTATCTTTTGAAACAGTATGAAAATTGTATTAGTTTATTTAGTCTGACACTAACAGACTTTTTAGAATAAAGAAACATTCATGGCTAGGCACTGTGGTTCACGCCTGTAATCCCAAAACTTTGGGAAGACAAGGCAGGTAAATCACGAGATCAGGAGTTCAAGACCAGCCTGGCCAAGATGGTGAAACCCCGTCTCTACTAAAAATACAAAAATTAGCTGGGTGTGGTGGTGGGCGTCTGTAATTCCAGCTACTTGGGAGGCTGAGGCAGAGAACTGCTTGAACCCGGGAGGCGGAGGTTGCAGTGAGCTGAGATTATACCACTGCACTCCAGCCTGGGCAACAGAGCGAGACTCCATTAAAAAAAAAAAAAAAAAGACCAGGTGTGGTGGCTCATGCCTGTAATCCCAGCACATTGGGAGGCCAAGGTGGGCAGATCACGAGGTCAGGAGATCGAGACCATCCTGGCTAACACAGTGAAACCCTGTCTCTACTAAAAATACAAAACAAAAAAAAAATTAACCGGGCTTGGTGGCAGGCACCTTTAGTCCCAGCTACTTGGGAGGCTGAGGCAGGAGAATGGCGTTAACCTGGGAGGTGGAGCTTGCAGTGAGCTGAGATTGCGCCACTGTACTCCAGCCTGGGTGACAGAGCGAGACTGTCTTGAAAACAAAAACATAGGCCGGGCGCGGTGGCTCAAGCCTGTAATCCCAGCACTTTGGGAGGCCGAGACGGGCGGATCACGAGGTCAGGAGATCGAGACCATCC
>NW_016807978.1:1182893-1213549 GCF_001698545.2 Rhinopithecus bieti | reverse complement strand
ACGAAAAAAAACATTCATTATAGTTCCTAAAGTTTTAAAGGTGTTTTATCACATTTTATGCATAGAATTCCTCTGTGGTAAAATGTTTAAAATGTTTTTTACCAACTTTTTTTTCAGTTTTGTTTTGTTTTAAAATAATACTATGATATTTTAGGGAAATATGTACATGGCTTACGTGTTGTTTATATTATTTTAATTGTTCCATAAAAGTATTTTGAATTAAGACATTATTTTGACATTTAATCTTAGAACTTAATAATGTTACTTTTCACTTGATCTTAGCCAAAAGGCCAAGAAGTGACACATAATGTTACTTTAAACTAGTCAAATTTATCATTTTTTTTGATAAATGAAAGCAGTTATATAATAAGAGCACAAAATAAGCTTTGGGAGAGATATATAAAACACTTGAATTTGTTGGGACTACATGTATCTGGAAGAACAAATTTAGGTCTTTGACTTAGTAGTTAATAAAATAGTAATTGTTAAAGAAAATAATAACTGATGCACCCATCAGACCAATCTGTAGTTATTGTTAAAACTTCTTATTGATGACCTCAATATTTCTCTTTGATACTAAGAGGATAAAGCAGTTGAATGCATTTTGTGTGTTCATTGAACTGCATGTTTATATATATTCCTTTCCTATCCCAGAATGCTAGAAGAACCCCTTCTGGCGCCTCTTCAGCCACTTTCTTCTAACACACCTATATGGGCCTGCCGTCTTAGGAGCTGTGAGGTGAGTTAAAAATAATTATTACCTAGAATTACTTACCTGCTTATAACCACAGGTCATCCCCAAATGCCACTTTTGAGTACAACTAATGTAGGCTATATTTACAATATTTTGTTTGTGTTTTTGTTAAATCTAATCTCATGTATTATTGAATTCTTAGAGATTCTAAGCTCTGTTAAAGCAGAGGTTATATAAATTTACATTTCACTATTATTTCTTCTCTTTCAGCGCTCTTCCCTCATAGTCCATGAAACTTCACTATCATGTTTCTCTACTGTTAACTTTTCAACCATTTCTTTTCTTTCCTTGCTTGCACTTATTTTTTTTTCATATTATCAGTAGAAAATTCTTTAAGGCTCACTTTCTGACTTTGTCTTTTTTCTCTATATTTTATCTTTTGGAGCACTTACCTACTTTGTTGACTTTCAACTCATATCTATAAAAATGATTTCCAAGTCCGTATCACCAGTTTTTATATTTATTTATTTATTGAGACAGAGTCTCACTCTGTCCCCCAGGCTGTGGTATAGTGGTGCAATCTCAGCTCACTGCAACTTCTGCCTCCTGGGTTCAAGCGATTCTTGTGCCTCGGCCTCCCAAGTAGCTGGGACTACAGGCATGTGCCACCACACCTGGCTAATTTTTTGTATTTTTAGCAGAGATGGGATTTCACTATGTTGGCCAGACTGGTCTCGAACTCCTGGGGTGATCCACCCACCTCGGCCTCCCAAAGTGCTGGGATTACAGGTGTGAACCACTGTGCCAGGCCAGATTTTGAATTCTGCCTTCCTCTTGTCCCAGATATCTGGCTACTTGCTTGAAGGTTTATTTGAATTTCACCTGAAATTCACCATATCCTATACTGAAATCATCTACCATGCCACAACTAGCTCCACTTCCAAAATTCCATGTCTGCGTAATGACAAATACCATTTCCTTAGATACCCAGGCATAAAGTTTTGTACTAATTTCTTCCTTTCCCACATTTGGTAGTCACCAGATTCTTTTTTTTTTTTGAGACGGAGTCTCGCTCTGTCATGTAGGCTGGAGTGCAGTGGCGCTGTCTTAAGTCACTGCAACCTCCGCCTCCCAGGTTCAAGCAATTCTCCTGCCTCAGCCTCTTGAGTAGCTGGGACTACTTGCATGTGCCACCATGCTCAGCTAATTTTTGTATTTTTAGTAGAGATGGGGTTTCGCTATGTTTGCCAGGCTGGTCTCGAACTCCCGACCTCAGGTGATCCTCCTGCCTCAGCCTCCCAAAGTGCTGGGATTACAGGTGTGAGCCACTGCACCCTGAAGTAGTCACCAGATTCTTTTAGTTTTTCCTTTAAAGTATCTTTTTCTTTTGGCCCATTTTCAATAGGCCTTTGTCCTCTTGTGCTTGATTACAGGAATAGCCTGCCCCCTAACATCTTTGACTCTCCCATTTCTGGTCCCTAATGTATATTTTTCTAAGGCTGCTTGTATTTGAAGATTGTTTTAATTGTCTTTTCTCAGTGCCCAATAAGTTGTGTTATTTTTTCCACATTATTTAGCCATTGTAACTAGTTTGAAAGGCCTTTCATAATCTGGTATCATCCTACCTTGACCTACTTTATTTCCTACTTTTCTCAAACTCATCTTCATTCTTGTTAGCCTAGTCTTCCTACTTTCAACAGATACTCCAGAATTTTTTTTTAGCTCTCCCTTTACCCATTTGTATTTCCTTTTCCTATATGTTACTTTTTTCTTCTACTTACCATTTCTAACTATTCTTCAAATCCCAATGCAAATCCTACATATGTTTTGTATAAATTATCTAATGATTATTTTAGCCTTTACCTATTTCTCTCTTTAAATTCTTTAGTATTAATTGTCATTCTTAATTATTTACTAGCTTAGGCCGGGCGCAGTGGCTCACTTCTGTAATTCTAGCACTTTGGGAAGCCAAGGCAGGCGGATCACTTGAGGTCAGGAGTTCGAGAGTAACCTGGCCAATGTGACGAAACCCCATCTCTGCTAAAAATACAAAAATTAGCCGGGCGTGGTGGTGGGCAGGAGAATCACTTGAATTTAGGAGACAGAGGTTGTAGTGAGCCAACATCACGCCACTGCATTCCAGCCTCCGTGACAGAGTGAGACTCCATCTCAAAAAAACAATTTAAAAATAAAATTATTTACTAGCTTAGATTGTTCACTGTTACATAATATTTATACTTTTTGAAGAAAGGGACCATGCCTACTCTATATACAAACCATAGATGGTAATGAATATTTAACTATCAGAATGCTTCATTGTTTTAAACAAATCTTAAAATGTGGGAAAGGAAAATATTCTTTGTATTTTAATCTTTTAAGAAAATGTCTTATGAAAAACCTTGTGCTATATGTGTTACATTTGTTAGGACATTATCGTTGTTGCTTTTCTAAGTAGAGTGCATGTATGTATATACATATATATGTGTGTGTGTGTGTGTATGTGTGTGTGTTTAGGTTTTCTCCCCTACCTTTTGTTAGTCATAGTTTTTCAGTGGTTTCCTAAAGTTACTGTTGTGATTGTTTGATGAGGGTTTTAAAAATCATTATTATAAGCCTCATGGAATGCTATGGATATTAGAGCATTTGTTAATACAATCATGCAACCAAATCACCTTGTGTTACAACTATAGTGCATTGTGTGGCTTATCTAAAATCATAGTGTATCTTGTAAGAAATTGAATACTACTGTCCAACAGACTTGAGTATGGTTGTCCAAGATGAATCACTTCTTTCCCAGTGGGGGATTCTTTTTCCTCTCCCAAGCTACATCAGTGATAAAAAAAATTTTGAGTTGGCCGGGTACTGTGGCTCACGTCTGTAATCCCAGCACTTTAGGGGATTGAGGCGGGTGGATCACAAGGTCAAGAGATTGAGACCATCCTGGCCAACATGGTGAAACCCCGTCTCTACTGAAAATACAAAAATTAGTCTGGCATCGTGGCATGCGCCTGTAGTCCCAGCTACTCGGGAAGCTGAGGCAGGAGAATTGCTTGAACCCAGGAGGCAGAGGTTGCAGTGAGCTGAGATCATACCACTGCACTCCAGCCTAGTGACAGAGGGAGACCCCGTCTCAAAAAAAAAAAAAAATATGTTAATGGCTGAGGAAATATTTTCTGCATTTTGGTTCAAAATATTGTTTAGTAATCTTTTATTTTTTGAATTTCTCATTTAATGATGTTTTACTGTAGACATTTTTTCAGATTTGACTAAAGTGTATTAACTGGACAAATTTCAATACTGTATTAAAATTGTATCTGTAAGCCTATTTATAAGTATATATAGTTCTGATTATAGTATACTGATTTTTTCTTTATTGACATATATTCTAATTTTATTTATAAATAAATTATAGTATTATAGCTAAAATTTATATTCATTTATTTGTGGTGAGTTTTGATAAAGAGTTGTCTAGGTTAGCAGAAAAATTATAAACGTAAGCATTTTCATTATTTTAGAGGAAATTGCAGATAATGTATTGTTTGGCATCAGATTATCTCTTAACTATTATAACCAAAAGTACAGCCACAATGGTATTTTGATACCTTTCTATTTGTTAAATGTATTCTTCCTCTCTGCCCACATCTCTGTTCTTATTTCCTCTAAGGGGGGAACATACGTGGAGTTAATTCTAGGTCTCTGCATTTCATTGTAAGAGATCACAGTTAACATATTTTTTCTGTTGATATAGAAAAAAGAGTTTCTCCTCAGCTGGGTGCAGTGGCTTATGCCTATAATCCCATCACTTTGGGAGGCCGAGGCAGGCAGATCACCTGAGATCAGGAGTTCGAGACCAGCCTGGTCAACATGGCGAAACCTCGTCTCTACTAAAAATAGGCATGGTGGTGCACGCCTGTAGTCCCAGCTGCTTGGAAGGCTGAGGCAGAAGAATCATCTGAATCCAGGAGATGGAGGTTGTAGTGAGCTGAGATAGCACCACTGCACTCCAACCTGGCCAACAAGAGTGAAACTCTATCTCAAAAACAAAAGCAAAACAAAAAAAGAAAAGAAAAGTTTCTCCTCTAGTACAGGGATACTCAAATGGTTATATATAGATAATATAAGTTTATTTACATTATTTATTTATACTTTTCCTTGTTTTAGAAAAAATTTAAGAGCGCTTACAAAAAATACATAAAATATATTAGCAAGGTAGAAATTAAAAGTGGAAGCTAAACAATAAAGACAGACAAGGATGGGAACATAAAATGGAAGTAAGAAAATACATGTCTTAACCAACTATGTGTGTGTGCATGTATACATATACTTGTCTATAATCAAGATATATGCTTTTCAAAAGGGGAAACTTAGTTACTAAATTCTGTGCCTTTTAGATTTAAAAATTATGCTAATTTCCATAAGATAAAAGCAAACCATTAACTATTTTTGGTACTAAGACCAGACAGAAATTTCTCTCAGAAGAGGATCTTCTTTTTTTATTATTTTATTTTATTTATTTTTATTTTTTTTGATACGGAGTCTTGCTCTCTTGCCCAGGCTGGAGTGCAGTGGCGCGGACTTGGCTCACTGCAACCTCCGCCTCCTGGGTTCAAGCGATTTTCCTACCTCAGCCTCTCGAGTAGCTGGGACTACAGGCGCCCGCCACCACGTCCAGCTAATTTTTTGTATTTTTAGTAGAGACAGGGTTTCACCGTGTTAGCCAGGATCGTCTCAATCTCCTGACCTCGTGATCCACCTGCCTCAGCCTCCCAAAGTGTTGGGATTACAGGCGTGAGCCACTGCGCCCGGCCGTATCTTCTTTTTTTAAAAAACAGAGTCTTGCTCTATTGCCCAGGCTGGAGTACAGTGGCACAATCTCAACTCACTGCAACCTCCATCTACCAGGTTCAAGGGATTATCATGCCTCAGCCTCCCAGGTAGCTGGGATTACAGGCAAGCACCACCACGCCCAGCTAATTTTTGTATTTTTCGTACTGATGGGGTTTCACCATATTGGCCAGGCTGGTTTCGAACTCTTGACCTCAGGTGATCTGCCTGCCTTGGCCTCCCAAAGTGCTGGGATTACAGGCGTGAGCCACCGTGCCCGGCCTCAGAGAGGGATCTTCATAAAAAGAATGTTGATATAATGAGCAAATTTTTCTACAGCCTTTTATCAATCACTCACAATTTTCATTGGATTTCTAATAGATGCATGGCATCCTATCAGAATTAATCTCAGGCATTCCTGCCTGCCCGCCTTCCCGCCTTCCCACCTTCCCGCCTGCCCTCCTTCCCTCTTTCCCTCCTTCCCTCTTTCCTTCCTTCCCTCCCTCCCCTTTCCTTTCTCCTCCCCACCCCACTCCAAAAAATCAGTTTCAGTAAAGGAGGCCCCACAGGGAATGAGTACTTTGTGGCTAGTTTTATGCTGATCTGGATTGATCCAGGATAGAGTTTTAAATATCTGAAAGAATGGATATACATTATATGTTCTTGCAAGTTATCTTTTCTAAATATTCTTTCTCTCAAACAAGACGTTGATAAAGATAGTATGGCAAATGAGTTTGGCATTATATTCCCTAACAAACACCTGCAAAATACCCATTTGATGATACTGGTTGAACTCAAATCAGACCCACTGTTTGTAATAGACCATTGATCTGAGGGCACAAATGACATTCTCTTGTGCAAGGTGATGAGTCTTCCATTTTGGACAACCATCTCATTATATTTATTATGCAATGAAGTGTATTTGCTAGTAATTTTGTTTAATTTCTACCACATGCAGAAAATTGGAGATTCATACCGTGGCTACTGTGTAAGTGAGACTGAATTAGAAAGTGTCCTAACATTTCACAAGCAGCAAACACAGAGTGTTTGGGGGACCCGTCAGTCTCCAAGCCCAGCCAAGCCTGCTACACGCTTGATGTGGAAATCCCAGTATGTTCCGTATGATGGAATCCCATTTGTTAATGCAGGTACTTTTTTAAAGACTTATTTTAAAAGGTTCAGCAGCAGCCGTAGTCCATTGTGAAAATGTGATTTTCCTAAGGTGATACAATTTTATTATGGTAGCTGACAATTGAATGCTAATTGAAATGCATATTAAATTGAAAAAACGTATAGTAAATATAATCAATTATTTTATAAGATTGCATTTTAATATATCAGAATGAGTAAGACTTCTTTCATATTATACTGAAAAATAAAATATTGAAGTTTCAGTTAACCTGTTTAATAAAATATTAAAAGAGCAATTTTATTTTAAATATGTACATCAGCTGTGTTTTTCCCCTTCAGATTAAATATTTTAGCCTTCTGTCTTAATTAGTTTTGTGGGAGAAATTTATGTCTATTTTATGTAGCTTGTAACTCTGGAGCTACTGTATAGAATTTGTATACAATCTGGAGTTACAGAATTCTGATACTAAAGTTCTCAAGCATTAGGTATGTTATATACAGTATTCTCAGAGACTGGGTTAGTTGTTTACTAAGGGAGTAGTTTCAAGCAAATCTCTTAGACTAGTTAAAGCCCCAAAGAATCTAAAACTAAGCAATTTATTTTAGGACTATGAGGGCACTAATTTAGCTGAAAGAGTTGCAGTTTCGTCCTGGACCTCTGAGGTTAATGAGAAGTACTTAAGAGAAGATGAGATAAATGTAACCACTTCTGCCTGAGTTTCATCAGTATTCTATAAAAGAAATGCAACATTAAAAATAAATGAGCTGGGTTATTTATTTATATATTTATTTATTTATTTTAAATATGGTGGCTCATGCCTGTAGTCCCAGCACTTTGGGAGGCCAAAGCAAGAGGATTGCTTGAGTCCACGAGTTTGAGAGAATCCCTGGGCAAAACAGGGAGACCTCATCTTTACAAAAAAATAATAAATTACCTGGACATGGTGGCATGGGCCTGTAGTCCCAGCTATTTGGGAAGCAGAGGTAGAAGGATCACTTGACCGTTAGAGGTCAAGGCTGCAGTGAACCGTGATCATGCCACTACACTCCAGCCTGGGTGGCAAAGTAAGACCCTGTCTTAAAAAAAAAAAACAAAAAAACTAACAAATAATAAAATGAACTTGAAATCCTGTAGCATTCCTTTTTCCCATCCTAGGTCTAATCTCCTTAACCCTCCATAGGTAGCTACTACATGAATTTCATGTGTATTGTTCTAGTCTATATTTTTATACTTTACCTTACATATTGTATCTACAATAATATATTTTATTGTTTTGGATTTTTAAAAATGTGTAAATAGTAAAGTATAGATATTGTTTTGCAAATTTTTTCACTCACCTTTTTTTTTTTACATCTATTAGTATTGATATTTATAAATCCTAGTTAATCCAGTTTAATCATTGTATAATATTCCAGCATATGACCAAACCAGTAATTTTCTATTGATCATCATTTAGGTTGTTTCCAACTTTTCATTATTACGAAGAATGCTATAGTCAAACCTCCACACTATATATACTCTAATGAAAAGCTGTAATTAGTTTTCTAGAGTATATGCCTTAAAGTAGAATTGCTGGTTGTGAATTATGCCCATTTCATCTTTACAAGATTATCTTAAAATTGCTCTCAAAAGTGATTGTACAGGTCCAGAATCCTTTTGAAATTTTTTGGACCACATATATTTCAGAATTCTGAATTTTTTTAATGTAATGTGGTAACATTATGGAATACTCCTAGCAGGTATTCCATAGACCAGCAGTCCCCAATCTTTTTGGCACCAGGGACTGGTTTTGTGGAAGACAGTTTTCCACGGACCGGGATGGGGATGGGGATGGTTTCGGGATGACTCAAGCACATTACATTTATTGTGCACTTTATTTCTATTACTACATTGTAATATGTAATGAAACAATTACACAACTCACCAGAATGTAGAGTCAGTGGGACCCCTGAGCTTGTCTTCCTGCAACTAGCAGATCCCAGCTGGAGGTGATGGGAGACAGTGACAGATCATCAGGCATTAGATTCTCATAGGGAGCCTGCAACCTAGATCCCTTGCATGTGCAGTTCATAACAGGGTTTGTGCTTCTATGAGAATCTAGTGCTGCCACTGATCTGACAGGAGGCAGGGCTCAGGAGGTAATGCAAGTGATGGGGAGTGGCTGTAAATACAGGTGAAGCGTTGCTGGCTTGCCCACTGCTCATCTCCTGCTGTGCGGCCTGGTTCCTAACAGGCTACAGACTGATAGTGGTCCATAGTCTGGAGGTTAGAGACCCCTGCTATAGCCAATATCACATAATCAAACACTAATTCTTTATTAGATAGTCATACCAAGATAAACAAATAAAGACTATAAATAACCTCATACAGCTCAGGCCTGGTTTTGCAGCCAAGTGAGTCCTGAAAAAACTGTTTTCTGAGCTTTTTGGATTTCAGATTTGTACATAAGGGTTTGACAACTTGTACCAATTTTCACTCCTGTCAGCAGTTGTGTGAAAATTTCATTTCCCCACATTTACTTCATGACTTAGCTTTGCCAGGTGTTTAAAAATCTTTTTTTTTTTTTTTGAGATAGGGTCTCACTCTGTCACCCAGGCTAGAGTACAGTAGTGGTGTGATCTCGGCTCACTGCAATCTCAATCTCCTTGGCTCAAGAGATCCTCCTGCCTCAGCCTCCTGAGTAGCTGGGACTACAGGCATATGCCACCATGCTTAGCTAATTTTTGCATTTTTTTTGTGGAGATGAGGTTTTGCCATGTTGCCTAGGCTGGTCTCAAACTCCTAAACTCAAGCAATCTGCCCACCTCAGCCTCCCGAAGTGCTGGTATTACAGGCGTGAGCCACTTTACCCAGCCTTAAAAAACCTTTAAATTATGGAAATTTTTACATGTGAATCAAAGTAGAGATAATAATATAAGAAACTCCCTGACTCCAGGTGTCTATCTTCCAGCTTCAACAACTGTCAGTGTATGGTCAATCTTGTGTCATACCCCTTACACTTCCTCATTCCCTAGATGGTTTTATAGCACATTTCAGATATATCATTCCTTCTGTAATTACTAAAGTATATGGTGTATACTAAAGCATATATCTCTAAAAGATAAGGACTCCTTACATATGTCTATACATATATGCGTGTATATATATACACACACATGTATATATCAATCCCATTATCACACTTAATAAGAAAATTCATAGTAACTTTTTAATGTTATAAAATGTTCAGTGTTTACATTTTCCCACTTATCTCACAGGTCTTTCCCCCCCTTAAAGGTTGTTGAAATTCAAATCCAAACAGCATCCACAGACTGCATTTAGTTAATAAATCTCTTAAACTTCGTTTAATTTGAAGATTTCTCTCCTCTTCTAGGTAGTTTGTTCTGTAATATTTGCCATATTCTGGGTTTTGCTTATTCCATCTGTGTGATGTAGTTTTTGTTCTTTATCTCTTCTATTTTCTGTAAACAGGTCTAGAGCCTTGATTAAATGCAGATTTGATTTTTGCAAGAATACCTCCTCCCGTGCTGTGTACTTATTGCCATCTGTGTGTATCTCTGTTTGTGGTGTTCAGATTGATCAGTGGATTCAGTTGTTTTAGAGTATTGTCAAATGTTTTTATTTTTACCAATCCGAGGAGTATGAGATAGTATTTTACTATTGTTTTAATTTGCATTTCCCTGTTTACCTGTAAAGTTGAACATCTTTTTCTTTGTTCATTTACTACCTTTTTTTTTCTTTCTGACTTGGCTATTCATAGCCTTTGCCCATTTTTCTGAGTGGTTGTTTATTAATTATTTATGATAGTTTGTAGTTTACATAGTAATTCTACATGGAGAATTACTATGTTACATATGTTATAAAATGCTATTTCTCACACTACTACTTTTATATTTACTTATGGTATCTTCTAAACAGAAGTTTTTATATTTTAATGTCAGTTTTATCACCATTTTTGTTAGTAACTGGTGTTTTCATTTTATATTTTAAAAGTTTGCTATATCCTACAGTAGTGTAAGATACTCAGCTTAAAACCAAGTTATATAATTTTCACAACTATTTATTTGTATTATCTATTGCTGTGTAACAAATTATACCAAACTTAGTGGCTGAAAACAACAAATGTTAATTATCTCACAGTTTCTGTGAGTCAGGAATCCAAGAGTGACTCAGCAAAGTGGTTCTGCTTCAGTCATCTCATGCCTTGACTGAAGGAGGGTCTACTTTCAGATTCACTCTTGTGGCTGTCAGCAGGCCTTACTCCCTGCCATGTGGGCCTTTCCACGGAGCTCCCTTACCACATGGCAGCTGATTACATCCAGAGAGAGCAATTCAAGCAAGAGTAAGAGAGAATACCCAAATGGAAGTTATAGTCTTTTTATAACCTAAATCAAAAATAAATTCCTATCACTTTTGCCATATTTATTAAACATAAGTTAATAAGTCTAGCCCATGTTCAAGGGGAGGGGATTACTCAAGGGCATGAATACTAGAAGGCATGGATTACTGGGGGCCATGTTAGGGTTGGCTGCTGTATTAACAGCCCAAATAAAAATAAGAAAATAATTATAAAAGGAAATAAAAATATAAATGATACTAATATTTATTAACCAAATGTAATATTTGCTCACTATTTATAAAGTGAGCCATATGTCAGGTGGGGCACAGTGGCTCATGCCTCTAATCGCAGCCCTTTGGGAGGCCAAGGCAGGCGGATCACTTAAGGTTAGGAGTTCAAAGGCAGGTGGATCCCTTGAGGTTAGGAGTTCAAAGCCAACCTGGACCACATGGCAAAACTCTGTCTCTACTAACAATACAAAAATTAGCCTGGCGTGGTGGCACACACCTATAGTCCCAGCTACTCGGGAGGCTGAGGCAGGAGAATTGCTTGAACCCAGGAGGTGGAGGTTGCAGTGAGCCAAGATCGCGCCACTGCACTCCAGCCTGGGTGACAGAGTGAGACTCCATCTCAAAAAAAAAAAAAATTGTATGCCAGTAGACATTCAGTAAATGTGATATTCACTGATTTTCTTACCATAATTATGGTACCTTTGGTAAATTTTAAAATAAACTTTTAAATTTATATGTTTGTATATCTTAGACTTATTAATGTTTTCTTTCCTTAAAGCTGTATACTTGAAAGATTTTGACATTGCCACCACCAAGTTACTTTTAATCTAGTGTCTAGAATAGATGGACACTTGAATTAATATCAATAGTTGATTTTGGCCCACAGGGAGTAGAGCTGTGGTAATGGAGTGTCAGTATGGGCCAAGAAGAAAAGGTTTCCAGTTAAAAAAAGTCAGTGAGCAGGAAAGCAGGTCTTGTCAGCTCTACAAAGCCACTTGTCCAGCTCGGTAAGCTTTATTTTCTTTTATTTGTTTTTTATTAAGAACTTATTTTTGAATATCTAATACACATATTTTATTAGGTTTATACAGTACCGAAAAGTATACAGTGAATTCTAAGTTTTCTCTTACCCACGTTTGTTCTGTCTTTAAAGCAACAACTCTTACTAGTTTTTTGAGTCATCTTCCAAAGATATTCTGTGTATATGGATGCATATAAAGGCAGAGACAGAGATCTCCTTCTCTTCCCCTATAAATGTTGTTGAAAATCTCAGTAAAGCTCACTAATATTTTCTTTCCTTAAACTTAGATAGTAGTGTACCTTTTTTCTTGATATGAATTCACATAGATTTATTCTCAATCTGAATGTCTATTGTGGTTATCTACTGCAGAGATATGCTACATACTAGTGTTAATGTAATGACATAAACTTTCCTTTTTTTCATTCTTAGTGTATCTCAAAGCTGACTCCATATATGTACATAAAAGTACTATTTTTAATAGCCATATAATATTCCATTTATGGATGAATTATTTAATTCATGTAAGCTGTGAAAGGTATTCCTTATTAGTATTATACAATGCTGCAATTATTAACATTGTACATATTTGTGCACTCCTACAAGTGTTTCAGTAGGAAAAATTCCTAGAAATGAAATTGCTAGGGCAAAGGCTGTATTTTTTAAAAATGTTGACAAATATTGCAAAGTTGCTTTTTAGAGCAATTTTATCAATTTACCAACGTAGTAAGTTCTAGATAGATTAGGACTACAGAGTAGTCATTGCTCTGGGTAAGAATGAAAAATGTGAACCAATGAAAGATTTCACAATGTCCTTTATGAATCTAAATTTTTTAGACATTGAAAGTATTTTAAGACTTTTTAAATATATTAAAAGTGTTTTAAACTATTAGGTAAAATAAAAAATTTAAAAGATAATATGTAGTGGTTGGACTTAGTTGATCTTTGAAACACTTTTAGTATCATATCTCATGTTATTAATACCTCAGCATTCTTGGCCGAGCATGGTGGCTCACACCTGTAATCCCAGCACTTTAGGAGGCCAAGGCGGGTGGATCACAAGGTTAGGAGTTCGAGACAAACCTGGCCAACTGGTGAAACCCCGTCTCTACTAAAAATATAAAAAATTAGCCAGGCGTGGTGGCGGGCCCCTGTAATCCCAGCTACTCGGGAGGCTGAGGCAGGAGAATTGGTTGAATCCAGGAAACGGAGGTTGCTGTGAGCCGAGACTGTGCCACTGCACTCCAGCCTGGGCAACAGAGCAAGATTCCATCTCAAATAAAATAAAATAAAATAAAATAAATACCTTAGCATTCTCAAGAAGTTTTTAAAGCCCATTTACAAGGCTTTTCATATTTAATCCTGTAATATTAACTTTAGGGAATATTTAAACCTGACTGTGAAACAAACTTTCAGTTGCTTTTTTTTTTTCCATTTAGCCTTGACTTGAAACTTTTATCAACTGCTTCTTAAATATAAGCAATATAAAAACTTTAAGTATTACTTGGGAAAAAACCTCTACATGTGAAGAAATAATTTTATTTTCCTTCATTCTCCAAGTACTTTTTGACTACCTACTCTGTGCCCAGAAACCACATTGGGTGCCATGGGAAGGAGGGAAACCAAAAGAGGAATAAAATTTTACTTAATCCCAGGGAATGGTTCAGGAAAAAAAAACTAGTAGACAACATGATAGTATAGAATATACTGTGAAATATATGATTTAACTACCTATTTAGGTATTTAAAGAAGGAATATATCCATACAAATTCATGGCAGGAAAGAAAGTACAATTTAAACTGGATGTTGAAGTTTAAATTGAATTTGGGTGGGTAGAGAGTTAGAAGGGTGATATTGTAGGTTAAGAGAACCATATAAATAAAGCTACAGAGGCCGGGTGCGGTGGCTCATGCCTATAATCCCAGCACTCTGGGAGGCTGAGGCGGGTGGATCACTTGAGGTGAGGAGTTTGAGACCAGCCTGACCAACATGGTGAAACCCTGTCTCTACTAAAAATACAAAAAAAATTAGCCGGGCATAGTGACACATGCCTGTAATCCCAGCTACTGGGGAGGCTAAGGCAGGAGAATCACCTGTGACACTGAATTATCAAGTGGATTTAAGTAATGAAAGATTGGAGGCACAGGCCTGAAAGGAGGCTATTAAAGTAATCTAGGGCCAGGCATGGCAGCTCATGCCTGTAATCCCAGCAGTTCAGGAGGCCAAGGTAGGCGGATCACCTGAGGTCAGGAGGTCAAGACTAGCCTGACCAACATAGAAAAACGCCGTCTCTACTAAAAATACAAAATTAGCTGGCAGTGGTGGCACACGCCTGTAATCCCAGGTACTGTGGAGGCTGAGGCAGGAGAATCGCTTGAATCCAGGAGGCGGAGGTTGCGATGAGCTGAGATCATGCCATTGCACTCCAGCCTGGCAACAAGAGCAAAACTCCATCTCAAAAAATAATAAATAAATAAATAAATAAATAAATAAATAAATAAATAAATAATGTAATCCAGGCATGAGATTCTGCCTTCCAGGAGAATGAAGGGAAGGCAAATCTAGGGGAAAAAAATGGTAAAGTCTGTAAGTACTTAGTTATTTTTCCTCAAATCATGTTTACTTTTAATTTGCTAAGTATTAATACAACTGGGAATATGGCATATATTTTACATAAGCCTCTGAATACTTTACAGATAAATAGAATTTTCTCTAAGCTTAAATGCTTAAAGTACACTTCTGGTTGATAAGATAGATTTTCTTGAGATTATAATATAATGAAACAAATTCTTCTTTATCTTGTATCAAGGATTTACATTAAAAAGGTACAGAAGTTTCCTGAATATAGAGTTCCTACAGACCCCAAAATTGACAAGAAAATTATCAGAATGGAGCAGGAGAAAGCTTTTAACATGCTAAAGAAGAACTTGGTAGATGCCGGTGGTGTTCTTAGGTATGACATTTTTATAGTTCTTTTATTTTACAAATTAATTACCTCAATTTCCAATAATTATTTTGTAAGGGAAATTATAGTTTTCCAATTATTTCATTAAGTAACAGTTTTATAAGGTAGAGATATCAATAGTTCCCTAGATATTAAATTGATTTGCCACTGTGTAAGCCATTGAGTTTCTCACCCCAAGTTGTAGATAATTCAGACCAAAGAATTATACCATACCGTATAGCATATACTCTGTATACCATATACTATGTAAAAGTTTTTCTCAAAATGACAGACATATTTAATATACTTTATTATATATTAGTACTTTGTTTTAGATACTTACTATGAGCAGAAACTGCAGCCGCCTGTCATTTTTTTTAAGCTAATCTTTGATTACTTATGGCAGCCAGAAATGAATTCTAAGCCCTAAATAAAATTCCATTTTACACCTTTTATGCTTTAGGTTTTAAATGAGAAATATTAGCATTCTTTTTTACTTTCCTTTATGTGTCAGTCCGGGTGAATGATTTGTTATTGTATAATAGATTTAAGTGTATGGAATATCGTTTTTATGTGATCTTTAAAAAAACTTTTAGGTATGTGAAAATAAATTGAGTCAATAATTAGATCCTTCAGTGAAAGTCAAAATATCACTAAAACAATTAGATCCTGCAGTTTGAAGAACATTGCATATAATTTTTAAGTAGGCAGTTATCAGTCATTGTAAGAATTTTATACAGAAATACCAATTAAAGCAGCATCCTACCAGATTAGTTCATTTTCCTACCGTCTTTTTTTTTTTTTTTTTTTTCGCATGGCTCTCCAAGAGATCTGCATTCACCTTTAGTTAATTCTCTTGCTCACTTGGCCAGCAGGAGCTGGGAGTGCTGTAGAGGCAGTATGTTGAGCTCCTGTGAGGGAAGAATCAACCATAAAGTTCAATCTTGACAGGTTCTATCTTTGATTGGAAGGATGGTAGGTGTAACAGAGAGTGTAATTTGGGGCAAATGTTTGATGAATGGGAAAATACACAGTTCAAAAGATGATGATTTACAATGTCTTCTCTTTATTTTGCGGCAAAATGTACTTAATATGAATTTTCCCGTGAACCCAAAATAATACAATTAATATGAAATTTAAAATGCCATTTTCATATATACTTAAAATTCCTCTATCTCCCTCAACTGTAGGACCACAGTGAAAGTCTATAAATATTTACAAATATTTAAATTTAATTGGATATAAAATAGATCTTAGAAGTTAAGAGATCATTTTAAATTTTATTTGATATGAAATAACCATATATAATTTTTTTTAAAGGATTAATCCTTCTCTTTATGAGTATTAACCTAAGTAATTATGATTCCTACTTTGGTCTAATAGTATTAAATAATTTTAATGTTTAAATTTTAGTAATTCTAAATACTTTCTCTTACCAGGTGGTATGTACAGTTACCTACACAGCAAGCTCATCAGTATCATGAATTAGAGACTCCCTGCCTCACTTTGTCACCTTCTCCTTTTCCTGTGTCTTCTGTTGAAGAAGAGGAAACTGCAGTTAGAGATGAGAATTGTGCATTACCCTCACGTTTACATCCTCAAGTAGCCCATAAGATTCAAGAATTAGTATCACAGGGAATAGAACAAGTGTATGCAGTAAGGAAGCAGCTAAGGTACAATAGAAGAGCATTGTTCTTTTACATTTTTCAGTTTTGTTTGTTGCTTTAAATAATACAGTGAACATTGGAGATATTTTCCAAAATATATGCTGTCAGGGTAGATAAGGAATATAGTTTATTATTTTATTAAGATCTTATTTATAAACTGATCGTTTTCTAACAAATGTTTGGCAAGCAATGGTGTAGTATGGTTTATTATAATTCTGATTACTCATTTGAGACATTCTATATTTGGATTTGGCAAATTGGACTATTTCTAAATGATGTATAAAATGAATTAGTTAATAAATACTTTTAGAGAAAAAACCTTTGTAGAACCGAAGATTTTAAAATCTAGGCCAAGATACGTATTTCAAACTATTTGAAATGCAGTTAAATTTTATTACAACACGAGAATTTGGATAATTCTTTGTCTAATGAAATTTTATTTGTAGTACTCTGGTCTAAGTTTTTGATCCTCAGGAAATAATTATATAAGTAATTATATAATTACTCGTTATGTGTGTGCCAGGTACTGTGCTAGGCTTTTTACATGTATGATCTCATTTAGTCTTACAATAGCACTATAAAGTTGTATATTTATCCGAATTCTACACATGAGAAACTGGAATCTCAGAGTGGTTAAATAATTGGCTTAAGAGGCAGTGGCAGAGCCACGCGCAGTGGCTCATGACTATAATCCCAGCACTTTGGGAGGCCAAGGAGGGGGGATCACGAGGTCAGGAGATCGAGACCATCCTGGCCAACATGGTGAAACCTCATCTCTACTAAAAATACAAAAAATTAACTGGGTGTGGTGGCACGCACCTGTAGTCCCAGCTTCTTGGGAGGCTGAGGCTGGAGAATTGCTTGAACCCTAGAGGCGGAGGTTGCAGTGAGCCGAGATTGTGCCACTGCGCTCTACCCTGGCAATAGAGCAAGACTCCGTCTCAAAAAAAAAAAAAAAAAATTAGAAAAGGCAGTGGCAGAACTGAAATTTAGGCCTAACTCTATAGCCTGTGCCCATTACCATGATTTATGATACTTAGCCTTGCTCTTACTGATTATTGTGTAATCTGATCTGAATAACAAAATAAATATAGTAAGCCCCCTCTTAAAGTCATCAATAGGTTCTTGAAAACTGCTACTTTAAGCGAAAGGAAATACAGCACGTCCTTGAGTAATATCGTTCTGCTCAATGCCTTTTTTTCTCTTGTTTTTTAGCTTTTTTTGTAAAAGAGACAGGGATCTTGCTAAGTTGCCCAGGCTGGTCTTGAAGTCCTGGCCTCAAATGATCTACCCAAGAAGATGGGATTGCAGGAGCAAGCTACTGCACCTGATTCAGTGTTGTTTTCTTACAGCATTGGAGAAAGTAATTTGGTTTTGTTATGTCCTTTCACTTAAGGTCTCAATTTCCAGGAACCTAACAATGATGTTAACTGAGAACTTACTGTAATTCCTAGAATTATTTCCTAATTAATACATGACTTTTCTATTTAGCAGTTTTCTTAGATGTTTTATATTTATTTCCATTGGGGCATCATTAGCTTAAGGCAAAAATTTGGTAAAGCCATTCACTATTTACTAAACCTGAATCTTAAGAAGGGAAGTATAATACAGTTCTGTGATTTGGTCTACCAAATGTAATAAGCATATGTATGTTAAATTTTATCATTTCTTTAATGTATTGATTTTTTATACAATTAAATAACAGTGCTGCCTTCTATTTCTATCTTCTTTTGTCTCCGTGTAAAATTCAAGCCCATCATATTTCATATAATGTTAATTGATGCTTTTGGAAGCAATGTAACATGATGTTTACGCACATAACCTGGGTATAGGCCCAAGCTCTTATTTACTAGGTAGGTGTATGATTTTGGGCAAATTATTTCACTTCTACAGTACTCAGTTCTATCATCTGTAAAGTGGGAATGATAATTGTATCTATGTCGTTGATCATTAAGGGTTAAAGGAGATATTTGATGTGAAGTGTTCCATACAGTGCCTGACATAGTAATCATTAAAAACATTATACTTAAACTGAAAATAGTGATTTCTTTAAATTCATAAAAATATCAAAGCCCAGCCGGGCGTGGTGGCTCATGCCTGTAATCCCAGCACTTTGGGAGGCCAAGGCAGGTGGACTGTGAGGTCAGGAGATCGAGACCAGCCTGGCCAACATAGTGAAACCCAGTCTTTACTAAAAATACAAAAAATTAGTCATGCGTGGTGGCACACTCCTGTAGTCCCAGCTACTCAGGAGGCTGAGGCAGGAGAATTGCTTGAACCCAGGAGGCAGAGGTTGCAGTTGAGCCGAGATCACGCCACTGCACTGTAGCCTGGGCAACAGAGCGAGACTCCATCTCAAAAATAATAATAATAATAACAAAACTCACTCTAATATATTTAGATGTTTACCAATGAAAATATTACGTTTCTATAGTCTATAATAATTCTGTGTTGTATGGGAAAATTTTAAGTAGGAAAATATAAATTACTTACAGAGCTATAAACCATACTTCATAGAGGTTTATACTGAAAGAGAACCTTTATCTCTTTGGATCTAAAGGCATATTGCTAAATGGTTTATGTCTTTATTCCATTTTGTATTCTTTACAGAAAATTTGTGGAAAGGGAACTGTTCAAACCCGATGAGGTACCTGAAAGACATAATTTATCTTTTTTTCCAACTGTAAATGATATAAAAAATCACATCCATGAGGTACAGAAATCCTTGAGAAATGGAGATATGGTATATAACTCAGAGATTATTCCGGCAACGGTATGATTACAACCATAATTCCTTATTACAGAGTTTCTCAGCTTCTGTTAATATTTAGTCTAATAAGAATGGCTACTCTTAGGCCATCTGAATAACTGCAGTATAAGAAAATATAATAGCCTAGGTGTGGTAGCTTATGCCTGTAATCCCAATACTTCGGGAGGCCGAGAAAGGTGGATCGCCTGAGGTCAGGAGTTTGAGATCAGCCTGGCCAACACGGTGAAACCCCATCTCTACTAAAAATACAAAGATTAGCTGGGCATGGTAGTGGGTGCCTGTAATCCTAGCTACTTGGCAGGCTGAGGCAGGAAAATCACTTGAACTCAGGAGGTGGAGGTTGCAGTGAGCCAAGATTGTACCACTGTACTCCAGCCTGGGAGACTCAATGAGACTCCATCTCAAAAAAATATATATATGTATAGCATCTTTTTCTTAAAATGTAAATACTCTGAATGTTTAGAAAATGACTAAAAGTTTTTTATTACTTTCACAAGAAGAAAAATCAGTGAATTCCAACTCTATGATAAAAACACTGGCCAGGCACAGTGGCTCGTGCCTGTAATCCCAGCACTGTGGGAGGCCGAGGCGGGCAGATCACCTGAGGTCAGGAGTTCGAGACCAACCTGACCAACATGGCAAAACCCCATCTCTACTAAAAATACAAAAATTAGCTGGGTGTGGCCGGGCGCAGTGGGTCACGGCTGTAATCCCAGCACTTTGAGAGGCCGAGGTGGGCAGATCACAAGGTCAGAAGATCAAGACCATCCTGGCTAACACATCTTTACTAAAAATACAAAAAATTAGCTGGGCATGGTGGTGGGCGCCTGTAGTCCCAGCTACTTGGGAGGCTGAGGCAGGAGAGTGGAGTGAACCCGGGAGTCAGAGCTTGCAGTGAGCCGAGATCACACCACTTTACTCCAACCTGGGCAACAGAGCGAGACTTCATCTTAAAAAAGAAAAAAAAAAATTAGCTGGGTGTGGTGGCACATGCCTGTAATCCCAGCTACTTGGGAGGGTGAGGTAGGAGAATCGCTTGAACCTGGGAGGCAGAGGTTGCAGTAAGCTGAGATAGCACCACTGCACTCCAGCCTGGGAGACTGAGTGAGACTTCATCTCAAAAACAACAACAGAAAACCACTAATCTTTATTTTAAAATCAACATGTATTTTCTCTGTAAAAATTATTCTTACTAATTTAACAGACATTTATTGAGTACTATTGTATATATTTCCTCTCCCTTTTTTTAATAAATGGGCAAATTTAAATACAGTTGTTTGGGCCGGGTGCGTTGGCTCGTGCCTATAATCCTAGCACTTTAGAAGGCTGAGGCAGGTGGATCACCTGAGATCAGGAGTTCGAGACCAGCCTGGCCAACACAGTGAAACTCCATTTCTACCAAAAATACAAAAATTAGCTGGACGTGGTGGCAGGTGCCTATAGTCCCAGCTACTCGGGAGGGTGAGGCAGAAGAATCACTTGAATCCGGGAGGCAGAGGTTGCATTGAGCTGAGATCATGCCATCACACTCCAGCCTGGGTGACAATAGCAAAACTCCATCTTAATTAATAACTAAATATCCATCCATCCATCCTTCCATCCATACAGTTGTTCATACCTGATTGCCCAAAGTGATAATGTTGGTTCCATATGTCATCTATGGATATCAGTTGAACTCATACTTATTTATTTATTTATTTTTTTTTTTTTTGAGACAGAGTCTCTCTCTCTTGCTCAGGCTGGATTGCAGTGGCATGATCCTGGCTCAGTGCAACCTCCATCTCCCAGTTTCAAGCGATTCTCCAGCCTCAGCCTCCCAAGTAGCTGGGATTACAGGTTTTAGCCACCATGCCCAGCTAATTTTTTGTTTTTATTAGAGACGGGTTGCACCATGTTGGCCAGGCTGGTCTTGAACTCCTGACCTCGCATGATCTGCCCTCCTTGGCCTCTCAGAGTGTTGGGATTACAGGCATGAGCCACCGCGTCCCACCTTAACTCATAGTTTGATATGGTAGTTTCTCCCTGAATATTAGTCATTTCTGTGAAAATTTTGCCTACTCTGAAGATATTAATTACCCAGAAACAGCTAATTACAATACAGCCAGTGATTATGCCATTAAATCTGAGGTGCAATATCTTTTGCTCTCCTAACTTCTATTATCCAAATGCAGTATCTGAAAAAATATGGATATTTTAAAAGCCAAAACTGTTTCTTGCAATCTATAACTCTTTGTCTTTTTTCTTTTTTTTTTTAAGATAGAGTTTCACTGTTGCCCAGCCAGAGTGCACTCGCACAATCACGGCTCACTGCAGCCACGACCTCCCAAGACTCACGCAGTCCTCCCACCTTAGCCTCCTGGCAGCTGGAGCTACAGGCACCAGCCATTACACCTAGCTAATTTTTTAATTTTTTGTAGAGACTGAGTCTCACTTTGTTGCCCAGGCTGATCTCAAACTCCTGGCCTCAAGCGCTTCTCCAGCCTTGGCTTCCCAAGCCTTATGGGCGTGACCCACTGTACCCAGCCCAATAGCTCTTAATTATTCACTATCTAAATGTTTTTTTTTTTTTTGGAGACGGAGTCTTGCTCTGCCGCCCAGGCTGGAGTGCAGTGGCCGGCTCTCAGCTCACTGCAAGCTCCGCCTCCCGGGTTCACGCCATTCTCCTGTCTCAGCCTCCCGAGTAGCTGGGACTACAGGCGCCCGCCTCGTCGCCCGGCTAGTTTTTTGTATTTTTTAGTAGAGACGGGGTTTCACCGTATTAGCCAGGATGGTCTCGATCTCCTGACCGCATGATGCACCCGTCTCGGCCTCCCAAAGTGCTGGGATTACAGGCTTGAGCCACCGCGCCCGGCCACTATCTAAATGTTAGAAGTAGTCCTTGTCATCTACACTTGTTGTCTAAATTCCTGCTCTCTAAACTCAGGAATTTAATATATTTGTATAGTAAAGTATACTTCTGCTTGGAAAATGTGAACAAGTGAAGAGAGTAGTTTCAGAATAAATCACATGCTGTGAATAAAATACGACAGTTGTAATGACATCTTAAGATATTTTTCAGTATAAGAGCTTTATTTTTACTGAAATAAATGTTTCCATTTCAGCTTCAATGGACTACAGACAGTGGGAATATTCTCAAAGAGACCGTGACAGTTACATTTGCAGAAGGTAGGTTTTCTTGAATACGTTTAAAATATAAATTCAAACAGTGTTTAACTGGAAGGAACTTAAGATATTATGTCATCTAATCAAATTTTATAGATAAGGAAACCAGGATCCAAAGACGTGGGAGCAGCTTTGTTATGGTTTATCAACATAATTCCTGCTATTTTAATTTCCTCTTATACTTTGCTTTTAATGCTTTTTTATGACTGAAATTTTGAAGCTGATAACTAGCACAGTTAACTGTAGCTAATTCACTATAAGTCTGGCTAATTCCAGTAGTCATAACCCTAAGATGCCCTGATCTGGGAACTATGGTCCATTTTTTATGGTTGTTTTTTCTCCTGTGTTCTTACTGCTGTGCCCTTTCAATATTCCAAACTTATTTCCACCCTTTTGCATTTGTTCTTTCTTCTGGAAATGTCTTTTTTCTTCTGCATGGCAAACTCCTCTTAGTACTCAAATTGTAAACTCTTTTGTTTTAAGTACATTCGTAACTTCACCCCCTATATAAAGTTAAACCTCTGAATTTCTTTTTTTGTTTTTGAGACAGAGTGTCACTCTGTCACCCAGGCTGAAGTGCAGTGGTACAATCTCGGCTCACTGAAACCTCCGCCTCCCAGGTTCAAGTGATTCTCCAGCCTCAGCCTCCCAAGTAGCTGGGATCACAGGCGCATGCCACCATACCTGGCTAATTTTTGTGTTTTTAGTCAAGATGGGGTTTCGGCATGCTGGCCAATCTGATCTCAAACTCCTGACCTCAGGTGATCCACCCACCTTGGCCTCCCAGAGTGCTGGGATTACAGGCATGAGCCACTGTGCCCGACCAAACCTCTGAATTTCTATAATGAGCAACTGACTGATAGCATTTACTGAGCTCAGCAACACTGGCAAAAGAATAGAGCATTGGTAGGGCAGGAGAGAGAATAAAGGACTTACTAGGTTTGTAAAGCTGAGTTATCTGAGCCATTTCAGTGGAGTGGATTGGGAGGAAGCCATATTGGGGTGATTGAAGGGTGAATGGGAGATGAGGAAGGAGTAGGGACTCCTTAAAAAGTGTGCCACTTTTTCAGGAATTTTGCAATGGCAAATAGGGTTGAGGGAAGGTATTTTAAGATAGTAGAGAACTGAAAAGATAGATGAAGATGGTGATGGGAAGTTGAAACTTCTGTTGGCTTCCCTTTTCTCTGTAAGAGTGCTAAGGATAAGGAAAGGTTTGAAGAAGGGTGGCATGGAAATGCAAATTAGAAACTATCCTGGATAGAGAGTAAAACATTGCCAGATACAGGTGAAGGTCCAATCAAAGTTAATAATGAATTGGTATTAGTAGAATTAGTGAGTTTCTTTTTCAGTGGCACTCAGCTTCCCGTGTATTGGGAAGGAAAGCCATTTTTATGCAGAGTTAGGGTTTTACTTGAGGGATATGACCAAAGGACAGAGAGGCAAGAGAGTTTAGGTACTTGTGAAAGAGTAACTGAAATTATAGACCTAGGACTGTAAGCTGGATGGGGAACGAATTTTATTAAGAAAGAGGTTGATGGATCTGAAGAAAACTGAGGGATTAATTGACTGGAGGTTCACATGAGGTTGAAGAACAATTGTGGTGAAGTGCCTGAGCAAAATTTCTGGAAGAATAAGAGATTATAGCTGGGCACAGTGGCTCCCACCTGTAATCTCAGAACTTTGGAAGGCCAAAGTAGGCGGATCATTTGAGGTCAGGAGTTTGAGACCAGCCTGGCCAACATAGTGAAACCTCGTCTCTACTAAAAATATAAAAATTAGCTGGGCGTGGTGGCACATGCCTGTAATCCCAGCTACTCAGGAGGCTGAGGCAGGAGAATCGCTTGAACCCGGGAGATGGAAGTTGCAGTGAGCCGAGATTACGCCACTGCACTCCAGCCTGGATAGCAGAGCAAGACTCCATCTCGAAAACAGAATAAAAATAAAAAAATAAGAGGTTATGATCAGAGAATGAGCTGTTTGAACTTCAGATTTTAGAGGTAGGATCATCCAGAGTATGACGATAGTGGTGGGTGACTACAGTAGTGAAGTAAAAGGACATTAATAATGAAGAAGCCAAGACATGCTTGAGTGCTATTTAGTCCTCTCAGTGGTCCATTGAGAAAGGACTCTTATGCTGATTTTACAGATGAGGAAGCTGAAGTTTAGAAACTGAGTTATAGGATGGATGCAGTGACTCACGCCTGTAATCCCAGCACTTTGGGAGGCCAAGGTAGATGGATCACCTGAGGTCAGGAGTTCAAGACTAGCCTGGTCAGCATGGTGAAACCCTGTCTCTACTAAAAATACAAAAATTAGCTGGGCATGGTGTCACACGCCTGTAGTCCCAGCTACTCAGGAGACTGAGGCAAGAGAATCTCTTGAACCCGGGAGGCAGAGCAATGAGCCGAGATTGCGCCGCCGCACTCCAGCCTGGGCAACAGAGCGAGTCTGTCTCAAAAAAAAAAAAAAAGAAAGAAAAGAAACTGAGTTATATAGCATATTGAAGGTCACACAGAAAGCTAGTACTTAAATCCATTCTTCTCTGATACTATAGCCATTTTAAAACTAGTATGGAAGCAATAAATATTCATTGATAATTAGGTTTTCTTTTTCTGTTTTGAGACAGGATTTCACTCTGTCACCCATGCTTGAGTGCAGTGGGACGATCTTGGCTCATCGTACCCTCTGCCTCCCGTGCTCCAGCGATCCTCCCACCTTAGCCCCCCAAGTAACTGGGACTACAGGCACATGCCACCACACCCGGCTAATTTGTGTATTTTTACTGGAGACAAGGTTTCACCATGCTGCCCAGGCTGGTCTCAAACTCCTGGTCTCAAGTTATCCATCTGCCCCGGCCTCCCAAAGAGCTGAGATTACAAGCGTGAGCCACTTCGCCTGGCTGATAATTAGTTCTTCATTGACTTAAAGAGATGAATATATTTGAGTTGACGTATAAGAATTACATGAGAATGATTCAAATTCCCTACAATTAGTTTAACTTTGAGATATTAAAAAAAGAGTTTTAATTTTTATTCATTATACCAAAATGAGTTATTGAAATAAATTTAATGCTGTTATCATTAAAGAACAATTTTTCCAGGTATTATCCTAGTTACTAGGGCTACAAAAGGTGAATTAAGTTTGATGTTAATTGAGAAGCTCCTTAAATTTCACACATCTAGAGAAGCTTAGTATAGTCCAGCATTATAGTACGGAGAACAGACTAGATTCGCGTTACAGATATAGTGTATTTCAAGGTAAAAAAAATATATATATATATAGTTGTGCCTCTGTATCTATGGGTTCTGTATCCATGGCTTCAACAAACCACTGATAAAAAATATATTTTTAATTGGATGTATACCAAACATGTACATATATTTTTTCCTTCTTATAGTCTAGAGATGATTTAAAGTATATTGGAGGACTTCTACCTTGTATTGTGTATTATAGGTAATCCAGAGAGGATTTAAAGTTTGTGAGAAGATATGCTTAGATTATATGCAAATACTATGCCATTTTATATCAGGAACTGAGCATCTGCAAATTTTTATTTCTGACGGAGGTCCTGGAACCAGTCTCCCATGGATATGGAGGGAGAATCCCATTCTAGATCTACCAAATTAAAATTAATGGAGGTTAAACCTAGGAATCTATATTTTCTTAAACATCCCTTAGAGATTCTCATTATCTGCCAGGTTCTGCAAATAGTGGGCTGCATCAGCAGTCCCCAGCCTTTTTGGCATCAAGGACCGGTTTTGTGGAGCACAATTTTTCCACAGACCCAGGGTGGAGAGTTGGGGGGATGGTTTTGGGATGAAACTGTTCCACCTCTGATCATCAGGCATTAGATTCTCATAAGGAGCATGCAACTTAGATCCTAGAATCTAATGCCTCTGCTGATCTAACATGAGGTAGAGCTCACGCAGTAAGGCTTGCTTGCCCCATGCTCACCTCCTGCTGTGCAGCCCAGTTCCTAACAAGGCACAGACTGGTAGGGTCAGGGACCCTTGGGCTAGATGACTTACTGAAGTCCTTTGCAAAACTTTGAAATTAGTTGGTATTTTAGTTCTGATAGAAAGGGTTGTAATAAAGTATTTTTATGACTTCAGAGAAGCCATAAAAATTATTTTGTTGGCCGGGCGCGGTGGCTCAAGCCTGTAATCCTAGCACTTTGGGAGGCCGAGACGGGTGGATCACGAGGTCAGGAGATCGAGACCATCCTGGCTAATACGGTGAAACCCCGTCTCTACTAAAAAAAAAAAAAAAAAAAAAAAAAAAAAAAAAAAAAAAAAAAAAAACCGGGGCCCACGGGGGGGGAAGAGCGAAAACCCCTCCAAAAAAAAAAAAAAAAAAAAATTTGTTTTAATAGTTTCTTTAATATAATTTAGGAAATTCACCAGGAGAATCAATTACCACCAAAGTGGAAACAAATCAGACAGGGGGTTCTTTGTCTCCTGAGCCAACCCACTTGCTCTCCTCACTCTCCTCATTTCAGCCCAAAATATTTACACAACTGCAGGTAGGTATCCAGTAAAATATCCAAATTTGAAGTCCTTCTCTTTATTCCTCAATTCACCTCTTCTTCTAGGGATTTTAGAGAATTGTTACAGAATTATAATAATGATTAAATATGTTTTCATTGTTAATTTCCTGATCTTTTTGTTTCTTGATTTAAGATAACTCAAACAGTATGTTTTTTAAAAGTTTAAGGTTGACTATGAATGCAATAAATTTAGTTGTACTACTTTTCCCTTGATTCTTATTTCTTTCTTCATTTAATATTTATTTGTAACCATACTCTTTTTATTTGTTCGGATTTTTTGATAAAAGAATAGTATATCCTATGAAAATATCATACATAGTAAATTCAAACATTTTGATGTAACTCTTTTTGGTTTAAAAGGGTTTGCAGTTACAACCAAGGTTCACCTCTCCTGATGAATCACCAGCTCTGATATCAGTAAATAACCAGCCATCCTCTAGTCCTTCAGGACTTCTGGATCCAATAGGAAGTGCTGTAATGAATAATAATTCTCTACTGCTTGGTCAAAGTCATAGCCTTCAAAGAGATACATGCCTAACCCAAAACAATAGTACTGCTTCCACCATGGGTAACCTTCCAGAACCAGATCAAAATCTAGTTGGAATGGACCAGCTGGTAGAAGTTGGAGGTGTTGAGGATACAGGGAATCTGGAAGGAACTGTTCATCGAATTCTGTTGGGAGATGTGCATACTATTCCAATACAGATTATAGACAACCACTCAGCTCTTAGTAAGTTGAAATCAATTTGTGATGTTATTGTTGTAACCTTTGTGGATTATCAACACTATTTTATACTATAAATAAAACTACTATTTCTTCCCAGTGCGTCTCTGATATTATATAAGTGATGCAAAATTATGAGAGAGAAGGAGGAGATTTCATTAGCCTGAGTTTTAGAACTTTTAACCTTTAATTTTTTTCTTCTCCTTATTTCTAATTATTTAGTGCCATAGAAATTACTGTTCCCTCATTACCTGTTTTCCATGGAAAATCTGTGGTAATGTGAAACCAGGAAGGTCATTTTAGAGTACATGAAAAAAATAGGAAAAAATTAAACAAGGAAAAATATTTTCATGCAAAGTTATTATGGAAGAATTGATATATACACACATACACAAAGAAAAGTGAAATGAAGTACGCATATATAAAGGTTAAAAGGAAGATTTTCATTTTTGGTTTTTTGTTGTTTTGAGACAGAGTCTCATTGTGTCACCCAGGCTGGAGTGCAATGATGCAATCACAGGTCACTGCAGCCTTGTTCTCCTTGGTTCAAGCAATCCTTCCACCTCAGCTTCCCAAGTAGCTGGGACCATAGGCACACGCCACCATAATGGGCAAATTATTTAAATTTTTTTTTTTTTAAAGAGATGGGGGCTCACTATGTTGCCCAGGCTGGTCTCGAACTCCTGGGCTCAAACAGTCCTCCCACCTCAGCCTCCCAAAGTGCTGGGATTACAGGAGTGAGCCACTGCACCTGGCTGAAAGGAAGATTTGGAATTACAAAATAAATGTTGAGTTGAAAGGGAACTAGTAAGACTTGGGCATTTAGGTTTAACCTAAGACCTTGTTACCTTGACTTTATTACTAATCTCTGTCAACATAGAAGTAAACTCTGTTAACTCCTACTTTATCTGTTACTTCTTTGCACACAAATTGTTCTGGATTGGGCACTTTTGTGGGAAAAGATTTGCAGTTTGCTTTGAAAACAAAAGTTTTCACAGAAGTTATTTTAGAATATAAAATATTTTCCCCTCTCTTCCAGTGTCATGAAGTATATTAACTTTTAGGATTTTCTGTTTGTTTTAAAGTTGAAGAAAATCCAGAAAGTACCATTTCTGTGAGCCAAGTTAAACAAGAACCCAAAGAACCAGCATTGTCTATGGAAGCAAAAAAAATTGTGGACTATAAGAAATTATCTGCTATATAAATTATTGAAGCTTTTCAGAATTTACAACTCTGGTGACTTCTGATGTCTTAGAAAAGAAGGTGAATATAGTCAAAGCGTGGCATTGAGATAATTGGACTGAAGACCAGTTTGATGAGAAGCTTTTATTTAAAACTGATGTATTTATTGCCAGTTCCATATTTTTACCTTCCTTAAGAGATGTTTTACTCTTCTTATTTTGTGTAATTTTTGTGCTCTTTGATTATCTAATAAGGCCAGTATTTCAAAAGCTCTTTTGAACTTATCCACAGTAATACAGTCTGAACACAAATAATTTAGTTAACTTATCCTTGGAAATATTCAATTTTGGTTCTTACAAAACAGAAAAGAACAACAGCAACAGCAACATTGTGTGAATGTATGTTTGTATGTATGTATGTATATCATGAATTTTTTTAAGTTCTGAAGGAACTTGTTCTCTCTTTAAAGTTGTGAAGAAATTTTTAATTGCCGGACAGGTAAGAAAATGTTTATAATCTATCTCATTAAGAAAGATGAAGTATTAGATTTTACATCATAACACAAAGTCCAGCAGCTATATCTGTGGAGACTGTGCAGTTGTATTTTAGCCTCTTCCCTTCTAATTTTTGTACTTTTAACTACAAACCAACAGTATATTAATAGTTATCTAATAGAAATTTAAAGTGTCTTGGTAAGTACTGAGAATTTTTACTTGAATTAATCAGATAAGCAACAGAAATCAGCATATGTAGCATGGCTTTGTGCTAAATTGGAAGTAAAACACCATAGGTAGAAAGATGTAGAAATTGAGAGAATTGAAAAAGAATAATAGAATTCCTTGGTGTTTACAGATAATTTGGGAAACTTTTTGATGACAGCAGAGGATTTTTTTTTCCCCTTATTTTGTAATGAAGATCCAGTGCTGGTTAAAAAATAATTTCATTTGTAGTTACATTTTCTATGCCAGAGCTCTTACTGAATTGATGGGGTATTAGGATTTCTAGTATTTTAAGGTAAGTATTTATAGTTTAAAATTTAGTTTATATTTAAAACTTTAAAACATCTGATCTGGGATATTTTCTTTGTTAAGTAAGTATATTAACTTCAAATACCAAATAAGTACTAAGCAGTATATTCATTATAAGCATCTGTTGTCTAAAGATTGATGCTAGGCTGGACATGGTGGCTCATGCACTTTGGGAGACGTAGGTGGGTGGACTACCTGAGGTCAGGAGTTCAAGACCAGCCTGGCCAACACGGTGAAACCCCATTTCTACTAAAAATACAAAAATTAACTGGGTGTGGTGGTGGGCCCTGTAATCCCAGCTACTTGGGAGGCTAAGGCAGGAGAATCGCTTGAACACTGGAGGCGGAGGTTGCAATGAGCCAAAATCGCACCATTGCACTCCAGCCTGGGCAGCAAGAGAGAAACTCCATACAAAAAAAAAAAAAAAAAAGATTGGTAAACTAGAAATATCAACTATAATTTCAGGAAATTAACCTAAAGGCTTTTGTTTCTCCAGAGACCATTTGTGGGTATATTTTATATGTTAAAAATAAAGATTTTAGGCCGGACGCGGTGGCTCAAGCCTGTAATCCTAGCACTTTGGGAGGCCGAGACGGGCGGATCAGAGGTCAGGAG
>NW_016807978.1:1167963-1180867 GCF_001698545.2 Rhinopithecus bieti | reverse complement strand
TGTTTTGGCACCATGACATTTTCAAGTACAGCTTTATATTTTAGGAGTAATGGCAAAGTATGTGATCAAAAGAGAAGGGATTATTAATTTTTCCCTCTTTGCTTTTTTTTTAAACTTTTTTCCACTCTGTACCTATTTTTGAGCACCTTGGAAATCTTAATCTCTCCAGAAGGGATACTGCATTGGCTCTTCTCCATCAGCTGGCTTAGACATCAAACATTTTTGAATCATGTACCAGGAGGGATTTTATTTTTAAATATCTTTATTGAGATATAATTGAAATACAATAAACTGTACATATTAAAATACCCAATCTGATAAGTTTTGTCATATGTATACAGCCATGAAGTCATCACCATAAGCAAGGTAATGAACATATTCATCACTCTCAAAGTTTCATAGTACCTCTTTGTGATCCATTCTTACTTAATCCTCCTTGCCCCCGACCCCACCATCACCAGACCACTGATCTGCTTTCTTTAAGATCAGTTTGCTACAAATGAAATCATAGTATGAACCTTTTTTGATCTGGCTTTTGTCACTCAGCATAGTAATTTTGTGATTTGTCTATATTGTAGCATTTATGAATAAATCATTTATTGCTGCTGAATAGTATTGCATTTTATGAATATATCATAATTTGTTTATTCTTTTGATGATAGACATTAATAGTTCTAGGCTATTATGAATAAAGTTTCCATGAACATCTGTGTACAAGTCTTTGTATAGACTTATGCTTTCATTTCTCTTGGGTAAATATCTACGAGTAGAATGCCTGGGTCATATGTTAGGTATACATTTAGCTTTTTAACAAACTGCCAAATGATTTTCCAAAGTGATTGTAACAATTTATATTCCCACCGACAGTGTATGAAAGTTCCAGGTTCTCTATATCCTAGCCAACACTTGTTATGAACAGTTTTTAGGTTTTAGAGATTTTAATAGGTGGGTAGTAGTATCTTACTGTGGTTTTAATTTCCATTTCTCTAATAACTGACCACTACTGAGCATCTTTTCATGTTGTATTTGCCATCTCTATCTCTGTATCTTCTTTATTGATGTGTCTGAAACTTTTGCCCACTTTTTTTTTTTTTTTTTTTTTTAAAAAAAGACCGGGTCTTGCTCTGTCACCCAGGCTGGAGTGCAGTGGTGTGATCTCAGGTCACTGTAACCTCCGCCTCCCAGGCTCAAGCAATCCTCCTACCTCAGCCTCCCTAGTAGATGGGATTACAGTCATGCGCACCATGCCTGGCTAATTTTTTGTAGAGATGGGGTTTCACCATGTTACCCAAGCTAGTCTCAAACTCCTGGGCTCAAGAAATCCACCCACCTTGGCCTCCCACAGTGCTGGGATTACAGGCACGAGCCATCATGCCCAGCCTCGCCCACTTTTATTTTTGTTTTCTTATTTGTTTTTTATTCTTTTTTTAAAAACCACAACCAGCATCATAGCTCACCCACTTTTAAATTGTTTTCTTTTTTTTTTTTTTTTTTGGAGATGGAGTTTTGCTCTTGTCACCCAGGCTAATGTGCAATGGCATGATCTCAGCTCACTGCAACCTCCGCCTCCCAGGTTCAAACAATTCTCCTGCCTCGGCCTCCCAAGTAGCTGGAATTACAGGCACCCACCACCACACCTGGCTAATTTTTGTATTAGTAGTAGTGACGAGGTTTCACCATGTTGACCAGGCTGATCTTGAACTCCTGATCTCAGGTTATCCACTCACCTTGGCCTCCCAAAGTGCTGGGATTACAGGCATGTGCCACCACACCCAGCTAATTTTTGTATTTTTTAGTAGAGATGGTGTTTCGCCATGTTGGCCAGGCTGGTCTCTGCACTCCTGACCTCAGATAATCTGCTGGCCTCCCAAAGTGCTGGTGCTGAGATTTCAGGCGTGAGCCAACGTGCCCAGCTCCACCTGTGCTTTCAACTGACTACAAATCTGAGAGGTTCTCACATCCCCTTTTAGGTTTGATAATTTGCTAGAACAACTCACAGAACTCAGCAAAGTGCTATACTTACAACCACAGTTTTATTAGAAAGGATACAAACCAGAAATGACCAAATGAACAGATACATAAGATGAAGTCTGTGAGGGTCCTGAATGCAGAAACTCTGTGCCCTCTCCTTGTAGAATCAGGACATGTTATTCACTTTTCATATCAATATATTCACCAACTAGGAAGATCTGCTGAGTTTCATGTCCAGAGTTTTCATGGGGGTTTTATTACATAGGCATGATTGGTTGAATCATTGGCCCATGACTGAACTCATTCTTCAGTCCTCCTGTCTTTCCTGGAGGACAGAAGGCTGGGTTGATATCATTGGCTCAAAGCCCCAACCCAACCCTCTAATTAGATGTTTGGTTTTTCTAGCATGGCCAGCTCCCATGCTGTCTAGGGGCCCACTATGTGTCATCTCATTGCATATACTCAGATGTGATTAAAGGCGCTCATGAATAACAAAGACAGTCATAGTAATTGGGAAATTCCAAGATTCACTGTCAGGAACCATAGACAAAGGAAAGTCAAATTCTTTATTATATAGCAGTGTAATGCGTAGTTTTGTTGTTTTAATTGTGGACACCTACTTTAGTCTCAGATTTGTTACCATGTCATTATGCTAGGTCCATCTCATTTTTCTTCAAGGCTATTGTGTGAAGTGCAACATGTTTTATATATTAAGTGTATTAACCCTCTGTTACTTTTCCTGGTTTGTAGTTTGCCTTTTAATTTTGATGACTTCTATGCTTAAACAATTCTCCTCCTTCAACTAGAAAGCAGATAAACATTTATCTAAAATTTCCTATAGCTTTCCTATGTGTTTTTAGTATAGTGAAATTATTTTGTTGCGGAGGATAAGTTTAAATTGATATTTTTTCAATTAACCAATCTTCCCAACATGATGGGTTTTTCTTCCCCTCTCTTCCAATAGAAACCTAACTCCCAACACAATGGAATGAATTTTTCACTTTTTTATTTTATTTTATTTTATTTTTGAGACAGAATCTCGCTCTGCCGCCCAGGCTGGAGTGCAGTGGCGCGATCTCGGCTTACTGCAAGCTCCGCCTCCCGGGTTCACGCCATTCTCCTGCCTCAGGCTCCTGGGTTCAAGCAATTCTCCTGTCAGCCTCCTGAGTAGCTGGGATTACTGGCGCACGCCATGAAGCCTGGTCAGTTTTTGTATTTTTGGCAGAGACAGGATGTCACCATATTGGTCAGGCTGGTCTCGAACTTCTGACCTCAGGTGATCCACCCACCTTGGCCTCCCAAAGTGCTGGGATTACAGGCGCGAGCCACCACGCCCGGCCAGTTCTTTATCTTAATGCATGATATGTGTCTCTGAATAGTTCTTTATTATACAGGGGTATCTGAATTTTAGATGCTCTGGAAGATGGCTGTCTTTTTGATGTGGATCTTTGGACTTCCTAAAGTGGATTTTCATGTGAACCACAAAACCTACAAGTTGGATCATCATAAACATATGCCCCTAAGTTTGGTGAACATTTTTGGTCATTTTTGTATGATTCAGTTAGAGACTTGATTTAACTTAACTTGATCAACTCAAGGGAAACTTACCTTGTGTTTGGCGATCCAGATTTAAACTTAATGTACTGTCTTGTCTAATGTCATAACTAGATTTTCTTCTATGTTCCACTTAATTTTCAATTTTCATATTAGAACAAATTATTTGATAATCTTAGGTACATTTAAAGTCATTGGGTAACTACATGTGATTCAATAGTGACACTAAGTAAATATCTTTCTTTGGAGTCAGACAATTCTGCCCTTTCCAGATGACCTGGGGAAAATTATTGGCCACTTTGGACCTCTTTATCTAAAAGAAGTGGGACACGAAATCCCCATTCCTTACAACCTGCCTACTCGTTTCAAAGGTGAATTTAAAAAGTGAAAAATTTGGCCAGGTGCGGTGGCTCACGCCTGGAATCCCAGCACTTTGGGAGGCCGAGGTGGGCAGATCACGAGGTCAGGAGACCATCCTGGCCAATACGGTGAAAGCCAGTCTCTACTAAAAATACAAAAAAAATTAGCCGGGTGTGGTGGCGGGCGCCTGTCGTCTCAGCTACTCAGGAGGCTGAGACGGAGAATTGCTTGAACCCAGGAAGCAGAGGTTGCAGTGAGCCGAGATCGCACCACTGCACTCCAGCCTGGGCAACAGAGTGAGAGTCTGTCTTAAAAAAAAAAAAAAAAAAAAAGACTGAAAACAGTGGGTTCAAATAGGAACACCAAATTGAAGGTCACGGGGAAGATGTTGATTTGAGATCATGTGGCTTCACACAGGCAAATCCATGCCTTGTGCTTTAGGGTGAGCAGCATGGATTCATTTGTTTGAATGATGTCAATGATGGTTAATGAATTTTAGGAGGAACTCTGAGGAAGCCAACTGGTTGCTAATACAAATTTCAGTGGAATAGTATCTTTTCCCTTTTTTCTCTTCTTGACTCTCAATGCCAGGGCACTTTGAGAAACTTTTATACTTAAAACATTGAACATTAAACTGAAAAGATGGAGCAAAATAATACAAATTACAGCAGTTGAATCAAGTAGTTAAAATCCAGAGATATCAAGCCAATGAATAAGACAGCATTTGTGAAATACTACATTAGCAATATTGAGATGAGTTGAAGAACTTTTAAAAAGGTGAACTAAGGCTGTAAGATTTTTGAGAAGTTGAATCAAATCCAGAGTTGCATGCAAGGAAAACCTTGTGTGTTTTTACTGCTGTACTAATAGTTAAAACTGTAACTATTCTTGTATTCTCCAGGGCAGATATGAAATGACCTTCAGTCCTAGGAAACTATCAAAGCAATTTATCAGTTGGTATGCCATGACAGCATTGAAGCATGGTTTGTAGAAATACCTGTTATATATACTATATATCATTTGAGTTTTGTATTTTTCTCATAAGATAGGATTTGTTACTTTATTTTTATTTCAAAATGTATACATGTTGCTCAATTTTTCTTCACAAAATTTCTGTGGATAGAGCCAAGTGTAAATATTATTTTCTTATTTAATAGCTGAAGACACTGAATTATAGGGAATAAGTGACATGTTTATTAGTATTACATGTATAAATAATTTGGAGTTGAAATTATATAGACATAAGAACTTGCAGATAGTGTCAGACTGCTACTACTAATACTTAGGTGAGTAATTTTTATATTTGAGATTAAGCCACAAACATTATATCTTAGATTCTTAAATTTCCTTACTTGGCCTAGATTTGAAATAATTCTGCTCATAATAAAGGATTGAAGACATTTATTTTAAAGAGAAAATGAGCAGACATGCACAGAATACTTGTTATAAAAAGGGAATTATATTAACTTCTGAAATATTGCATGGACTTTGTATATAGACATAAAATTACACAGCGAATGACAATATGTTTAGTGATTTATTTTCTCAGTAACATATGTAAAACCTACAATACAGCCAGGCGCGGTGGCTCACGCCTGTAATCCCAGCACTTTGGGAGGCGGAGGCGGGCAGATCACAAGGTCAGGAGATCGAGACCATCCTGGCTAACACGGTGAAACCCCGTCTGTACTAAAAATACAAAAAAAAAGTAGCCGGGCGTGGTGGCGTGCATCTGTAGTCCCAGCTACTAGGGAGGCTGAGGCAGGAGAATGGCATGAACCTGGGAGGCAGAGCTTGCAGTGAGCCGAGATTGCACCACTGCACTCCAGCCTGGGCGACAGAGCAAGACTCTGTCAAAAAAAAAAAAAAAAAAAAGAACCTACACTACAAACCTTAGTATTTCAAACAGTAGTGTAAAAAAGAATTACCTAGCCAGGCGTGGTGGCAGGCGCCTGTAATCCCAGCTACTGGGGAGGCTGAGGCAGAGAATTGCTTGAACCCAGGAGGCGGAGGTTGCAGTGAGCAAAGATCACACCACTGCACTCCAGCCTGGGCAACAGAGCAAGACTCAATCTCAAAAACAACAACAACAAAAAATTACCTAATGACTTGCTACCTAGCAACATGCACTTTCCTTTTAATTTGCCTACCCTTCCCCAAGCTTAGCAGCATTTGGACTGTCAACAATGCTGGAAAGTAAAGATGTTCTTCATTTAACATATATTACTTACAAAGTTCCATAAAATAATAGATAACTTTTCCTTTTTGAAAAAAATTCAGAGTCTCACTCTGTCTCGCAGTCTGGAGTGCAGTGGGGCGATCATGGCTCACTGCAGCCTCAAATTCCTAAAGTCAAGCTATCCTCTCACCTTAACCTGCTTTTTATTTATTTTTTATGTATATTTTTTGAGACGGAGTCTCACTCTGTCACCCAGGCTGGAGTGCAGTGGCGCATTCTCGGCTCATTGCAGCCTCTGCCTCCTGGGTTCAAATGATTCTCCTGCCTCAGCCTCCCAAATAGCTGGGATTACAGGCATGTGCCACCGCGCCCCACTAATTTTGTATTTTTAGTAGAGTTGGAGTTTCACCATATTGCCCAGGCTGGTCTCAAACTCCTGACCTCAGGTGATCTGCCCACTTCAGTCTCCCAAAGTGCTGAGATTACAGGCATGAGCCACTGCACCCGGCCCTTAACCTGCTTTTTAAAATTTTGTGTAGAGACTGGTCTCTCAATATGTTGCCCAGGCTGGCATATGTTGCCCAGGCTGGCATCCAACTCCTGACCTCAGGTGATCCTCCCACCTTGACCTCCCAAAGTGTAGAGATTACAGGCGTCAGCCACCATGCCCAGCTAGATAACATTTTTTGAGTACCAGATGCTTTATAACTTAATCCTCACATCCAGCCTGAATATTATTACCCCAGTTTTATATAAAAGCAAATAAATTCAAAAAGATTAAATACCTTGCCCAAGTTCATGTATCTAGAAAGCCAAGAATCTAGGATCTGAACCTGAAACTTTTTATTCCATAGACCATGTTATAACCGGATTTAACTCTTAACAATTCATGAACTATTAAAATTCATCATAAGGAAGAATACATTTATTTATTTATTTAGAGACTGAATCTTGCTCTGTCACCCAGGCTGGAGTGCAGTGGCGTGATCTTGGCTCACTGCAACCTCCATCTCCTGTGTTCAAGCGACTCTCGTGCCTCAGCCTCCCAAGTAGCTGGAATTACAGGCGCCTGCCCCTGTGCCTGGCTAATTTTTGTATTTTTAGTAGAGACAGGGTTTCACCATGTTAGCCAGGCTGGTCTTGAACTCCTGACCTCAAGTGATTTGCCCACCTCAGCCTCCCAAAGTGTTGGGATTACAGGTATGAGCCACTGTGCCTGGCCAATAATTTTTTCTTTAAATGTTTGTAGAGACATGGGTCTCCCTATGTTGACCAGCCTGTCCTTGAACTATTGGCCTCAAGGGATCCTCCCACCTCACCCTCCCACAGTGTTGGAATTACAAGCTACCGCATGGGCTACAAATTTCATGTTATGTATTTTACAGTTAAAAAAAAAAATTGCTACCCAGAGATCATGCAGATACGATCTACTAAAAGCTTTACAGTTTTGCCTTTTTTTTTTTTTTTTTTTTTTTAACGGTCTACTGTCTACCTGGAGTGGTTTCCTGCATATGGTTTTGCATGGCAGGTGGGCCCCAAAATTGGGACTCTACCTGGGAAAGTTCTTGGCTTTGCCTAGGAAGGAATTCAAGGGCTACCCTATAGGCATTGTGTGGAGAGTAGCAGCTCAGGGGCAGTTCTGAAGTCACATTTATACCCACTTTTAATTACATGCAAATTAAGGGACATGTTAGTCTGAAATTTCTAGAAAAAGGGTGGTAACTTCCAGGTCGTTGCCATGGAATGAGTAACTGTCATGGCACTGGTGGCTGTGTTTTATGGAGAAGCGCTTTCGCCTCTTCCTTGTGTCAGCCAGTCTTTGATCTGGTCCAGAGTTGAGTCCCGCCTTCTACTTTAGTATCAGAGGGGTCACGTCTAGGAGCTCAAGCCTGGGACAATGGTATGCATTCTTTGAATCATCATTCTAGCCCTGTGCTGGATCTACAAAAAATTCCTGGAGCCATCCACATACTCTGATTTCTCCTTTTCTTCATCATTTATGGCCTAGTAAAGCTATGCAGGAATCCAATGGCAAAGTAGACTATAAGGATGCAGACATAAATGGATTACCAACAAAAGGGCCAACAGAAATCTCTGATAAAAAGACTAAGGTGATTTTTCTAAAGGATTTCATCATTTTGAAAATGGACCTGATGGCCAGCATGGTGGCTTACACCTGTAATCCCAGCACTTCAGAAGTGCATTAGTTGGTTTTTATGCTGTTGATAAAGACATACCTGAAACTGGGCAATTTATAAGAAAAAGAGGTTTAATGGACTTACCCTGGAGAGACCTCACAATTATGGCAGAAGGCAAGGAGGAGCAAGTCACATCTTACTTGGATGGCGGCAGGCAAAGAGAGAGAGCTTGTGCAGGGAAATTCCCGTTTTTCTAAACCAGATCTGGTGAGACTTATTTACTATCACGAGAATAGCTCAGGAAAGACCCACCCCCATGATTCAGTTACCTCCCACTGGGTTCCCCCCACGACATATGGGAATTGCGAGAGTTACAATTCAAGATGAGATTTGGACACAGCCAAACCATATCAAGGGAGGCCAAGGCAGGTGATCACTTGAGGCCAGAAGTTCGAGACCAGCCTGGCCAGCCTGATGAGACCCCATCTCTACAAAAAATACAAAAATTAGTGGATGCAGTGCGGCACACCTATGGTCCCAGTTACTCGAGGCTGAGGTGGGAGAATTGCTTGAGCCCAGGAGGCTGAGGTTTCAGTGAGCAGAGATCATACCACTGCACTTTCATCTGGACAACACAGCAAGACCCTGTTTCAAAAAAAAAAAAAAAAAGGACTTGATAATATGAACCACCTTCTTTGTAATCCTCTCTGACCTTTTTCTCTGAGATCAGAATTCAGGATTGATGAATTAGGTATTTACCTGATACTAATCAGGAGATTGATGGAATCCATATTTTAAATGTTATTAGTTATATTTAATGACTTCAATCCTGAATTCCTTTTTCATTAATGTACGTTTTGTTTCTATTATTGCTGTTTTAATAATATGATTAAATAGAAGGTTTGTGCCAGTAGATGCTCTTGTTACTAAATCAGTACTTTAAAATCTTTGGTTCTCTGTCATTCATGCCTATGAATTTGACTACTGTTTGCTCTAATTTCTTTGGGCTCTTCTAATTGGAGTGGAGTAGAGTTTTAACTGTGAAACAGTGCAGTGAGTCTGTGCAGTGAAATGAAGGGTGGAGTTTTGGGGGGTGGTAATGATGTGAAACATAAAGATATAATTACCATCTAACACAATGAAGCTGCTTGTCCATAAGAGTAGTAATTATTAAACTTTTATTTTATTTTACTATTTTATTTTATTTTATTTTGTAATTTTTGAGACAGTATCTTGCTTTGCCACCCAGGCTATAGTGGAACAAACACAGCTCACTACAACCTTGACTTCCTCAACTCAAGTGGTCCTCCTGCCTCAGACTCCTGAGTAGCTGGATATGCCACTGCGCCTGGCTAATTTTTGTATTTTTTGTAGAGGCAGGGATTCGACATGTTGCCCAGGCTGGTTTGGAACTCCTGGACTTAAGTGATCCTCCTGCCTTGAGTTCCTAAAATGCTGGGATTGCACGGGTGAGCCGCCAAGCCCTGTTGAAACATGTTCTATATAAATGTCTAATGTAATTACAAAATTCTAATTCTTGTTGCATTCTTTTTATCCCTACAAATGTATTAAACATTCGGTTTAAAAAAGTTTTAAGGCCAGGCACGGTGGTTCACACCTGTAATCCCAGTACTTTGGGAGGCTGAGGCAGGTGGATCACTTGAGGTCAGGAGTTTGAGACCAGCCTGGCCAATATGGTGAAACCCTGTCTCCACTAAAAAATACAAAAATTAGTCAGCCGTGGTGGTGCATGCATATAGTCCCAGCTACTCAGGAGGCTGAGGCAGGAGAATTGCTCGAACCTGGGAGGCAGAGGTTGCAGTGAACCACGATTGCACCACTGTACTGTAGCCCGGGTGACAGAGCAAGACTCTATCTAAAAAAAAAAAAAAGTTTTAAGTATACAGTTCATTGATATTCAGTGCATTCACACTGTTGTGCAACCATCACCACTATCCACTTCCTGATTTTTTTCATGCCAAACTAAAACTTTTTATGCATTAAACAATAACTCCCCATTCTACCTCCACCCCAGTGGTTCTCTTTTTCTAATAATAAAGTGATCTTTCAATATCCACTATAACATCCAAAATCTTTTAGTAGGATAAGAGTGGATAACTGCAAACAAAAAAAGATATAATTGGGAAACTAGGCTTTTGTGATGTCATTTTTATTTCTAAAAAATATTCAAATAAGGACATGTCCTTTACAGAGACTGTTTGATTTCTCATTAGGAAACTTAAAACACAAGTTTAAAAAAAAAAACAATTTTTTTCTTAAATATTCTGTCCTTTTCCTTCTAAATGTATACTGAAACAAACTTGATTCATTCATACTTATTTCCTTATCTTATAATTTCAGCTTTTCTTTTTATACTCAGGGTCTCACCCTGTTGCCCAGACTGGAGTCCAGTGGTGTGATCATGGCTCACCACAACCTCTACCTCCTGGACTCAAGGGATCTTCCACCTCATCTTCCTGAGTAGCTGAGACTACAGATGTGCACCTCCATACCCAGCTAAATTTCTTATTTTTTATTTTTTGTAGAGACAGAGTCTCACTATGTTACCTAGCCTGGTTTCAAACTCCTGAACTCAAGTTGTCTTCCCAAAGTGCTGGGATGACAGGCTTGAGCCACCAAGGCCCGCCCTCAACTTGAAGATTCAGGTGGTACAAGTGCAGTTTGTTACATAGGTATATCGAGTGATACTGAGGTTTGGGATACGAATGATCTGGTCCCAAAGGAAGTGAGCATAGTTCCCAATAGTTTTTCAGCATTTTATCCTATCCCACCTTCCCCACTCTAGTAGGCTCCAGTGTCTGTTGTTGCCATCTTTATGTCAACGAGTACCCAACGTTTAGCTCCCATTTATAAATGATAACATGCAGTATTTGGCGTTCTGTTTCTATGTTAATTCACTTAGGATAATGGCGTCCAGCTACATCCACGTTGCTACAAAGGACATGATTTCCTTCTTTGTTACGGCTATGTAGTATTCCATTGTATATGTGTACCACATTTTCTTTATCCAGTCCACCATGATGGGTACCTCGGTTGATTCCATGTCTTTGCTATTGTGAGTACTGCTGCAGTGAACGTAACAAGTGCACGTGTCTTTTTGGTAGAATGATTTTCTTTTGAATAGATGCCCAGTAACGGAATTGCTGGGTTGAATGGTAGTTCTGTTTTAAGTTCTTTGAGAAGTCTCCAAACAGCTCTCCACAGTGGCTGAACTAGTTTACATTCCTACCAACAGTGTATAAGCATTCTCTCTTCTCCACAGCCTTGTTTGTTATTTCTTTAGGGCACCATTTTTCATCTGATTATTCACAGCTGAAAAACCATAATCTTGTTGATTTACCTTTCTATTTTATGGTGATGAATCATATGATAAATAATCTAATGATCCTTTTGGCAGAAAATAAATATGGGAATGTAATAATAAAGATCTTTTCCCCTACATTAAATCCATTACAAAAAATAGGAGACCAGGTGTGGTGGTTCGTGCCTGTAATCCCAGCACTTTGGGAGGCTGAGGCAGGAGGATTGCCTGAGGCCAGGAGTTTGAGACCAGTCTAGGCAACCATAGCTAGCCCCCATCTCTAGAAAAAGTTAAAAAATCAGCTGGGTGTGATGGCAGTGAGGTGTGATCCTGTCACTGCACTTCAGCCTGAGCAGCAGAGCAAGATCCTGGCTCTAAAATAGAAGAAATAAAATATGTAACTTTATTCAGAGATGTCTTTTAAAAATTGCAGCACATTTGCTATTTTAATCACTGTTGACTGCCTTAATATGTGTCAACCTGTCAATTTAAGTAGGAACTACTGGATCTCAGATCTATTCTTTTTAAAAAAGTGTTACCTATTTTATTACTGTTAAAATTTTGATGTGGTATGAAAAAGCCCGGAGTCATAGTTACAACCATTTACCACAGAAATTCTAAATCTCATAATTTTAATTCCAAATAAATTGATAATTGTTAATCGCTTTATTACTCAAACAGAAAAACTAAAAGGAGATATTTACCTGATACTATCTTATCTGATAAATCAAATGAATATACAAGTCCAAACAAATATCTAAAAAACTAGGGGCTGGGTGCAGTGGCTCATACCTGTAATCCCAGCACTTTGGGAGGCTGAGGTGGGTGGATCACCTGAGGTCAGGAGTTCAAGACCAGCCTGGCCAATATGGTGAAACCTTGTCTCTACTAAAAATACAAAATTTAGCTGGGCGTGGTGGCACGTGCCTATAGTCTCAGCTACTCGGGAGACTGAGGCAGGAGAATTGCTTAAACCCAGGAGGCAGAGGTTGCAGTGAGCTGAGATTGCACCACTGACTCCAGCCTGGGCGACAGAGCAAAACTCTGTCTCAAAAAAAAAAAGAAAGAAAGGAAAAAGAAAACACAGTGCCAGACGTAATTCCTAGGAATGCTGATAGATTAATGTCAAGAAATAATGTGCATTATTTGCTCTTACTATGGAAAACGAAGGGAAAATAATTGAGATGAGCAGGTACAGTGGTAGAGATTACACAAAGGTTTTTTTGTGTTTTTTTTTTCTTTTTAATTATCTTAGTATTATAATGCTGTAAGGAAAAAAAATGTTCCTTGATGCATAACAAGAGATCGCAGATATCGATTAACTTAAATTTGAACTCGAATGGTTGAACTTCAAGAAAGCTGCTTTTTTTTTTTTTTTTA
>NW_016807978.1:1140519-1165117 GCF_001698545.2 Rhinopithecus bieti | reverse complement strand
TTTTTTTTTTTTTTTTTTTGAGGCAGGTCTTGCTCTGACTCCAGGCTAGAGTGCAATGGGGCAATCTTGGCTTACTGCAACCTCCACCTCCTGGGTTCAAGTGATTATCCTGCCTCAGTCTCCCAAGCAGCTGGGACTACAGGCATGCGCTACCACGCCCAGCGTTTTTGTTTTTTTTTTTTCTTTTTTAGTAGAGATGACGTTTCACCATGTTGGCCAGGATGGTCTCCATCTCTTGACCTCGTGATCCGCCTACCTTGGCCTCCCAAAGTGCTGGGATTACAGGCGTGAGCATCGCGCCCAGCCAAAAGTTGTTTTCTTAGGAGAACAAATGTCCCTAGTCTCAAATTTTTCTTTTCTTCACATTTGGAAAGAAGAATTTAAAAGAGAAAATGCTAATTTTAAACAAGAATTTCCAGTAACTCATTTTTTTCTCTTGATTAAATAATTTTTCCTACTGTAGAATGTGGAAATCTTAACTGTCAACTTCCCAGCCAGCATGGGAAGTTTATTACAAATGAAAGTGAAGTGGTCTTCTTTCATGTTTCAACTTAATTTTAATTACTGTGTTCTGTGTGTGTGCATGTTACATGTTACATGTTGCCTTGGGGAAGATATCACAATGTCTAGTACAGTAAATAGATTCTTAATCTTGTTACATCCCTGCATAAAAACTTTAATTTTACACAAAGTGAAATGTAAATGATTGAGCTGTATTCAGGGACCCATGGTGAGTTGGTTGCAACCAAGTTGATCACCTTGTTACTTCTACGCCAGATAGACTCATCAAATAAGTTATGGTTTTCTCAAAACACAGAAGAGAATTTTCTCAGGAGTCAAGCTTTTACCCAGGGCATTCTCTTTTCAGAATTATTCTTTCTTTCTGGACACTGGAATTCTAACATTCCTTCAAGACGTAGCTCAGATACACTCTCCACTGGAAAGCTTTCCTAAGTATACAAATTACTTGGTGGTATCTCTCAACTCTCCGCATCCTCTATCCACTGTGTTTCCTACAATGCAAATTAGCTCTGGAGTTTCACTGTCCAGTACGGTAACCATTAACCTCATGTGGCTAGGTACATTAAAATTAAATAAAACTAAAAATTTATTTCTCGGTTGCATACACCGCATTTCGATTGTTTAATAGCTATATATGGCTAGTGCCTACTGTACTGAACAGCACAGATGTGGAACATTTCCTTCACTGCAGAAAGTCTCAAATTCCTGGGCTCAAGTAATCCTCCCGCCTTGGTCTCCAAAAGCGCTAGGATTACAGGTATGAGCCGCTACACCCAGCCATTCTATTTTTCTTAACAAGGCCCGCCATCAAGAGAAACTGTCTTACCAGGGCCTAACCGACTTAGGGGAAGGGAAATACCCAACTCCCTGCAGCTCTAGACGTCCACATGGGAGTAGGGAAATAACCGCAGCACATACTAATCATCCTGTACCAGCTACGGTGGGGGAAAACTGAAAAGCACAGTGCAGAGGCACAGGCTCACTAAAAGACTGAGATCTAATCACAAGACTATGGGAAGCCTCCCTTTCCTCCACATTTTACCACCACATTACTAAAGGCATATTTACTGCAGTTCCGTTTACCCAGTACATCATGCTCAGCTATCAAAAAATTACAGGCCGGGCACAGTGGCTCACGCCTATAATCCCAGCCGAGGTGTGTGGATCACCTGAGGTCAGGAGTTGGAGACCAGCCTGGGCAACATGGTGAAACCCTATCTCTACTGAAAAAAAAAAATATTAGGGCCGGGCGCGGTGGCTCATGCCTGTAATTCCAGCACTTTGGGAGGCCGGGGCGGAGAGATCACGAGGCCAGGAGATTGAGACCATCCTGGCTAACACGGTGAAACCCCGTCTTCACTAAAAAATACAAAAAAATTAGCCGGGCATGGTGCAGGCACCTGTAGTCCCAGCTACTGGGGAGGCTGAGGCAGGAGAATGGCGTGAACCCGGGAGGCGGAGCTTGCAGTGAGCAGAGATCCCGTCATTGCACTCCAGCCTGGGCGACAGAGCGGGACCCCGTCTCAAAAAAAAAAAAAAAAAAAAAAAAAAAAAAAAACAAATTAGCCGGGTGCGGTGGTGCGTGCCTGTAATCCCAACTACTCGGGAGGCTGAGGCAGGAGAATTGCTTGAGCACAGGAGGCGGAGGTTGCGGTGAGCCAAGATTGTGCCATTACACTCCAGCCTGGGCGACAGAGTGGGACTCCATCTCAAAAAAAAAAAAAAACAAGGAAAGAAAAAAATTATTACAAAGCATCCTAAAAGGCAAAAAACAACCTGAAGACATAAGGCAAAGATCAGAACCAGATTCATGTATGACAGTCATGAGAATTTAAAACAACTATGATTAATATGCTAAGGGCTCTAATGGATAAAGCAGAGAGCATGCAAGAACGGATGGGCAATGTAAACAGAGATGTGAATTCTAAAAATTTTTAAAATGCTACAGATCAAAAACACTATAACAGACATGAAGAATCCTCCTTAGTAGACTGAATGAAGATGAGCTCATTAGTAAACTGGACATGGCTAAGAAAACATTTCTGAGTTTGAGAATATGTCAATAGAAACTTCCCAAATGGAAAAGAAAAGAGAAAAAAGACTGAATAAAATGATTCACATCCAAGAACTGTGGAATAACTACAAAAGGTATAAATGTGTGTGATAGGAATACCAGAAGGAAAAAAAAGAAAGGAAGCGCAGCATATTTCAAGCAATTGTGACAGAGAATCTCCCCCAATTGGCAAAAGACACCAAACCAGAGATCCAGAAAGCACAGAGAACACCAAGCAGGATATGTGATTTAAAAAAACTACACCTAGGCTATCATTTTCAAATTACAGAAAATCAAAGATAAAGAGAAAATCCTGAAGGAAGCCAGAGGAAAACAAACAGTTTTCTGTGTAGAAGCAAGATAAGGATTATATCCAACTTCTCATCAGAAATCATGCAATCAAGAAGACAGTGGAGTGAAACATTTAACATATTGAGAGAAAAAAAGCAGCCTAGAATTCTGTATCCCGTAAGATTATTATATAAAAGTGAAAGACAAAGACTTTCTCAGATGAACAATATTTGAGGGAATTTGTTGCCAACAAACGTTCCTTATAAGAAATGATTGGCCGGGCGCGGTGGCTCAAGCCTGTAATCCCAGCACTTTGGGAGGCCGAGACGGGCGGATCACGAGGTCAGGAGATCGAGGACCATTCCTTGGCTAACACGGTGGAAACCCCGGTCTCTTACTAAAAAAAAAATACAAAAAAACTAGCCGGGCGAGGTGGCGGGACGCCTGTAGTCCCAGCTACTCGGGAGGGCTGAGGCAGGAGAATGGCGTAAACCCGGTGAGGGCGGAGTTCTTGCAGGAGGCTGAGGATCTGGCCACTGCACTCCAGCCCGGGCGACAGAGCGAGACTCCGTCTCAGAAAAAAAAAAAAAAAAAAAAAAAAAAAAAAAAAAAATGATTAAAAGAACTTCTTGAGAGAGAAGGAAGATGACACACAGGTCAGAAACTCTGCATAAATAAATGAAGGGCATCAGAGAAATAATAAGTGAATATAAACTATAAACTCTTATTTTTCTTATTCTCAGTTAATCTAACAGACAAGTTTGTTCAAAATAATACTAGGCAACAATGTAATTGTGTGTGTGTATATACACACAATTGCTTATGTGTAAGTGAATGACAGAAATGACATAAGGGACAGGAGAGAGGAATTAGGAATGTTTTGTTGTAAGGTTCTTGCAGTATCTGTGAATTGGTATAGTGCTATTGGAAAGTGAACTTGGGCTGGTTGTAAATGTATACTGCAAACTCTAGGACAACCACTAAATAAGGTTAAAAAAAATAAAAAGTAAAACTGGACCAGGCGCAGTGGCTCACACCTGTAATCCCAGCACTTTGGGAGGCCAAGGTGGGTGGATTACCTGAGGTCAGGAGTTCCAGACCAGTCTGGCCAACAAGGTGAAACCCCATCTCTACTAAAAATACAAAAATTAGCCAGGCATGGTGGTGGGCGCCTGTAATCCCAGCTACTTGGGAGGCTGAGACAGGAGAATTGCTTGAACCTGGGAGGCAGAGGTTGCAGTGAGCCAAGATCGTGCCTCTGCACTCCAGCCTGGGTGACAAGAGCGAAACTACGTCTCAAAAAAAAAAAAAAAAAAAAAAAATTGATATGCTACAAAAGTAGAGGAAATGGAATCATATTAAATAATTAATATTTTAAAAGGCACTGACCGAGTGCCATGGCTCACGCCTATAATCCCACCACTTTGGAAGGCCAAGGTGGGAGGGTCACTTGAATCCAGGAGTTCAGGACCAGTCTGAGCAACACAGCAAGACCCTGTACCTACAAAAAATACAAAAGATAACTGGGCATGGTGGAGTGTGCCTGTAGCGCCAACTACCTGGGAAGTGGAGGTGGGTGGATCACTCGAGCCAAGGAGTTTGAGGCTGCAACGAGCCATGATCATGCCACTGCACTCCAGCCTAGGCAACAAAGACCATGTCTCAAAAATATATATATATATATGTAAAAGGCAGAAAAAGAGTGAAAGACAAAAATAGGAACAAATAATAAGTACAATGTATAGAAAACAGTAATGAATATGGTATATATTAATCCTACTATGTCAATAATCACTTTATATGTTAATGGTCTAAATATGTCATTTAAAAGACATAGTGGATCAAAAAACAAGACCCAATTATATATTATCTACAAGAAACCCACCTTAAATATAAAAACACATATAGATCAACAGTAAATGGGTAAAGAAAAACATACCACGTTAATACTAGTCAAAAGAAAGAGGAAGTAAAGCAGACTTCAGAACAAGGAAAGTTATCAGTGATAAAGAGGACCATTACATAATGATAAAGGGGTCATTTCTCCAAAAAGACATAACAATCCTTAACACATATTTCCCTATTTCACTAACAACAGAGTATCAAAATATGTGAGGCAAAAACTGATAGAACTCCAAGGAGAAATAGATGAATCCACTATTATAGTTGGAGACTTAAGTACCCCTTATTATATAAACAGACAGATCCATCAAGCAGACATAAGGACATAGCTGAACTGAACAGTAACATCAACATCTGTCGACTACTTATCCAATAACAGCAGAATACACATTCTTCTCAAGCTCACAAGGACTATTCACCAAGCTAGACCACATTGTGGGCCATAATACACATCTTTTTTTTTTTTTTTTTTTAGGCAAGAATTTTGTTCTTGCCCAGGCTGGAGTGCAATGGCATGTAACCTCGGCTCATTGCAACCTTCACCTGCCGGGTTTAAGTAATTCTCCTGCCTTAGCCTCCTGAGTAGCTGGGATTACAGGTGCCTGCCACCATGCCCAGCTAATTTTTTGTATTTTTAGTACAGATGGGGTTTCACCATGTTGGCCAGGCTGGTCTCGAACTCCTGACATCAGGTGATCCACCTGCCTCGGCCTCCCAAAATGCTGGAATTACAGGCGTGAGCCCGCGCCCAGCCCATAATACATATCTTAACAAATTTAGAAGAATACATATCATATAATGTCTGCTCTCAGACTTCAATAGAATTAAGCTAAAAATCCATAACAGAAAGATAGCTGGAAAATCCCAAAATACTTGGGAGATTACACAACACACTTTTATTTTACTTTTATTTTTTTATTTTTTTAGATGGAGTCTCTCACTGTCACCTGGGTTGGAGTATAGTGGTGCGAACTTGGCTCACTGCAACCTCCACCTCCCGGGTTCACAAGAGTCTCCTGCCTCAGCCTCCCGAGTAGCTGGGATTACAGGCGCACACAACCACACTGGCTAACTTTTTGTATTTTTAGTACATACAGGGTTTCACTATGTTGGCCAGACTGGTCTCGAACTCCTGACCTCGTGATGTGCCCACCTCAGCCTCCCAAAGTGCTGGGATTACAGCTGTGAGCCACTGCATCCAGCTGACACAACACACTTTTAAATAATACATGGGTCAAATAAGAAACATCAAGAGAAATTTTAATATATTTTAAAATAAATGAAAATACAACTGATGAAAATTCGCGGGATGTAGCCAAAACAGAGGGAATTTTGTAGCACTGAATATTAGAAAAAAAAAAAGATCTAAAGTCAGTAAGCTTTTACCGTAGGAAACTAGAAATAGAAGAGCAAATTGAATCCAAAGTAAGCAGAAGAAAAGAAATAACAAAAATTAGAGCAGAAATAAATGAAATTGAAATAGGAAATTAATAAAGAGAATCAACAAAACCAAAGGTGTTTTTAGGAAAAGATCAGAAAATCTGAATGCATATAGACAGGCTAACTAAAAAAGTGTAGATAAAAGAGAGAGAGCTTCAACGGGATTTAGGAAAGGAATGTCAAAGAACAAAAACTTGACTGTATGTCTCCAGATCTGCCCAAGGGAAAACACTTTATCTAGCACAACCAAACCAAGTATCTGCTTCGATTGGCAGGTTGCACATAGTGGAAATGGCTGCATGCAGGCTATTATAAAAGATGATACTACCTTCACATTAATCCAGTTAGTTTTACTTGACTCATGATGAAAAAGCAACCCTGAGAATATAATTTACTTCCTTACACATTTTTTTCTATGGGGAGATAATGCCCTGACCAAGAGCTATGAATAGTTCAATTGCCTTGCCACGTTTTTTTTTGTTTTGTTTTGTTTTGTTTTGTTTTTTTTAAAGAGTCTTGCTGTGTCACCAGTCTAGAGTGCAGTGGCAAGTTCTTGACTCACTGCAACCTCTGCCTCCTGGGTTCAAGCATTTCTCATGCCTTAGCCTCCCGAGTAGCTGGCTATTACAGGCGTGCACCACCATGCCCGGCTAACTTTCGTATTTTTAGTAGAGATGGAGTTTCGCCATGTTGACCAGGCTGGTCTTGAACTCCTGTCCTCAAGTGATCCACCTGCCTCGGCCTCCCAAAGTGCTGGAATAACAGGCATAAACCACCATGCCCAGCTGGCAGGTATATTTTTTCATTGTTAATAAATTTAGTGGCATTCTAAGGTTGTATCTGGTGAGATGAACTGAAACTCATAGCTCTGACATAAACTGAGATGCTATTTGAGTGCAAGACCATTTAAATTAATGTGGAGGCCTTTTTCATGAAAATCAGACCAGATATATACTTTTAACATAAAAGGACAGGCAATTTTAGAAGCTGCTGGGTCATATAGTCTTATGAAAGAAAATGTTCTCAAGGTGGTAAATGTGTTTATCTTAAGGTACATTAGGAGAAAAAGTAGCTGTAGTTTCATTGGTAGAGAAACATCTCAATGTTGTTAAGGGGCTCACTCATGAAACCAAAGCTTATCCCCACTCCTGGGAGCCATCAGAAGCCTCAACAGAGGAAGAATGTTGGCATCTAGCTGACACCTAAATGTTACCTAAATGCAGCAGAATTTGCCAGGCTCAAGAAGGGGCTGGGATCTACCCTTTCTTATTCTGTGAGTATAATGGGGATACTATAGAGGGGAATGGCTTAAAGACAGGACTTTGGGGAAGAGACACAGGAGAACTGAGAACTAAGAAACTAGCGATTGTCCAGGAGGGACAGCTTACTTAAACCCATGCAGTGAGGTGTTGTAATTATTGCCTTGTATGTGGTACAAAGGAAAGAATTATCTAAACAAAAGCATAACTCCTCATCTCCCCTTACTCTCTGTAGCTTTAGGGAACACTTGCACCCTTCAGAAAAAGAACTACTTAATGCTCTACTAATATCCATTGGGTATTTTGTCTAAGGGAAAAGGGAAAGAAGATATTAAACTGTGATAATCCTGGTTCACAGAAGTTTGATGGGTACCAGCCTTAGTTGAATTATCATACGGAAAAGAGAATCAACTAGTAGACTCCTAGAGACAATATGGGCAAGCTTCCTGAGTTTCTCCTTGTCAATGCATAGCTTGAGACCTCCTATGAGACAGAAAGAAGGGACACACAGGTTACATGTTTTAGTTTTTTGTGTGTTTATTGAGGGTCAGTCCTCTGGAGTCTTCCTATTTGCTGGCAAAGCTGAGGACTGCCTCTATGATAGATACCAAAGCAAAATACTGCTATCGTTTCAGCCCCGGTAGGGACTGTCATGTGGCATCTTAGACAATGTATTTCTCTCTTTCTAGCTGTAACTGCAATAATATCATGCTTGGAGATTAATGCCTATATGTAGCAATTGGTTTGGTTTTGTGTCACAGCCACAGATTATACCTCTTCAAATCTGTGTCACCAATCAGATGCAAGGGGAAGAAAATGATAATAGATGGATGAATCCATGCAAATCTATCAGTACTGCCTCCAAAACAAACCAAATGCATTCTGTATTAACTGTAGGAAACTTTCAAAGTGTGGTTGTGAATTAGCAGCACTGGCATCGCTTGGGAGCTTGATAGACTGCTGACCCACTGAATCCCAGCCCTACTGAACCAAAATCAGCATTTTAACAAGATCCTCAGGTTATTAGTATGCACGTGAAAGTCTGAGAAGCAAGTTGTACAATATTATCAACTTTTGTTTATAGACAACACATTTTTTGCTCTAGTTTACAAATTGATTGTGTTTTATAGTGGTAGTCTTTTGAAGAGTCCAACATGCTGTAAATTAACAGTTTATAGAAAAACTGGATAGATTGGGGATATAGAGGCATATGGTGAAAAAGCTAATTTCTTTCATTCATATTAGTCTGGAAATATTTATTGAGTTCCTGCTGCGTGTTCCAGAACTGTTCAAGAACCTGAAGATATAGCAGTGAACAAAGTCCCTGTTTTCTTGGTGCTTACATTTTATTAGGGGAAACACACACTGGACAAACAAATGATATATTAATATCAGCTGATAAGTGCTACAGTGAAAAAGAGAGTAAGAAGGAAGAGAGGTTGCTATTTTGGCAAGAACGGTCAAGGAAAGCTTCACGGATAAGGTGATTCTTTTTATTTTAGTTCACTTTTTTAGAGACAGGGTCTTGCTCTTTTCCCCGGGCTGCAGTGCAGTGACATGATCACAGCTCACTGCAGCCTTGAACTAGTCTCAAGTGATCCTCCCGCCTCAGCCTCCCAAGTAGGTAGGGCTATAGGCAAGTACCACCACACTGGGCTAATTTTTTTCTTATTTTTTTTTATAGAGGTGGGGGGTCTCACTGGTGTACTCAGTATGATCTCGAACTCCTGGCCTCAAGCAATCCCGCCTCAGCCTCCCAAAGTGCTGGGATTATAGGTGTGCACCACTGCACCCAGCCTGGATAAGGTGGTTCTTAAAGATTTTGTGCAGCCCAGGCACAGTGGCTCATGTCTGTAATCCCAGCGCTTTGGGAGGCTGAGGCAGGTGGATCACCTGAGGTCAGGAGTTTGAGACCAGCCTGGCCAACATGGTGAAACCCCATCTCTACTAAAATACAAAAATTAGCCAGGTGTGGTGGTGGGCACCTGTAATCCCAGCTACTCGGGAGGTTGAAGCAGGAGAATTGCTTGAACCCGGGAGGTGGAGGTTGCAGTGAGCCGAGATCATGCCACTGCACGCCAGCCTGGGTGACAGAACGAGACTCCATCTCAAAAAAAAAAAAGATTTTGTCAGACATCTGGGGAAAGAGACATCCAGGTAGAAGGGATAGCATGTGAAAATCCCTAAGGTTAGAGTGTGCTTTGTGCCTTTGAAAAGCAGCAAAGAAGTCGTGTCTCAAGTAAGGTAAGAAAGGCCAGAATACTTGGAGAAGTCAGAGAGGAAAATGTTGGAGGAAAATGAAGTAGGTCCTTGCAGGCCTTTTAAAGTGGAATAGGAAGCCATTGGAAGCTTTTTAGCAGAGAAGTGACACTTCCATGTTAAGAGATCGCTCTGTTTGCTGTGTTGAGAATAATCCATAGATTGGGGGTAGAGTCATGGGCAGAGTCAGGGAAACATGTTGGAAGGCTATTACAACAAGCTAGAAAATATTTTGTAGCTTTAAACCATTTTAAAGACAGTAGCCATGACCAGGTGCAATGGCTCACACCTGGAGTCCCAGCACTTCAGAAGGCCAAGGCAGGAGGCTCTCTTGAACTCAGGAGTTCAAGATCAGCCTGGGCAACATACGAAGCCCCTGCCTCTAATTAAAAAAAAAAAAGGAAAAGAAAGATAGTGGTTACTACTACTATTTTAAATAGTTACCACCATCCATTTAAGGAAGAAAGTGTGGAGAGATGGTTAGATATATTTTGGAGATATAGCTGAAAAGATTAGATGTGAAGTACATGAGGAAGGTGGCAAGCACACTTCCTAGGTTCTTGTGCAAGAATGGAGTTGCTAAGTACTAAAATAGGGAATCCCATAGGAAGAGTATATTTTCCCCCCAAAGTTTTGATATATAAATTTCACATGCCTAATGGACAACCAAGAAGTGCTGAATGTAAAATGTAATTTCAGGATAAAAAATTGATGGCGTAATTTGCAAGCAACTACTCTCAATTCTGCCATGGTAGAGTGAAAGCAGCTATAGACGATACTAAAGGAATGGGCGTGGTTGTGTTCCAATAAAATTTTAGGACACTGAAAGTTGAATTTGAATTTCTTCTAATTTTCACATATAGTAAAATATTGTTCTTTTGATTTTCGTTAAGCAAGTTGCAACCAGAATGGGCTGCAAAGCCTATAATATTTAATGTCCGGCTCTTTTAATTTTATTTTTATTTTTTGAGACAGTGTGTCGCTCTGTCGCCCAGGCTGGAGTACAGTGGCGCCATCGGAGCTCATTGCAGCCTTGACTCCCAGGCTCAAGCGATTCTCCCACCTTAGTTTCTAAGTAGCTGGAACTACAGGCGTGCACCACCACCCCAAGCTAATTAAAATTTCTTTTGCAGAGACAGGGTCTCATTCTGTTGCCCAAGCTGATCTCCTGAGTTCAAGGGATTCGCCCTCCTCGACCTCCCAAAATTCTGGGATTACAGGCGATAGCCACTGCACCTCGTCTACTCTCTGGCTCTTCACAGGCAATTTGTGGATCGTTGTTACAAATGAAACAAGATGGGACATTAGTTGATCATTTTTTAAGCTGGGTGACGGCAAACCAAGAATTCTACCACAATACTAGTTTGCTTTTGAATATACTTAAAATCTTTCACAATAAAAAGTTGTGGAAATGTTTAACAAAGGTGAGTTATCTTACGCGTTTTTCCTTACTTATACAAAACAAAATCTCTCTGAAAGTTGTCTATAGCTAGTAAACGCCTTTTGCTTCTTTTCTGAAAAAGCGAAACCCTTTCTAAGTCTTTAGTGGTGGTAAAATAAGCCCTTTGGATATGACACTCGGTGACGACGAAAGCAGGCACAAAAGGAAAAGGATATTTTTCTTGGGGTGTGTGTGTGTGTGTGTTTTGTCTTTTTACATTACTCTCAATTCCCAGGACCAATCTCGGTTCTACAAATAAGTCAAAACAAAATCCCCTTTAACACAGTAGGGTCTCACGCCCTCAGATGACTGACGGAAATGACGCCATCAGCGAAAAGCGGGGCGGGCGTAGACGTCAGCACGTCAGCCCTCCTCCTAGTCCAGCTGAGGGAAGGCTGGCTCCAGGGCCGCGGCCGGCGCCCGCCAAGGGATGGGCAGCCAGAGCCTGTCGACTGCGGCTGCGCAGGTATGCTGGGGCGGGGCTTCATATCACCCCGCCCATCCCCAGCCTACGCGACCATGAACAGCTGCCGCCCGAGGGCTGGGTAAATCCTCAGCGGCCGAAATGATTAGCCGAGGGGGCAGCCCCGCCCCCGGCTCCTCCCGGCCTCGCGCCCCGCCCCATGTCCCGCCCGCCCGCCTGCCTGGCTGCGGGGTGACACGGGGCTTCGCCTTAGGAAGGGGGAGAGGGAAGCAGTTAGACGGCGGCGGGGCGGCGGCTGCGGCGCGGCACCCAATGTGAGTGTGGTGATGGGGAGCGGGCCGTTGGGAAGAGGGGGCGGCATGGCGAGAAATGGGAGGGCCCCGGTGCTTGGTGGTGAAGGGTCTGCAGAGTGAGGGGCGGCTGTGAGTGGGCTAGGCTTTCCGGGCGTGTTTCGATACTGTAGTGCAGGCTGGGATCGCGGTCGGGAGACGCCGAGTCCGCGTTCCTCAGTTCTAGAGCTTCTCTTGGCAGCTTGGCACACCTTAAGTTTGCCTCTGTTTGGGTTGTCTGGGATGTGAGGAGGAAATTTAAAGATTCCCCCAAACACCTGGACGCTTCTTCGGGAAGTTCCTCTCCGGTGCGTGCGTGCCCACTTCTCTTGGATGGAGAGGTGGAGAGGCCAGGTGGGCGGGTGGACTTCCACTCTCCGAGGATTGTTAGAACAAACGAACTGGGAATTCCTCCCCCGCCCCCACGCCCTGCCCTGCAACACAGCAAACAGTCCCAACAACTTTTTTTTTTCCCCCTGCCCCGAGACGGAGTCTTGCTCTGTCGCCCAGACTGGAGTGCAGTGGCGCGATCTCGGCTCACTGCAGCCTCTGCCTCCCGGTTTCAAGCAATTCTCCTGCCTCAGTCGGCTGAGTAGCTGGGATTACAGGTGCCCGTCACCACGCCCGGCTGATTTTTTGTATTTCTTTAGTAGAGACAGGGTTTCACTATGTTGGCCAGGCAGGTCTCGAACTCCTGACCTCAGGTGATCCACGCACTTGGGCCTCCCAACGTGCTGGGATTAGAGGCGTGAGCCACCGCGCCTGGCCCCAACAACTTTGAAGAGGAGACCAGAACAAGAACATTCTAAGAGCTTTGATGTATTTGAAATGTCTGACATGTGGACCTTTTCCTTGTGTCTGTAGAAAAGGTATGAGTGGGAAGGAAGTCTTTTCCTTATTCTCACTGGACGCATTTTTGGTTATGAACATGTACACATCTCTAGGAGTCTGTCTGGCCTAGAGGATTCTATGATGTGACCTACTGTGTTAGTTGTAATGTCTTCCTGAAACACAAGTTTCTATGAAATCTCATCAGTCCATGTGAAAGTATAGCGGGTTGTTTGTGGAAAGTGAAGAAGATACATCTTCTTTCGTTTCTGATAAGTCTAGATTTTTTAATATGGCCTCTTTTCTAACCTGTGGATGTTTTCTCTTTCACAGATTTATTTAATTGCCCAACTACCACCGATGAAGATATGTTGGAGTGACTGCTGAAATTGCCTTTTGTTTTAACCAGAGGACAGTTCATTTGTTTCACTTCTTTTTGCTTTCTTTACTGCTATGAGCTTTACTGTAACGGCCGAAAAACTTGGAAAATAAAATGAACATGCTGTAGTCTTGAACATAATTTTTTAAAGGAAAACTTAAAAGTGCCAGAGTGAAAAGCCAGAATGGCATCCAGAGAGAGGCTCTTTGAACTTTGGATGCTTTATTGTACAAAGGTAATTGCTTTCCTTTTTATTTTTATGTTTTAAAATACTTTATTATAAAATTTGTGACTGGCAGTATTAACACTTTATTTAACAGATAATAGTGTATTTAGTCATACGAATAACCCCAAAAGCGCTTAAAGGATTTTCTGTTTTCCTCTTTTTCAGGTTTGAACACACATACAATATTGGCATACTGTTAAAAACTGTAGGGTGTGGCTTTTATTTGATACTTATCCCCAAATGAACCTAAAATTATATAAGTAAAATTATGCCCTTAAGAGAAAATAAAATATTTTATTTTGTTTGTGCTTTTCATTTTCTCCCACAAGTGAGTGTAGGATAGAGACATTTTTATGAGAAGGGCATTAAGCATTTTTCTTGGAATGAACCTTTGAAATTGCATCACAAGGTTATTGATTGAACTGCATACTGTGTGACTGCCACTAAGTTAGCACTCTTTGAGCATTGTCTCATTTCCTCTCACCACAATACTATGAGGTGAATATTGTGATCATCCCCTTTACAGATGGGAAAACTGATGCAAGGGTTACAGGAGTAGTGAGTAGCAGAGAAGCACAGTACTACCTGACTTAAGTGCATACTTTATCCATTTTACTCCTTAATATTTTTGTCACTCAGAAATAATGTTCTTTCCCCTCCTTGTCTTTATGTGAATTTTTACTTGATAGCTTTGATTTTAGGTTATTGAGAAGAGTACTCCTTAAAACATGTTTTGAAGTGAGGGAGGTACATTATTGCTTTGAAGATACTGGCAAGGGTCAGAGAAACACCCATAATGTACTATTTGAGTTAATTTAAGTCTGTGTGGTGAAGTTCTCAAGTCACAGCTTCTGTTGCTGCATTATCCTTTCATGCTCCTTAAAAGGCAGATTATTATTTAACAGTGGTCTCATTTATCTGTCATATTAAATTTAGAGATTACACTGGAATTTTCTTTGACCTCCTGGTTTGATATATATTATAATCACTAAAGGACATATACTTTGAAATGCTTAATATGAATTTTAAAATAGTTTTAGTCGTGTGTAATTTGATACCAGAAATGTCTTTTAAAATAGATGCTTCCAATAAAAAAGGAATCCAATTCACCAGACACTTTTGAAAATAGTCACTAACACATTAACCAAAATTAAAATTAATTTTAGTATGAATACCCAGTAGTTTGAAAATGATTTATTTAAAAATATATCAAATTTACTAGGTTTTACTGTTTTCAAAATGACATTGGTGAATGAGGTTACATGTCTCATTAATAGGTTATATTCTTTTTAGGTAGATTTACTATTAAATTTAATATTAAAGCTTATTAAACAGTATAGTTCATTGGCATACACTGAATTTTATTTTTCTTAATGACTTTTAATATAAATGTGCATCCCTTCTCTTTTGAAATGTTAATCTTCAATAATGAAGGCCCTTCACTGTCAGATTTTGAAGGCTGTCTCTTCTTGGACAGGAATATAAATCTCATTTTTAGGTTTAAGATTTAAATAATTTGTGTGCTTAATAAGACTTAAAATTTTTTCACTTGTTTTTGAAGAGTATTTATTTTAAAATATGATTTTGTATTTTACCGGGTCATGAATAAGCTTTTTGTAAGGTAGACAACATTCTCTTCTGCAGACACCTTGAATCAGGTAGCTACCAAATATACCTCATAGATTTAAATTTTCTTTCTAGTGAGGATGACTACCAAATACTGTACCCAGTTGTTCTCTATACTTTTTGCCTTATTGTTCTCACTCTAGCATTTAGCCTCTCAAACCAACTGACTTTTTTTCCCACCTGACAAACTTTTAAGGCTTTTTTCTACACTTTTAATGAGCTTTCAGACCACTTGAGGTCTCAGATCTTCTTATGAAAATATTTTCTACCACTTAGTTTCAAAAGCTTCTTAGACCTCTTTGTGGGCTTGAAATTGTAGTTTAGTTTTGGCTCTGCTGCTGCTTTGTTTTGTAACCTTGAACAAGACTTACCTCTTTGGGTCTCAGTTTTTCTCATTTGTTGGGTAAGCGTGTGTGTGTGTATGTATATACAGGAAGAATGCTTATTTAACTCTCTATTCAGATTTTTGTTTGTTTTGACCTCTGAGGGACAAGCAGTTTTTTTTGTTGTTGTTGTTCTTACTCTGTAGATTGTTATGTAGAACTTTCTAGTTCTTTGTTTTTAAAACTTTTATTGTGGAATTTTTCAAGCATGCACCAAGTAGAGAAGACGTTATAGTGAACTCTTTTGTGTCTGTCACCCAATTTCGACTATTACCAGCTCATGTTCAGTCACAGTTTATGTGTAACTGTCAATTTGCCCTATCTCCTAATTATTTTAAAGCAAATCCCAGACAATTTATGACCTTATCTATAAATATTTAAATATGTATAACTCCTCTTAAAAACAATCATAACACAATTTTTAAAATTATCAAATATGTGGTCAGTGTTCCAACTTTCCTACTAGTGTCTTAATATTCGTATTTTCCCACTGTTTGGCTCAATATTTAAAACAAACTACACATGTATTTTGTTGAAAATATCTGCTAAACATTTTCATCTGTAGGCTCCCTTTCACCATACTTTTATTCTTTGTTATTTATATGTTGAGGAAACCAGATTTTGACTTCAGAGTTTTCTACAGTTTGAATGTTTTACTCATTGAATTCCCTTGATTTTATTTAATTGTTCCTCTCTTCTAGTATCTGAAAACTGACCGAACAGGGGCTTGATTGATTTGGGTTCTGTTTTGGGTGTGGAGGGCTAGAGTAATTTATTAGTGTAGTGGCCAACTGTGATTTTTGCCTGTATGTGTTATTTTATTAGGATTTTGCAAAACTATGTAATTTATATTGAGAACTGTCTCAGCATTTGAGTACAGTTCCTTAAAGGGAAGGCAGGCAGCATATATGTTTGATTCTCTTTGTCAGTTTTCACAATGAGTTAATTTACTAGCATCCTCCCAAGATGATCAATTGTTTTTCTAGGATATAAAGTTCATTTTTAATTATTAAAGTGTCTGCTGTTTTGTTGCCCTGACTGGTTTGATGTCTACAGAAAACATTGTATACATACCTGATTAAAGAAGACACCTTGGAAGATTTTTGAAGGACTGCTTCTGGGCAGTAAGGTTAAGACCTCCATGTTTGCCACAGTGCTAACCTTGGCACAGATATTCCACAGTGTATTAACAATAGGTCAATATTAAGGTACCTACCATCACAGCGTTTCCATGTCATGTTTTAAAAGTTGCCCCTGAACATTACAAAAGTTCAGTAGGTCTAGTAGGTAGTATTACCTCAGAAATAACCCTTGGGTAATACTCCTTGGTCATAGCAATGCTGAAAGAATGCTAATGGAATATATATGTCTTCTGCCTGGGTTCAGTTGTAAGCCTAAATACTAGTGACTAAAGTCCTTTAAGTAGAATTAAAATAAATTACTAGTTTCGGTTTTTAGCAGATGGAGTCCCAATGTTTGAAAGAATTGGAGTATAAAACTTGGCAATTTATTTGATTTTATTTTTAATTGATAATTGTATGTATTTATGGAGTACAATGTAATGTTTTGATACATGCACACATTGTGGAATCATCCAATCAGGCTAATTAACATATCTGTCGTCTCACATACTTACTATTTCTTTGTGTTGTGCAATTTGGTTTGTTACCAGACTTTTCAGGTCTAACTTTTTACTTTCTCCTTCTAGGCATAGGCTTTAATTGCATTGTTAGAAACATGTGTCTTCTTCCTAATAGGTTACTTTGTAAACCTTATGTAGTTATTACATAATACAAGGAGGATGATTTCTAATCACCCAACATTCCTGCTGTCTAAAGATTCTTTCACCAGCGTATAAGACTATTAATTCAACTTGTCTGAATCAGGGCGCAGTGGCTCATGCCTATAATCTCAGCACTTTGGAAGGCTGAGGTGGATGGATCATTTGAGATCAGGAGTTTGAGACCAGCCTGGCCAGCATGGTGAGACCCCATCTCTACTAAAAATACAAAAATTAGCCAGGGATGGTGGCATGCACCTGTAATCCCAGCTACTTGAGAGGCTGAGGCAGGAGAACTGCTTGAACTTAGGAGACAGAGGTTGCAGTGAGCTGAGATTACGCCACTGCCTTCCAGCCTGGGCAACAGAGTAAGACTTCGTCTCAAAAACAAAAAGGAAAAAACCCAAATTGTATAGTCTGAACTCTTCTTGCCTTCAAATGGTTGTCCCCACCCAGGGTCAAGGATTTGATTAACAGCACATTTCTTATAGCTCTTATAAGTTAAACATTAATTTGAACAGGTTTAATCTTGTATCTGGATTTTACTTCAGTAGTTAACTACTTCTTGTCTGAGTGTCTTTTTCTTTAGAAGTATTTTAATACTAGTACTTAACTACACAGGTTTTTTTTTTCTTTTCTTTTCTTTTTTTTTTTTTTTTTTTTTGGAGACGGAGTCTTACTCTGTGGCCCATGCTGGAGTGCAGTGGCTTGATCTTGGCTCACCACAACCTCCAACCTCCTGGGTTCAAGCTATTCTTCTGCCTCAGCCTCGCAAGTAGCTGGGATTACAGGCGCATGCCACCAGGCCCTGCTAAATTTTTGTATTTTTAGTAGTGACGGGGTTTCACCATGTTGGCCAGGCTGGTCTTGAACTCTTGTTTTTAGTAGAGACAGGGTTTCACTATGTTGGCCAGGCTGGTCTTGAACCCCTGACCTCAGGTGATCCACCCTCCTCAGCCTCCCAAAGTGCCAGGATTACAGGCCTGAGCCACCGCGCCTGGCCCAGTATTTTTTTAATGTCTAAAGATTTCAGGGCAGACGTGGTGGCTCATGCTTGTAATTCCAGCACTTTGGGAGGCTGAGGCAGGTGGATCACTTGAGCTTGGGAGTTTGAGACCAACCTGGTGAAACCCATCTCTACCAAAACTACAAAAAATTAGCCAGGCATGATGATGCATGCCTGTGGTCTGAGCTACTCAGGAGGCTGAGGTGGGAGGTTTGCTTGAGCCTGGGAAGTGGAGATGGCATTGAGCCGAGATTGTGCCACTACACTCCAGCCTGGGTGACAGAGTGAAACCCCATTTCAAAAAAAAAAAATTAGTTTATGTATTTGTTGTAGGCACTATGTTATTCACTGTATTTCTTGATATTCACTTAGCATACAGTAAGAGAGATGGTGCTGAGAACAATTTTTCTTTCTATATTATTATATACAATGTTTTGGGATTCATATATGTGTGTAGAAAAAGACATGTATCGGTCGGGCACAGTGGCTCACGCCTGTAATCCCAGCACTTTGGGAGGCCGAGGTGGGTGGATCATGAGGTCAGGTGTTCGAGACCAACCTGGCTAAAATGGTGAAACCCTGTCTTTACTAAAAATACAAAAAAATTAGCCAGGCACGGTGGTGGGCACCTGTGATCCCAGCTACTTGGGAGGCTGAGACAGGAGAATCGCTTGAACCTGGGAGGTAGAAGTTGAAGTGCGCCGAGATCTCGCCACTGCACTCTAGCCTGGGCGACAGAGGAAGACTCCGTCTCAAAAAGAAAAAAAAAAGAAAAGAAAAAGACATGTATCATAAATTCCCTATTTCAACTGCAACCCTTAAACAGACTAAAGGATGTATTTCTATTAGACATTTAGCGTTTTGGGAGTGCTGCAGCTAGTTGGTCACCAGAATATGTAGAAGAAAGAAACTGAGCCTCTCAAAGTCTTAGATAAGATTAAGCTATTTTTGTTCTGTCTGGTGTAAAGTATCAAATGCCTTAACTGAGTAAAAAGATACAAAGTGACTCAAAAGCACAGCATTTTGAAATGTGGCAGTGTAGATTGAAATCCATGGTTCATTTTTGTCATTAGGTTTTAAAAAATTTTATTTTATTTTATTGAGATTGAATTTGCCCTGAACAATTTTGTGAAGCTACAGTATTAGAGTGATATTTAGTCCCAGTTTCTGTGTTTGATCTTAAGGACCTAAAAGAGGTTAATCTAGTTTGCTTTGTATCTCAGTTTTTCTCATCTGCAATGAAAAGCATAACTGATTTTACATATCTGTAAATTTTTTGGAAAAAGATTTTATTTAAATGTATTTTTTTTTTTTTTTTTTTTTTTTTTTTGGGAGACGGAGTCTCGTCTGTCACCGGCAGGCTGGAGGTGCAGTGGCTGGATCTCAGCTCGCTGGGCAGGCTGGCCGCCTCCGCGGGTTCCCGCCAATTATCCTGCTCATGCCCTCCGAGAGCTGGGACTAGCAGGCGCCCGCCACCTCGCGCGGCTAGATTTTTGTATTTTTTTAAGTAGAGACGGGGTTTTCACCGTGTTAGCCAGGATGGTCTCGATCTCTGCTGACCTCGTGATCCGCCCTCTCGGCTCAAAGTGGCTGGATTACAGGCTTGGAGCCACCGCGCCCGGCCTTATTTAAATGTATTTTAAGAGGAAGAGAGATAAAAATGTAATCTTTATGAGTATTTTGCAGATGTGTGGGTGTGGACATATGTGTATCAGGATTACTTCCATTTGCCCTTGTATTAATATAATAATAGCGGGCAATATTCTCTTACTATTTTATCAGTAGTAATGAAGCTGTATTCACGCATGTCTTAACTGATTTTACATCTGTAGTTATTTTTGCTTCCAAGCATAGTGCTTATTTTTCTTGAATAATGATTTGAGGGTCCTCCCTACTCTAAACCAAATTTATTTTGGATGTTGATGATGCTCCATTTCCTGCTCTTGCCCTTTGTCCTGCTAAATCTGGAATATGACTGAAATAGATAGTTTTGCAGTGAGCTCAGAGTAAACTTCCTTTTCAGAATAAAAGTTTTGCTTCAAAAAGAAAATAGAATTTAGAGGTGTTTTATTCAGTTAAAAGGCAAGTATTTATTTTATACATAGATTTGGAAAAATGGAATCAGTGAATATTCATTTAATGAGAAAATTAGTAACTTATTAATGCAATTTTAGTTATAATCCTAAATAAGTTTTTAGTAAAATGGACCAATACACATCAACCCTTATGATTTAAGCCACATTTAATAAGTCTCTGGTATGTGCAAAATGTGAAAATGGCTCTTGATTTTCTGTGACTTAATAATGGCTTTGTGTGTAAGGAAGGTAATGTTCTTTGATTCTAAAGAAGACAAAACAAAATCATTAGCAGCCTAGTAGTAGTAGTAGCCACTTACATGTTTGTTTTCAGAAGTTAGGTATGAAAGCAAAAAATGTATAGTTTCTATCAGTGGACCTGAAATGAAAAAGTTGTTAAGATGCATTAACTTTTTAAATTCTTTCCTTTTGAGCATCAAACTTTAAATTTCCCTGGAAGCAGGTGGAATTGATAGTACTTAAGTGTAGGTGTGGAGCATAATGTGCAGATGTGTAAGAGTCTGAAATAATTTCCTGTGTTTGTTTGTTTTGGGCAAAAAAAATGTGGTCTTCCCATTCACAAAGTTAGCTAGACAAGATCACTAGGTTTTCCGGTAAGCATGCTGACTTCTCCGTGTTTGTGGGACATTCAGGTGGAAATACTCAATATATGGAGTTTAGAGGAGAGGTCTGTGCTGAAAATAAAGCTTTGAGAGTTATCATATTGGGAATTATTGGAGAGTTATTGAGAATAATAAAAGAAGAAGGTAAAAGGAAGTCCTGAAGAACATTATCATTTAAGAAGAAGATAGAGTTTTGTGACCAGTCTGGGCAAAACAGTGAGACCCCATCTCTGTTATTTAAATAAATAAATAAATAAGTGACAGAGGAAGAAGAGTTTGTAAGTTTAAATGAGAGAGGAGCCAGGAGTGACTGGGTTGCCTCAGAAAGTACAGGGATATTGGCTGGGTACAGTGGCTCATGCCTATAATCTAGCTCTTTCGGAGGCCAAGGTGGGAGATTCACTTGAGCCCAGGAGTTTGAGGCTACAGTGAGCCGGGATCATGCCACTCTAGTCCAGCCTGGGTAACAGAGTAAGACTCTGTCTCAAAAAAAAGAAAAAAAAAAAAAAGAAAAAAGTAGTCAGGGGTGTCAAATTCAACATGGCAGTCAAGAAAAGTATTATGGACCGGGCATGGTGGTTCACGGCTGTAGTCCCAGCACTTTGGGAGGTCAAGGCGGGCAGATCATTTGAGGTCAGGAGTTTGAGACCAGCCTGGCCAACATGATGTAACCTTATCTCTACTGAAAATACAAAAGTTAGCTGAGTGAGGCACGCACCTGTAATCCCAGCTACTCAGAAGGCTAAGGCAAGAGAATCACTTGAATCCAAGAGGTGGATGATGCAGTGGGTCAAGTCTGTGCTATTGTACTACAGCCTGGGCAACAGAGTGAGTTTCTGTCTCAAAAAAAAGGAAAAGCGTTATGGAGCATATATTGGATTTGACAGTTTAAATATTGGTGGCCCGAGGTGGGCAGATCACTTGAGGCCGGGAGGTTGAGACCAGCCTGGCCGAAATGGTGAAATCTGTCTCTACTAAAAATACAAAAATTGTCTGGGCGTGGTGGTGCACACCTGTTGTCCCAGCTACTCAGGAGGCTGAGGCAGGAGAATCGCTTGAACCTGGGGGGCAGAGACTGCAGTGAGCCAAGATTGCACCACTGTACTCCAGTCTGGGCAACAGAGTGAGACTCTGTCTGAAGTAAGTAAGTAAGTAAGTAAATAAATACATAAATAAATAAATAGATAAATAAATAAATATTGGTGGCTTTTGCAAAAGCAGTTCTGAAAAGAGTGAAAAAGTTAAAAATGTAAGTCCTTATATTAATTTTTTATTATTAAATTCAACAGACTTACAATTACTCTTAAACTGCTACTAAAGTTTGTAGATGTTTCCTCTTTATCTTTGTACTAACCTGGCCAAGGACCTTTATTGGTCTGTGTACCACACTTTGTGTGGGACTGCTCTAGAGCATCTGAAAATTCTCAGACACCTAATAATCCATCTGTAAGTCCAGAGATCTGTAATTTGAAAAATATTGCTCTATAAATTGAACTGACACTGATAATCCCTTGGAAGCAATCCAAATGTGACCTTTGAAATCGAGTAGCAATACTAGTCGCAAGGTAGTTTTCCCTAATATGCTTAATTTAAAAATTAATAAAAACAGGAGTGCAAACTTTAAAAATTTCTATGTGGAGCTTGTAGACCTCTGAAAATATTTCTGATAACTCTGAGCATTCTCAGACCTTAGTTTTAGAAACAAACCTTGAGCAATTATTATATCTGACATACTTTGATTGCTCTACATTTGCTACAGCTTTTTTTTCCTTTCTGCAAAATTATGTTGCATGTTTTGCTACAAGCAAGTAAAGAATTGGGACCAAAGATCCAATCTACCGCAGTCTTCTTTCTAGGCACAATTATTCATATTTCTCCTGTATGCAAAATATACTTCATATCTATCTCAAGAACTCCAAAACTCTCATCCAGTCATGACACCAGTCTTGAAACATGGGATCTGTGGTATACATCAGATCCAATTGTGGTTTTTCTTGGTATTATGATCTGTGAACTCAGAGGACACTTGGTATCTGTCCTCTGCAAATCCAATTGGGCAAATATTGCCCGCTTTCTCTATCCTCAGAGAAGAAATGTTCTATGATATGACTCAGTACCTGCCATGGCTACTCTTCTCTCTTGCTCTTGACTGTGTATTCTTGGAGGTTTTTTTTTTCCCCCCATCATTTTCCTTTTGCTGTGTCTGAAGTGGGCATTGGAGACTACACTTTGTTGTGACTGAGCAGCTCTCTCAGCTTGCCTTCTGCATTAGGAAGTCCTCTACCGAAAATGAGGACTTCCCTCCACTTCTCATTCTTCTGCTTCTAGTTCTCTTCTACAGTAATGGAAATAAGGGATATACTCGTCTTGCTTCTCATTTTAGCAGGAAAAAGATTAGGTTTTCCTGTTATGTTATCTTCAGAATTTAGGGCTGAGACATGTATATATTTTTATCTGTTTTTTTGTGTGTGTGTATAACCATTTTAAATCATAGATCAGTGTAATTTATAATGTTAGATATTTTATTCCCTTATTCATTTTTTCGAAGTCTGCTGTTATTTCTAATATTACCTATTTGCACCTCTTATATTATACAATTACTAAGAATAGTTTTATGTGTGTATACATGAAGATGTGGATAATTAGTCTATTATGTTCTAGAGAAATGATATTATTAAGACTTCACATAATTGAAAAGAATCACTGTTATTACTTGCTTTAATTATTGGTATTCAGTAGTTGCCATTGTAAATATTCTTTTTTTTTTTTTTTGAGACAGAATCTTTGTCTTGCTCTGTCTCCAGGCCTGGAATGCAGTGGTATGATCTTGGCTCACTGCAACCTCCGCCTCCTGGGTTCAAGTAGTTCTTCTGCCTCAGCCTCTCAAGTAGCTGGGACTACAGGTGTGCACCACCACACTCAACTAATTTTTGTATTTTTAGTAGAGACAGTGTTTCACCGTGTTGGCCAGGATGGTCTCAATCTCTTGACCTTGTGATCCGTCCTCCTTGGCCTCCCAAAGTACTGGGATTACAAGGCATGAGCCACCGCACCTGGCCTAAATATTCTCCTTTAGTAGAATCCTCATTATACATTTTAAGTAGGTTCATTTGGAATCAGGTGTTCCACTTAATTTTCAATAGTCTTTCATTGTTAAAGTTGTAAAGTGCTTCTAGATCAAGGTTTAATGCCTTGTAGTGTTTTAATATATGTTCAGCCTGGCTATTGACAAAACCCTTGATTTCTTCTTATTTTAACCCCTCCACCCCAACTCTTGATTTCTTTTGTGGAAATATAATTCAGTTTTTTTGTGACAATTTTGTTCTAGTGACTCAAAATCTATTAAGATATGGGGAACTATGTAGACTGACTATGAAATGTGCCATAGCCATATTTGAAATCCTTTGAAAGTATCAGAATTCAGGCAAGAGTTAGCAACACTTGCTTCCTCATCTCTTCATAATGGAACATAATGGAATTTACATTATAATGTGCCACTTTGTTTTCATTAATGAAAATGAGTTCTACTCTTAAATATATTTTATACAGACTCTGCTGTCTTAAAAAATGAAAAAATAACTTATTCTTAGCCGTATTTAAGAGATACCAACATTTTTCTTGATGTTTTGTGACTTAGATTCAGACTGGTAGAGGTATCCACCCAGATTGAAAGAAGATTAAATGATACACTCATTTCACACAAAAGTCAAGCATGTCAAAACAGTTTACCTCTGGTAAAAAAAAAAAAAAAA
>NW_016807978.1:1130090-1140077 GCF_001698545.2 Rhinopithecus bieti | reverse complement strand
GTGTTTAACTACTACATAATTTTACTGACATTAAACATTTGAATGGTAAGAAAGGTATGTAATTTATGATGCCACTGTGAGGTGAATTTATATCTTTTTTTTATTGAGTGATTTTTGTCTGTTCAAAATATAAAATTTAACCTTTCTAGTGAATGAACTTTATTTTATGGAGAAAAATGAAAAATATATGGACTTTCTGTTTTAAGACACAGGGCCTTGCTCTGTCACCGAGGCTGGAGTACAGTGGCATAATTGTAGTAGCTCCCTGTAACCGTGGACACGTGGGGTCAAATGATCTTCCTGTCTCACCCTTCCAAGCAGCTAGGACTACAAGTGTATGCCACCACACCTGGCTATTTTCCGAACAATTTTTTTTTTTTGAGATGGAGTCTCGCTCTGTCACCAGGCTGGAGTACAGTGGCGTGATCTTGGCTCACTGCAACCTCCGCCTCTGGGGTTCAAGCAATTCTCCTGCCTCAGCCTCCCAAGTAGTTGGGACTACAGGCACGTGCTACCATGCCCAGCTAATTTTTGTATTTTTAGTGGAGACAGGTTTTCACCATGTTGGCCAGGAAGGTCTCGATCTCTTGACCTTGTGATCCACCCGTCTTGGCCTCCCAAAGTGCTGGAATTACAGGCATGAGCCACTGCACCCGACCCAATTTTTTTTTTTTTTTTTAGGAGACAGGATCTTGCTATGTTGCCCAGGCTGGTCTTGAATTCCTGGTCCAAGCAATCCTTATGCCTCGGCCTCCCAAAATGGTGGAATTATAGGTATGAGCCACTGCATCTGGCCTGACTTTTTGATTAGATTTATGTTCTAAGAAAAAATAGTAATATTTTACTTTTATGCTGAGCTTTAATTTTTCGATTAAGATATATAACTTAATTGTAGAAAATTTAGAAAATACAGGTATGCCGGAAGTCAGTTGCAGAAAATCTCATTATTCAGAGACTTTTAGTTCTTTATGCATATGTAAATGAATTGCATTTACTACTATAAATTATTAATATATTTAATTTCAAAACTTCAACTTGACATGAAACTTGAAGATTATTTCAAGTTTCTCGGAATGTTTTAAACTCCATTTGACAAGTGTCAATGTTACAGTAATATGTCTATATGTTAATATATACATGTTAATATATTTAATTAATACATTAAAGTAATAGTATTTTTCTTTTTTTTTTTTTTTTTTTTTTTTTTTTGAGACGGAGTCTCGCTCTGTCGCCCAGGCTGGAGTGCAGTGGCCGGATCTCAGGTCACTGCAAGCTCCGCCTCCCAGGTTCACGCCATTCTCCTGCCTCAGCCTCCCGAGTAGCTGGGACTACAGGTGCCCGCCACCTCACCCGGCTAGTTTTTTGTATTTTTTAGTAGAGATGGGGTTTCACCGTGTTCGCCAGGATGGTCTCGATCTCCTGACCTCGGGATCCGCCCGTCTCGGCCTCCCAAAGTGCTGGGATTACAGGCTTGAGCCACCGCGCCCGGCCCTAAAGTAATAGTATTTTTCTTTCCTAAAGAATTAGCTTTAGTCCCGTTTGACTCATTTTTATTGGGTGCCTACTGTATGCACTTGAATTGTATATTTTCCTATTTTTTATTTGGTTAATTTTTTAAAAGTTTGTAAATTATATTTTTAGAGCAGTTTTAGGTTCCCAGAAAAATTGAGCAGAAAGTATAGAGCATTCCCATATACAACCTTCCCTACCATCTGTATCCTGGACCACCCTTTGATAACTTGACTGACTTCCCAAAAACACCTGCATCAGAAACTTTTGAGTCAGAGTCTTGCTCTGCTGCTCAGGCTGGAGTGCAATGGTGCAATCTCGGCTCACTACAATCTCCACCTCCCGAGTTCAAGTGATTCTCGTACCTCAGCCTCCTGAGTAGCTATGATTATAGGGGTGTGCCACCATGCCTGGCTAATTTTTGTACTTTTAGTAGAGATGGGGTTTTACCATGTTGACCAGGCTGGTCTCAAACTCCTGGCCTCAAGTGCTCTGCCCACCTCAGCTTCCCCAAGTGTTGGGGTTACAGGCGTGAGCCAGTGTGCCTAGCCTGCATCAGAAGCTTCTTTACCTGACCACCACATGTGAGACTCCAAGATAAATACAGAATTCATGCAACAGGACATATTTTACCTAACATTGCAGATGTGGGCCAGTTCTGCTGATTTTAACAGTGATTTCTACCGTATATTGATCAGACCTAGAACTTTATTAGTTATCTGAATGGATAGTTACATAAACTGTTAAGAAATTCTAGCTTGGGGCAACATGGTGAAACCCTGCCTCTACAGATAATACAAAAATTAACTGGGCATGATGGCAGATGCCTGTGGTCCCAGCTACTCAGGAGGCCGAAGTGGGAGAATCACTTAAGCCCAGGTGGTTGAGGCTGCAGTGAGCCGCGATTTTGCCACTGTACTTCAGCCTGGGCAACAGAGTGAGACCCTGTCTCAAAAAAAAAAAAAGTTAATAAAAACATACAAAAAGTAAAATTTGAAACCTTTCTCACTAGGAATTGGTATATTCTAAGCCTATTTTGTATACATACACCTCTTACAATATTACTACTTTTGTTTGTGTTAAAGTGGCTTCCAAACCTCTCTTGGATGTGATGGGTTTTCCTTTCATCAAAATTTTTGCCTTCATCTATTTAATTGACTGTGAGTTCATCTGAGGGCATGCTTTCCCAGCAAGACTCAGTTTCCCACTTAGATTGTAGGTCCAGATAATAAGTAAACTAAAGCAAGGTGGAGGGATGAAGTCATCAGGTATAGCTTAGTGGAAGAGGTAGCATCAATCAAGGTTTTAAAGAATGCATAGTAGCTTAATAGTTACAGAAGATATTCCAGGCAAGCATAAGGCATGACCAAAAGTATAATGGAAAATGATCTTTAAGTATAGATTTTCATTTCTGGTAATAAGGTAGACTAGGTTGTTTAGGCTAACCTTTCTGAAAATTATTAGACATTCTGGATAAAATTTAAGAAACATCTTAAAAGCATTGAAAAACTGGCAACATGGTAAGGCATTATGAAGCCAAATCTTAATGAAAGCAGAAACTTAGGTAAATGAAAGCCCCTTTTGCCTGGTGAACTTGAGCTTTTGTTTTCATGGCCTTGTAAGTGGGTAGAGGTTAGAAGAGGCTTCTGTTCTTTACAAGATGGGCCTCTCCATAGGGCTACTCAGTACTGAACTTCTAGATTCCCCCAGAGTAAGTGATCAAAATAATAATAATAATAAAGATCAATTTACAATAATAATAAAGAACAGATATCAAATGTAAAGCCAAGGGACTAACCTGAATTTCCCTTCTGATTCCCGAAGCTTATACCTTTGGCATAAGGATCAACTAGATTCTAAGCAAACCCACTTCACTTTCCTCCTTCCGCTAGGACTTCAGGGGAAAGTGCCAGGAATGAGAACCAACAGAAGTAGGCAGTAAACATGGATCTAGAAAGACTTCATATGTTGATATTAGAAGGCAGAGATTATAAAATAAATATACCAGGTACAGTGGCTCACACCAGTAGTCCCAGCACTTTGGAAGACCAGGATGACAGGATCACTCAAGCCCAGGGTTTTGAGACCAGCCTGCTGACGAACATAGTTGAGGCCTCGCGTCTCGTTCAGAAAAAATTCAAATGTAGCCGGCCATGTTTTTGGTGCGTGCTGTCATAGGCCACTTGGGAGGTCTGAGGTGGTGAGGGTCATACTCGCACCTGTAGGGGTTGAACATTAGGGCCTGTGTCTCTACAAAAAAAAATTCAAAAATGGTAGCCTAGGGAATGGTGGTGGCGTGGCGCCGGTGTAGCATGCACGTTGGGGCGGGAGTCTGGGGTTTGAGGACACTCGACACCTAGTAGGTTGAAGCTGTAGTGGGGCTGGTTGTTGCTATCTCGAAAAAAGTTGAACAGATTCTTATTACAGGATTGGAGAAAGCATTGAAGTTTTCATGCAAATTGATCGTGTTTGTTCTGTTCTTCAATGCCTTTCTTTGTACACATTTCATTTTATTGCCTAATCCAGTATATTTTTGAAGACATTTCGCATGGTTAGTTACTTTTATGTGTGTAGCTACTATACAGTTAATCTAGGTGAAGGAATGTCTTATAAGTCTTACTACCAGGGTTTGCACATGAAGCAGGCAAGAACACATGTCAGCTACCTTGTTAAGGGCATTTGAGGTGCATTTTATTTCAAAAGATGTCAAATGTTAAGAATCTTGGATTCCTAGAAATTTGAAAAAGTGCCTTAGCAGTTTTTGAAAAAGAATAGACTGGCTTGAAATGGGGGGGGAAATTGGATTTTAAAAAAATTTGAACATAGAGTACATTTTGACTTGGCAGTCGATAATTAACTTTAGGAAATTTAGCTACATATGTTAGGAATAACAAGGGACTAAACTTAATGAACTAGTCATTTGGGTGGCTGCCGTCTTGCAGATCCCACCTCGTGGATTTACACGCTTCTGCTCGGTCCCTCCCAATTGCTACCATGGTTGATCTGTGGATCGTAGAATTTGGCAAAAGGCTGGTAGTATGTCATTTCTGAAATTAGGCTATTGAAAGAACTTGTTCTTCACCTCAGTTGTTCTTTATTTTATTATTTTTGTTGCTTACTCCAGGGGGGAGGTTCCAGAAGTTCAGTAATAATAGCCTATGGGGGAGGGCCCATCTTGTAAAGAATGGACGGCTCTGCCAACTACCATATGGAGTGAGAGTTTAGTGGGTTCTTCAGCCCAGGTCAGCTTTGATATGGCTGTGATTAGTTGGCATGTTCATTACGAGGTACATGGGGAAATCCTTGAGCGAATAAGCACCAGCCTGGGCCACTCTTGAATTCCTAACCCTAAAAACAGTGAGATAAATAAAGTTTTGTTGTTTTAAGTGCCTAAATTTTACGGGTAATTTTTTATGCAGGAATAGGATAACTGTTGCATTCACCCATTTAGAAGATAAGAACAAAAACCCAAAGAAGCACCGAAGGAAATGTAGCTTTTTTTTTTTTTGTGGACAGAGTCTCACTGTTGCCTATGACTGGTACAGTGGTGCATCTTGGCTCACTACAACCTCCCTTCCCGGCTTAAGTGATTTCCTGCTCAGCCTCCAAGTAGCTGGGACTACAGGCCCCACACACCGCCTTGGGCTAATTTTTGTATTTTTTCGTAGAGGACAGGGTTTCTTATTTTGGCCAGGGGCTAGGTCTCGGAACTCCTGACCTCGGATGTCTACGCACCTTGGTCTTCCAACAGTGCTGGATTATAGGCGGAGCACCATGCCCAGCCGGGTTGTACCTTTTAAATGTGAAAATTCCAATTTATTGTGTGTTTTTCGTTGTTGTGGGAAACTATACATACATCGAAAGTTGGCATGTACTAAAGGATAGGTTTATTTGGAACAGGCCGCTTCCTTACATAACATCTTGGGATGGTGCATAAAAAGTCTGTATCTGGGATATTCTTTTAATTGAGAATCTGGAAGTGGTTGGAGAATAATAAATAGCTCTTCTGCAAATCTTTCTAGTATAATGGTGTTATTATGAGGAACTTATCATGTTTTTGCAAAATTACTCTAATGGAAATACCAGATCTAGGAAATGATGATCAGTAGTTTCTAGTTTCACAACCCCCACCACCCTTTTTTAAAAACCTTTTCCATTGTATCTATTTCTTCCAAGTGAACGTGTTGGATGAATACTGGGTTAGGAAATGCTGACTTCCCACTCTGATTCTTATGTTCCCACTGCTTCTTATCATTTCCACACCGGAATGTACCAATGTTGTACATCTTTGAACATATCTGCTGTTTTCTGTCTGTCTGGATTCTCTCTTCCCCAGACCCTCCTGAGAGTTATCTGTTTTGATTCTTTGAACTGTTTGAGGTGTTTTGGGACTACCATTTACCCAACCCTTGACAGAATCAATTAATCCTCTTGTATATTTCAGTATTTTTCACAACTTGTGTTTGCTAACAGGCTGTTTTGTTTATTTGTTTATACCTCTTTTCTCTTGAATAATGAGCACTTTCAGGACACGACTTTTTATTTGTCTTATAGTCATGGTCTTAGCATGGTCCTAGTTCGTACATGTGGCCTTACTTTTTTTTTTTTTTGAGACGGAGTCTTGCTTTGTCTCCCAGGCCGGAGTGCGGTAGAGTGATTTCGGCTCACTGCAACCTCCACTTTCCCAGTTCAGTGATCCTCTGCTCGCTCCGGGTAGCTGGGGCTACAGGACGTACCACCACCCCAGATAATTTTTTTATTTTTAGTAGAGATGGGGTTTTCACCATGTTGGCCAGATGTCTTGAACTCTTGACTTGTGGATCCAACCCCTTGGGCCCTCCTCCAAACTGCTGGGATTACGGGTGTTTGAGTCACAACTGGCTTTTTTTTTTTTTTTTTTTTTTTTTGAGATGGAGTTTCGCTCTTGTTGCCCAGTTGGGTGCAGTGGTGCAGTCTCGCTCACTGAAACCTCTACCTCCCGTGTTCGAGTTCCTCCTTGGCTCACTCCGAGGTAGCTGGGATTACGGATGTACCACCACGCCGCCTAATTTTGTAGTTTGTAGGCGGGTTTCTCCATGGTGGTCAGGCTGGTCTTGAACTTCGACCTCAGGTGTCTGCCTGCTTTGGCCTCCCAAAGTGCTGGAATTACAGCGCGTGAGCCACTGTGCCCGCGGGCCTGTTACTTACTAAATTTTTTTTTTTTTTTTTGAGCGGGAGTCTGGCTCTGTCGCCCAGGCTGGAGTGCGGTGACCGGATCTCAGTCACTGCAAGCCTCCGCCTCCAGGTTCACGCCATTCTCCTGCCTCCGCCTCCCAAGTAGCTGGGACTACAGGCGCGCCGCCTCGTCGCTCGGTAGTTTTTTGTATTCTTTGTAGAGACGGGGTTTACGTGTTAGCAGGTGGTCTCGATCTCCTGCCTCTGTGATCCGCCCGTCTCGGCCTCCCAAAGGCTGGGATTCCGGCTTGGGCCACCCGCCGCCCGACCTAAAAAAAATTTTTTTTTATAGTTGGCTGGGTTGGGTTGTATCAGAAAAACTTGAGGGCTGACTTGCAAGATTAATCACTTTTATAATGTTTCTGTGGGGGGAATTTATCTTCTTTTGGTAGGATATTACAAAATATAAATATAACTGACTTAAACGAACTTTTAAAATTCAATTCATATTTAAGTTGGGAACTGCCCATCATATGATTGAAATATTTATATGCATGTAAAATTTGATAGTTTTAAAACTTGAGTGAATATTGTAATCCAAATATCATTGCATAGAACAAATAAAGCATTCCCCCTATTCTTAGCTGTAATCCTGTCTCTGAAGAAAAAGGGGAAATTGCATGGATCATTTAATTCCATTATCCTCTCTAAAGCCTCCCAAAATGTCAGTGGGTATTAGGAGGAGCTAAATATCTGCTGTGCTTTAATGTAATTTAAGTAATCACATGTGACTAGTGGCCCCGATATTGGACAGCACAGCTCTAAGTTAAGTGTTCAGACTTCATCCTTTACTAATAGGGAGCCATTGAAAGTATTTGGGCAGGACAGAGGAGATGAATGGATTTAACTTTAACACATCTCATTAGTAGGTGTGTATAGATAGGAGAAATTGTAGGGAGCTACCTAACAGTCCAAAAAGAAAGATTATTTGTCTTAATCAATGGCAGATGGGATGATTGGATGAATATTTGAGTACAGAATCAGTAAACTTGATTTTGTAAATATTTTGCTTATTTTCTTATATTGGGTCATGACCAACTTGATGACAAAGTCTATATTATAATAATTGTGATAACCAACATGTTTTGAGCGTTTGCTAAATGTCAGGCACTATTGAGTGCCTTTTGTGCATTATCTCATTTAGTGTTCTCAACAGCCCTATGAGGTAGGAAGTATTATCTTCATCTTATAGACAAAGAACAGCTCAGAGAGGTAAAGTAACCTGCTGAAAGTCACACAGATAGTAAATGCAAAGAGATTTGAGATGAAAAGAATAAAATTTAAAATCAGGTGGCAAAGGGGATCGTGAAACACTTAGATATGTATAGCACAGAACATTACTGTTTTGTGGGAGTTTCCTGATTTGGGCACATATAGTAGATTATGAAAATAATATTTATTGATACTTATTGAGCATATACTATGTGCTAAGCATTCTAAGCCTTTGACATGGGTTAGATTATTTTATTTTCACAACAGTCCTGTGAGACATCATTATGTTCATTTTTATAGAGGAAGAAACTGATGTGCAAACATAGGCTGACTTGTGTAAGAAAGTGACAGAGCAGGGATTAGAGTCCAAGTAATTTGGCTGCAGCACTCCTGCACTACTTAATACATTTATATGTTGTGTTAATAAATAAATACTGTACAAATGGCAAGATAGGCCAGACGCTGGTGTTTTAATAAAGCAAACTCATCTTAACCATGAAAGTGACTCAGCTTGAGATTTAATTAATATTGTTTCTATTGTGGGGATCTTTCTTTTTATGGCCTTTGGCAGTGAAATGATCTGGCCGTTTGTATAAGGATGTATAAAATTTGTTTTTTTGTGTGTGTTAAATGCTTTATGACCTTGAGTTTACTGATCCTGACGAAGCTCCTCTTTTCCTCTTTTTGCCCACTAAAGATCCATTTTATTTATGCACATAGTTAAAGCCATTGTAGTGTAGTGGAAAGAGCACATACTGGATTCGTGTGTTCTTACATTTTAATTCCAGCATTATCCATTACTAGCTATGTGACTGGGCAAATTATACATCTTTAGAACTTCCCTTTTCTAACCTGTAAAATGGGGGAAATTAAATCTTCTTCACTGGATAGTTGTAAAGGAGTAAATGGGATGATATATTTTTTAAATGCCTGCTGTACTACTTAGTGTATGGGAGATGTTCAAAAAATTGTAAGTGCTTTACTTCTTAATAAATGAAACACCTCCAAATTTAAGTACCTTTTTTTTTCCTTCCAGTTGCTCAGTTTTGTAGGTGAACTCTGTGTTTACCAAACACTTGGTAGCCAGACCTTTAGAATTTGAACCAGATACTAGAGTTCCTAAATAAAATATGCATTAGAAGAGAAATGCATTAATTCTTTATGGTGTTGTGTGACTGTTTTGTGTCTTTTGCCAAGAGGTAATTCTCTGCTGTATTAGAGAGAAACAATGATAAGGAAGACTTCAGCTACTTGTGTTTCTGGAGTTCTATCCTGAATGGATAAATGAATGAATAAATGAATGACATTCCAGTTGGACATGTAAAAGCAAGTAGTGAAACTCTTGCAAAAATGTCTCGCAAAAGGTAGCTCTTTTTCTAAAATATTTCCATCTGATTTCTCAGTAATGATGTGCAGAGCTGTAGTTTACAAGCTGATTTTAGAACTGTGTATTAATAGAAAAACCAAATACACAAAAGGTCAGTAGTCCCTGCGTATTCTGGGAACATTCTTTTAGATTTTGATTTGTAGTGTAATGCTTTTATTTCGGGGAAATAAGATCCTTGAGTTCCCTTTAACCGAGAGCAGTACTTAAGCAATGATATTTAATGACTACATAACTGAGACTCCTAAATCACATGTTGAAATCTGACTGACATAAGGAAGTATTGAGGAGGCAAAGGAAAATAATTGAGCATCATTTTTTGAGATACAGTTAATATACTTAAAAATTTCCAAGGAATCATAGTTTTTAAAAATTTTTTTAATTTTATACTTTAAATTCTAGGGTACGTGTGCACAACATGCAGGTTTGTTACATATGCATACCTGTGCCATGTTGGTGTGCTGCACCCATTAACTCGTCATTTATATTAGGTATATCTCCTAATGCTATTCCACCCCTCCCCCCACCCCACAACAGGCTCCGGTGTGTGATGTTCACCTTCCTGTGTCCAAGTGTTCTCATTGTTCAGTTCCCACCTATGAGTGAGAACATGCGGTGTTTGGTTTTTTGTCCTTGCAATAGTTTGCTGAGAATGATGGTTTCCAGCT
>NW_016807978.1:1111314-1126266 GCF_001698545.2 Rhinopithecus bieti | reverse complement strand
CTTCCCTTTGTGGGTAACCCGACCTTTCTCTCTGGCTGCCCTTAACATTTTTTCCTTCATTTCGACTTTGGTAAATCTGACAATTATGTGTCTTGGAGTTGCTCTTCTCGAGGAGTATCTTTGTGGCGTTCCCTGTATTTCCTGAATTTGAATGTTGGCCTGCCTTGCTAGGTTGGGGAAATTCTCCTGGATAATATCCTGCAGAGTGTTTTCCAACTTGGTTCCATTCTCCCCATCACTTTCAGGTACACCAATCAGATGTAGATTTGGTCTTTTCACATAGTTCCATATTTCTTGGAGGCTTTGTTCGTTTCTTTTTACTCTTTTTTCTCTAAACTTCTCTTCTAGCTTCATTTCATTCATTTGATCTTCAATCAGTGATACCCTTTCTTCCATTTGATTGAATCGGCTACTGAAGCTTGTGCATTCGTCACGTAGTTCTTGTGCTGTGGTTTTCAGTTCCATCAGGTCACTGAAGGACTTCTCTATACTGTTTATTCTAGTTAGCCATTCATCTAATCTTTTTTCAAGGTTTTTAGCTTCTTTGCATTGGATTTGAACTTCCTTCTTTAGCTTGGAGAAGTTTGATCGTCCGAAGCCTTCTTCTCTCAACTCGTCAAAGTCATTCTTCATCCAGCTTTGTTCCGTTGCTGGAGAGGAGCTGCGTTCCTTTGGAGGTGGAGAGGTGCTCTGATTTTTAGAATTTTCGGCTTTTCTGCTTTGTTTTTTTCCCCATATTTGTGGTTTTATATACCTTTGGTCTTTGATGATGGTGACGTACAGATGGGGTTTTGGTGTGACTGTCCTTCCTGTTTGTTAGTTTTCCTTCTAACAGTCAGGACCCTCAGCTGCAGGTCTGTTGGAGTTTGCTGGAGGTTCACTCCAGACCCTGTTCACCTGGGTATCAGCAGCGGAGGCTGCAGAACAGCGAATATTGCTGAACAGCAAATGTTGCTGCCTGATCGTTCCTCTGGAAGCTTCCTCTCAGAGGGGTACCTGGACATGTGAGATGTCAGTCTGCCCCTACTGGGGGATGCCTCCCAATTAGGCTACTCGGGGGTCAGGGACCAACTTGAGGAGGCAGTCCATCCGTTCTGAGATCTCAAACTCTGTGCTGGGAGAACCACTACTCTCTTCCAAGCTGTCAGACAGGGACATTTAAGTCTGCAGAGGTTTCTGCTGCCTTTTGTTCAGTTATGCCCTACCCCCAGAGGTGGAATCTACAGAGGCAGGCAGGCCTCCTTGAGCTGTGGTGGGCTCCACCCAGTTTCAGCTTCCCAGAGGCTTTGTTTACCTACTTAAGCCTCAGCAATGGCGGGCACCCCTCCCCCAGCCTTGCTGCTGCTGCAGTTAGATCTCCGACTGCTGTGCTAGCAATGAGCAGGGCTCCATGGGCAAGGAACCCTCTGAGCCAGATGTGGAATATAATCTCCTGGTGTGTCGTTTGCTAACACCGTTGGAAAAGTGCAGTATTAAGGTGGGAGTGATCCTATTTTCCAGGTGCCCTTTGTTACTGCTTCCCTTGGCTAAGAAAGGGAATTCCCTGACCCCTTGCGCTTCCCAGGTGAGGCGATGCCTCACCCTGCTTCAGCTCACGCTGGGTGGGCTGCATCCACTGTCTTGCCCCCACTGTCCAACAAGCCCCACTGAGATGAACCCAGTACCTCAGTTGGAAATGCAGAAATCACCTGACTTCTGCATCACTCACACTAGGAGCTGTAGCCTGGAGCTGTTCCTAGTCAGCCATCTTGGAGCCACCCTCGGGATCATAGTTTTTTTTTTTCAACTCAGCTTTATTGAAATGTCACAAAGCATAAAAATGCACAGATTTTAAGTGTCAAATGTGATGAATTTTGATACATGCAAACATTTGTATAAACACTACTTTAGTCAAGAAATGTAAAATTTCTATCACCTAAGAAAGTTCCCTCTGTGCCCCTTTGCAGTCAGTCCTCCCAGAGGCAGCCATGTTGTCTAATTTCTGTCACCATAGACTGCTCTAGAACTGCATATAAGTGATATCAGGCTGGTCAAGGTAGCTCATATCTATAATCTCAGCACTTTGGGAAGCCAAGGTGGGAGGATCACTTGAGGCCGGGAGTTTGAGACTGTAACAAGACCCCATCTCCACAAAAAATACAAAAATTAACCAGACATGATAGCTATACTCCAGCTACTTGGAGTGCTGAGGCAGGAGGATTCCTTGGGCTCAGGCGTTTGAAGCCATAGTGAACCATGATTATGCCATTGCACTCCGGCCTGAGTAACAGAGTGAGAACCTGTCTCATAAATAAATAAATAATAAATACATGAATAAATAAATAAGTGATATGTGCTTTGATGCCTAACATCTTTTCTCAATAGATTTTGAAAAAATTTTTTGTCATTGTGAGTATCAATAGTTCGTTTTTATTCCTGGAATAGTATTCCATTGTATGAATATACAACAATTTGTTTGTTAACTTGATAGAATTTTTGTTTTCGGCTTTGGGCTGTAATAAACAAAGTTTCCATAAACATTTTTGTGCAAGTGTTTTTGTGGATATTTGTATTCATTTATCTGGGAGAGGAATGGCTGGGCTGTTTGATATGTGTATATTTAACTTAAACTTTTCTAAGTGGTGATCCTATTTCATACTGCCACCAGTTATGTATGAGAGTTACAGTTACTGTAACTGAACCAAGTTGCACATTTACAAAAATTAGCACGTCTTCACTAATGTGATATAGTTTTTCTACTTTTAACCATTCTAGTGGGTATATAATAGTATCTTACTTGGTTTTAATTTACATTTATCTGGATAACTAATGATGTTGGTCACAGATTAGGGTGCTGTTTGGCTATTTGTGTATTCCCTTTTGTGAAGTGTCCAAGCTTTTTGCCCATTTTTAAATTGAATTGTCTTTTTGTTATTGATTTGTAGGAGATCTTTATGTTTTTCATACAAGTCCCTGAGAATATTTTCAACCAGTATGGTTTGTCTTTCCATTTTCTTTTTTCTCTAGAGTCTCACTCTGTCACCAGAATATAAGTTTCACAAGTGCAGAGATTTTCATCTTTTTGTTTACTAATGGCACGTGTCACTCAGTGGCATGATCACAGCGCACTGCAGTCTTGACTTCCTGTGCTCAAGAATTCCTCCAGCCTCACCCTCCTGAGTAATTGGGACTACTGGCATGCGCAACCACACCCAGCTAATTTTTTTCTATTTTTTGAAGAGATGGGATCTCACTATGTTGCTTAGGCTGGTCTCGAATTCCTGGGGTGAAGCAATTCTCTCACATCAGCTTCCCAAAGTGTGGGGGTTACAGTTGTGAGCCACTGCACCCAGCCTCCATTTTCTTAATAGTGCCTTTTGATGAGTAGAAGTTTTAAGTTTTGATTAATACCAGTTATCTTTTTTTCTTTTTCAGTTTATGATTTTTTTTTGCCCTAGCTAAGAAACCTCTGTTTATCCTCAGGTAGCAAAGTTATTCGGTCTTGTCTTGTCTTGTCTTGTCTTGTCTTTTCTTTTGAGACAGGGTCTCGCTTTGTTGCTCAGGCTGGAGTGCAGTAGCACAATCTTGGTTCATTGCAACCTCTGCCTCCTGGGTTCAAGCAATTCTCATGCCTCAGCCCCCCGAGTAGCTGGGACTACAGACTTGCACTACTACACCTGGCTAATTTTTGTATTTTTAGTAGAGACGGGGTTTCACCATGTTGGCCCGGCTTGTCTCAAACCGCTGACCTCAGGTAATCCTCCTGCCTTGGGTTCCCAAAGTTCTGGAATTACTGGCGTGAGCCACTGTGCCTGGTGTATTTTCTTCTAGAAAATTTTGGTTTCAGTTTTTATGTTTATGTTAATGATCCATTTCCAATTTGATTTCATTTATGCATGTTACACTTACTCTTAATTCATGGAACAAATATTTATTGAGCACAGTCTCAGTACCTGCCACTATTTAAGGTACTGGTGTTCATTAGTAAACAAAAAAATGAAAATCTCTGCACTTGTGAATCGTATATTCTGGGGAAGTGACAAAAAATAAACTGATAAGTAAATTATAGAGCATGATGAAAGTTGATAAAGGACCATGGTGGAGGGAACATGATAAGGTAAAGTAAGGGGGTGGTGAGGTTTCTGGTTTTAAGAAGAAGTAAAAATAGGCCTCAATGAGAATATGTCATTTACTAAATGACTTGGGGTGGGGTTGTGCATGATCAGTAGCTGCAACACTAGAAAGATGGCAGAGCAAGAGCAAAGAAAAATCCCTTTAGGTCCAGAAAATCTCCTGAAAAGAGGAAGGTTTTCAAGCCCTCAAAGCCACTCAGGCAAAGCAGGCCCTTTTGGCAAAGAAAGAGCAGAGGAAAGGAAAAAGGCTCAGGTTTAAGTGACTGGAATCATTCCTACATGATTCCTGAAGGCAGAAATGTGACAAGGTGCATCTCAGATGACTAGAAGTGAGACCTCATGCCTTGGAATTGCCTGATAAACATTCCATGGCCTTTGTTGTGCACTTCGAAAGGATTAATGGCATGCGTTTACTGGTGGAGAGAACCATTGTAAGACTTCGCCTGAAGAAAATTTTTAGTGGTGTTTTGTAAATTAAGTCAACCCCAGAACCTAAAATGCTGCTTATATTGGAAACTTATGTGACCTGGGGTTTCTAAATCTGAAGTCTTTGTGGGAACTCATTTTGAAACATGGACAAGCCAAGGTAAAGAGTAAGACCATCCCTCTGACAGACAATGCAGTGATTGAGGAGCACCTGGAGAAGTTTGGTGTCGTTTGCTTGGAAGACCTCATTCATGAAATTGCCTTCCCAGTGAAGTATTTCCAGGAGATCTCATGATTCTTGTGCCCTTTCCACCTTTTGGTGACCCGTCATGCTCAGGCTGAAGTGTGGTAGTGTGATCTTGGCTATATACATCCACTATATACCAAAAATATAGTGGGCTTCCTCAAGGAGATGGGCTCACATGGCTATCAGGGTGAATGCATCCGTCAGCTCATCTGCCAGCTGAACAAGACCCAGAATATTTGAAAGCACAGTGCAGTGGAAGCATGTGTTTTTGCTTTTGGGGGAATTATTATCAGGTATCTTTAGAGAATATTATTCCTTGCCTTATCTTCAAAAATTAGAAACGAAGAGTCAAAGAAAATACCGTAGCTTATGTTCATGGCAAGCATCTCTCATCACAGTCCAGTTCTAAGGAAAAATTCCAGTGTTTTCTATATTGGTTGCTGCCTCATCAGAAATCAGCACATGCCATAGAAGAAGGAGTCCTGCTTTGTTGCATTTTCTATCCTAGGGTTTAATGTTGGTAAATGAGTAACTCAAGCATTTGTACAAGGCTCCCTAAGACTCCTGCAGCAATGGACCAAGCCCAGGGACATAATTTAATCTGGAGAGTCTGGGGGCCTTGTTTTGAAAAGACTTGAAATACACATAAGAAGAAAGGCACACAAATAAATGTTCAGTTGTCCAAAAAAAAAAAAGACTTGAAGATGAGGGAGTAGCCATTCAGATACCTGGGAGAAGAGTGTTCTGGGTAGAGAAAACAGCCAGTGCAAAGTCCTTAGGGTGGGAGCGTGTCTGGCATGTCCCAGGAAACAGCCAGAAGGCCAGTTAGTACAGGATAACAATGGACAAGTTTACAGGGATATGGGAGGGTAGATTGTTTAAACTTTTATAGGACATTGTTAAGATTTTAGCTCTTTGAGTGACATGAGAAGCCATTTGAGAGTTCCATATACTTAATATACATTTTAAAACAGCACATATGTACTCCTGAATATCACTTAGATATTTCATAGTATTGATTCTTTAGGTGTCTGTTTAATAGGTGTGGAAGCATTTTTTTTCCCTCATAGGCATACTTAATATTATGATGGTTTTGTTATTTCAGAAAGATCCAGATTACCTGAAGCTATGGTTGGACACTTTTGTTTCTAGCTATGAACAATTTTTAGACGTTGACTTTGAAAAGCTGCCTACCAGGTATGTAGAAACACTAATTTGTTACCCTTGGATGAGTTTTTCATTTTTGGCACAAAGATTTCATTGATGACATACTAGAAGGATGGCAATAATGTTACCCTCTTGATACTCATGAATAACCCTATTCTCATAGAGACATAGCTAATTGATGACAGTAGTCTTTCTTGATGATGCTAGACCTGGCTTCTAGAAAACTCTGCTTTTCTAGGACACTACCAACTGGTGTCCTGTAACACACTTCATTTCTGACACTAACTACCAGATCCCACAAGTTAAGGGCACAGTCCTCCATAAGACTGCTTTCACTTCAGACATCAGCCACTACAAGTCTTGGGGATCACCCACACTTCAGACCAACTGGCTATAAATTCAGGGTTCTCACACCCTGAATTTGTTGTTTTCCGTAACAACAAATTTTCAGAGCACTGAAAGCACTATACTTATGATTACGGCTTTATCGTAATGAATACACATAGGACAAGGTGTGAAAGGGTCCGGAGGCAAAGCTTCCACACCCTCTCCCCATGGAGTCAAGGTGTGTTGCCCTTCCTGAACATCAGTGTGTTCACTAATCAGGAAACTGTTCAAGTTTTGGGTGTCCAGAGTTTTATTGGAGTCTCATTACATAATGGATTATGTGATTGAGCTCAATCTCCCTCTTCCTAGGAGTATAAGCAGTGGTGAGGCTGAAAATTCCAGCCCTCTAATTAATGCTTGGTCTTTCTTTTTTTTTTTTTTTTGAGATGGAGTGTTGCTGTGTCACCAGGCTGTGCAGTGGCATGATCTTGGCTCACTGTAATGTCCACCTCCTAGGTTCAAGCAATTCTCCTGCCTCAGCCTCCTGAGTAGCTGGGACTACAGGCACGTACCACCACGCCTGGCTAATTTTTGTGTTTTTAGTAGAGACATGGTTTCACCATATTGGCCAGTATGATCTCTATCTCTTGACCTCATGATCCACCTGCCTTGGACTCCCAAAGTGCTGGGATTATAGGTGTGAGCCACCACACCTGGCCAATGCTTGATCTTTCTGATAGGAGCAACCTTCTGTTGAAACTAAGGGCTTACCTTGAGTCACTTCATTTGCATAGACTCAGATGTAATCCAGAGGGCTTATTATAAATAACAGAAGACATTCTGAATATCACTCAGAAAATCTCAAGGGTTTTTGAAGCTATGTGCCAGAAAAGTGGTACAAAGACCAGATATACATTCTTTATTATACAATAGGCATGTGAGTTGAAACTTATTTTCATTCCTGGCCTTACTGTGGGACCTTAGAATACATCTTAGAGAAGATGAAGTGTTTAGATTTTTAGAAACTAGATTTAAAATCATAAAATGGAAAATTCAAATTTGTGGAAAATACTACTGAAAGTACAAATCTTTCATTTTTCTACCCACCACCATTCCCACTTTCATACCATTTCCCAGGCCCACTTTTCAGATAAAGTTTTTTCTACATCTTAAGCTATCTTGAAGGTCTAATAGTTGTTCAGTAAGAGAGATTGGCTGGGGTAAAATGCAAGAAAAATGGGGAGAGGCATCTAGCCACAAAAGGAGTGCCAGTTTAAGATAAGTGTTGGCCAGGTGCAGTGGCCACATCTGTAGTCCCAGCACTTTGGGAGGCTGAGGCGGGCAGATTACTTGAGCCTAAGAGTTTGAGACCAGTCTGGCAACATGGTGAAACCCCATTTCTACAAAAAATTAAAAATGGTGGTGTGTGCTTGTAGTCCCAGTTACTTGGGAGGCAGAGGTGGGAGAATTGATTTGGCCCAGACAGTTGAGGCTGCAGTGTGCTGTGATTGTGCTACTGCACTCCAGCCTGGGTGACAGAGTGAGACCCTGTCTCAAAAAAGAAAAAATGTGTTGAGGAGAGAAGGGAGGAATGGATGGTGGTTGATGATGAGAAATAGTGTCTGGAGAATTAAATCTTAAAGGAGGAAAAGTGTTTGCATTTTGGGAATAGAGGTAGGCAATCAGAGGTAATAAAGGAGAATTGAGTCTAGAGAATCAAAAAGGGGCCAGATCATGAGGTACTATGCATGCAATACAAATGGACTTTGACTTTTTTGTTGTTGTTATGGAAAATAAGAGTGCTGCTGAAAAATGTTCTGTGTGGAGTGTCTTGATCGAGTTTGTGTTTCAAAGTCACTTTAGTGGCTGGTGGAGAGCGTTGAGACTGTAGGCAAGGAGCCTAGTTAAGAGGTAATTGTGATAATCCAGAGTCATTGCTAGAGCTTTGGACCGAGATATTCAACTCAAGTAAGGATGTGAGTGTACTAAAAAAAGACTAGGACTTCATTATTTATAAATCCAGTTTCAGATGTCTTCCTCATTAGAATATTATTCATGTTAGGTTTTTAAAGGTTGAGGAGTATTAATCTTGACCTTTTCTCAAAATAAAATTATTTATTGCTAATTTTTACCAATAAAATAATATGATTTGTGCTTAGAAGTACTTCTGTTTTAATAATTTACAACTTGCTTTAAATCATGGAGCTAACAATTTTACAGAGTTAGGATTTGAGCCTTTAAATGTTTGGAATATTGGAATGCAGGCTTCTAAAGTTTCTAAGGTGCAGTTGTTATCCATACATTATGCATGTCTCCTTTCTTGGGACATTGTTTCCAAAAACATTATGTAGACTTATATTGCCACTGTGTTTAAAGTAGCATGAAGAACGCCAAGAGCATTGCTGCATTTGTGATATAATTTGTTTACTTAATATTGTGGTTCCTGTTTTTGTCAAAAAACTGAACCATGAATTTAATTTTTCTAATAGAAAACATTCAAATTTTTAAGTACATGCCGTATACAAGATATTTTATGAAATTAGTCAAATCACCTTGAAGATAAGAGACACATGGCTAATCCTCATGTAAAGTAAACTGACCTTACAGAATTCAATGTAAAGCAGAGATGGCTTTTACTAGAATAGTAATAGTTCAAAAGCCTTTGAACTTCAACCTAGACTGCTTCCTGTAGTAGACACAGACAACCATTGGTTTACAGTAGACGTTCAATAGCCAAACAGAGGAGTGGAACAGAATTGTGGAATTTGGGAAACTGCAACAAAAGAAGCATAGAATTTTGAACAGTAAAGTCCTAGAGGTTGGAAAATGCTTCCAAGTCCTTAAATGCTCATAACGTTAGGAACATGGCCAAAAATTTCAACTTTATTTATAAGGCATGTTCAACCAAGCCCCAATTTTATAATTTAAAAAAAATCTTTCTTAGGAGCTAATTTTGTCCTCTTTAGTCATTTTAGAAGCTTATTTTTTGACTTTATTTATTAAAGACAATGTGCATATAGAGAATGGGAACTTTTAAATAAGTAGGATAAAATATTGGAAAATTGAATATTTTCTTTCTTGTTGACATATGTTTTTGGAAAAGTGAGGAGGAATAGCTTTGCTTAATTTTGAAAATTGGTTATATCTGAATCTTTGTTTATTATTTTTAGATTACCTCTTTTTAGCCCTTTAGCAGGAAAAAAAATATTTGTATATATATGTTAATGAGAGATTTTCTGATACCACCTATAAATAAGAGAATGAAAGAATCCAAAGCTACAAGTGAAATGGTGCCCCAACTAAAATGAAATATTTGTAACTGGGTTATAGAATTTGGCATTCCTTATATTATGCTTTGTGGCTTATTTTTGGTGTAATTTAATTACACTCAGGTGTTCATTTTATTTTATTTTATTTATTTATTTTTTTTGAGACACAGTCTCGCTCTGTTGCCCAGGCTGCAGTGCAGTGGCCGGATCTCAGCTCACTACAAGCTCCGCCTCCCGGGTTTACACCATTCTCCTGCCTCAGCCTCTTGAGGAACTGGGACTACAGGCGCCCGCCACCTCGCCCGGCTAGTTTTTTGTTTTTTTTTTAGTAGATACGGGATTTCACCGTGTCAGCCAGGATGGTCTCTATCTCCTGACCTCGTGATCCACCCGTCTTGGCCTCCCAAAGTGCTGGGATTACAGGCTTGAGCCACCGCGCCCGGCCTGCTGTTCATTTTATAAAACACTTTCTTAATTTATGTTGTAGGATGGTTCAGAAAGAGGCTAACTATATTCTACATGTGACTACTGGTTATGTGCTTCAGATTTTTCTGCTTATAGTTAATTAAACAGCCTTTTACTCAATGTGAAAATACTAGCAATACTTCATATTAAGCATAAGCTGAAGAAGAGATGGCTATAAAGTATAATTGTCATTTAATCATAGGCATGCTTTAGGGAGCTCTGTTCAGATTCAGGCATTTTTCTTAAAGGGATAGGAAATTAGTATACAGTGGCTTATGGAAAGATTCTGAGGTTTTAGTGATAGCATGTTTAAAATATATTATATTTTTATAGACCTTTCTATATTTCACAGCTGAAAATGCATATTGACCTTCTGGTTTCAGACCCCTGTAAAATAGGGCAGGTGATACTCAAATTTTATAGGTTGGGCACAATGCTCAAGCCTATAATCCCAGCCCTTTGGAAGGCCAAGGTGGGAGGATAGTTTGAGTCCAGGACCAGCCTGGACAGTATAGCAAGACCCTGTCTCTTAAAAAAAATTGTGGCTTACAGAACTGGAAACTTTTTTTTTTTTTTTAAGAACAACAGTAGATATTTATTTATTTATTTGAGACGGAGTGTCACTCTGTTGCCCAGGCTGGAGTGCAGTGGCCCCATCTCGGCTCACTGCAACCTCCACCTCCTGGGTTCACACCATTCTCCTGCCTCAGCCTCCCAAGTAGCTGGGACTACAGGCGCCCGCCACCACGCTTGGCTAATTTTTTTTGTATTTTTAGTAGAGACGGGGTTTCACCATGTTAGCCAGGATGGTCTCCATCTCCTGACATCAGGTGATCCACCCGCCTCGGCCTCCCAAAGTGCTCACAGGCGTGAGCCACTGTGCCTGGCCAACAACAACAGTAGATATTTACTGTTCACAGTTGTGGAAGCTGGGAAGTCTAAGATTAAGACACCAGCATATTTGATGTCTGGTAAGGGCCTGTCCTCTGTTTCTTGCTGTGTCCTTACATAGCAGAGGGATGAATACCGTGTCCTCACACAGAGGAAGGAGCAGGGCAGCTCCCTTCACTCTCTTTATAATCCCATGCATGAGGGCAGAGCCTTCATGACTTATCACTTCCTAAATGCCTCACCTCTTCATACTATTATTGCACTGGGGGTTAGCTTACAACATACGAAATTTGGGGGAATACCAGCATTCAGACCACAGCAGATTCACATAGAAAGCTCTGCCATTCCTTAAAAAGTAGACATGAATGTCGCACACGGTGGCTCATGCCTGTAATGCCAGCACTTTGGGAGGCTGAGGCAGGCAGACCACCTGAGGTCGGGAGTTCGAGACCAGCCTGACCAACATGGAGAAACTCCGTCTCTACTAAAAACACAAAATTAGCGGGCGTGGTGGCAAGGCTGACCAACATGGAGAAACCCTGTTTCTACTAAAAATACAAAATTAGTGGGTGTGGTGGCACGTGCCTGTAATCTCAGCTACGCGGCAGGCTGAGGCAGCAGACTCGCTTGAACGCAGGAGGCGGAGGTTGCAGTGAGCTGAAATTGTGCCATTGCGCCTCCGGCCTGGGCAACAAGAGTGAAACTCCATCTCAAAAAAAAACAACACAAAAAACACAAGTAGACATGTAGTTGCCTGTAGAAGTATTGGCAACCACCTGTCATGTACTGGCAACCCACATGAGAATGGGTATTTTCTCATTCATGTTTGAAATTTTGTTTATTTTGTATCTGTTTTATTAAAATATTAACAGAATGTTAAATATTGGTAGAACATCCTACTTGTGTGATTACTTGCAGTTTTTAGATGAATTCTAAGATGTTGGCCCCTTCAGTTGTGTTTCTACTATCCTTCTCCTTAGGTCAATCTCTTCAGGTCTTCCACAAGTCTTTTGGACTTGCCAGGATATTTCCTGTCTCTCATTTCCCTGGAAATATTAACCTCTCTCTGCAGGTCCCTCTACTGTAATGTCTTCTGTGGCAGCACAGGAATTGTCTACCCATTCAGGTTAGCAACAATTTTTAAGTATGGTATAAAAATCTCTTTGAACACTCTGTAATGGTGAGAGAAGTTGCAGTCACAATTTTCTATTTCTTTCTATTTATTATTATTATTATTTTTTGAGAGATGGTCTTTCTGTGTCGACCAGGCTGAAGTGCAGTGGCATGATCATAGCTCACTGCAACCTCGAACTCCTGGGTTCAAGCGATCCTCCTACCTCAGCCTCCAAGTAGCTGGGACCACAGATATGTACCACTATACCTGGTTAATTTTTTTTTTCTTTTCCCCAGTGGAGATGAAGTCTTGCTATGTTGCCGAGCCAATTTTCTGTTTCTTAGGTGATTTGGCATAGGTTTCAACCAGGTACAGACCTCAGGCCAGAAACAAGATTGTAAGAAATACTGCGTTTTTTTCATTATCTGTGGCTCAACATGCCTTGACTCTAAGCCTACATCTTTCAGGCTGGTAAGATATCCATGCTTTCTTTGGGCTGGGCACGGTGGCTCACGCCTGTAATCTTAACACTTTGGAAGGCCAAGGTGGGTGGATCACGAAGTCAAGAGATTGAGACCATCCTGGCCAACATGGTGAAACCCTGTCTCTGTGAAAAATACAAAAATTAGGTGGGTGTGGTGGCACATGCCTGTAATCCCAGCTACTCGGGAGCCTGAGGCATGAGAATCCGTTGAACCTAGGAGGTGGAGGTTGCAGTGAGCTGAGTCCAGCCTGGCGACACAGTGAGACTCCATCTCAAAAAAAAAAAAAGATACCCATGTTTTGTTATGCTTTGGATTTTCTGCCATCCCTAGAGATGATAGGGTTTTATTTAGTGCCACTGATTTTTGATGGGGAGGGAGGAGGTATTCTCTGGTTTTGGTTGTGTGACCACAGGAGTGACCTTCCCTATATCTCTTGTGCTTATCTGCATAGCCCACTTAAAACCAGCTCCTCTTGGAACACAGATATATTATTTTATGAGGTTGGGTACTTCAGTGTCCATGAGGAACTTCAAAGGTTAAATGATCAGCTGTATGTTACAGAGGTGAGATTTAGTACCCATGCCTTTAGACTTTGAATCCAGGTATGGGTTTTTATTATGAAAGAAACACCAGAGGAACCACTCATGTCTGATGTTGGCATTTGGCCTTAAAGAACCATATGGTCTTACATGGAAACCATTTGTCACAAAATATTGATCTATTACTTTTTAAAGTCTTCTGTTGATGCCCATGCTCAGAGCTCTACATTTCCTTTTTTTTTTTTTTTAATACCCTTTTATCTCTCTTCTTTCCTTTTGCTGGTTATCTTTTCTCCCTCTTCTGATCATATGGCTTGGGGAGTCTATACTAAACAATGATGTTCAGTAAAGCAGTTGACAAATTTTTTTTTTTTTTGAGACGGGGTCTCACTCTGTCACCCAGGCTGGAGTACAGTGGCACAATCTCGGCTCACTGCAACCTCCACCTCCTGGGTTCAAGCGATTCTTCTGTCTCAGCCTCCTGAGTAGCTGGGACAGGTGCGCCACCACGCCCGGCTAATTTTTTGTATTTTTAGTAGAGATGGGGTTTCACCATGTTGGCCAGGCTAGTATTGAGCTCCTAACCTCATGATCCGCCCGCCTCGGCCTCCCAAAGTGCTGGGATTATAGGTGTGAGCCACCGCACCTGGCCAACAGTTGACAGATACTAAACTAGTTATGTAGATACTTCATTTTTATTTTACAGTTATTGTTTCTTTTAGAAATGGTATGCACACTGCTATACACAGTATTTAGTATACATAGTTTTTCTAAGTGGAACATAAATTAATTTATTCTAAATATTTTCATTAAAAATAGTACAATTAAAGATATCAAATAGTCTCTCTGTCGCTCTCTTTAGTAAGCCTCTTCTGAAATAAGAAAAACCACTCTGCTCTAATAATCTTGTAGTTACTAATCATCTGGTGGTGTGTTGCAGACAAGAAAGCACAGAGTATCGGGAATGAATAAAAGAGCTTCTTTAGGATTTGGGCTGAAAATGAAGTTCATTTAAATGCCAGAGATTTTCTTCTTATATTTCAACAGGCTTCTTATTTTTTTCCCTTTCTGTTTTAGGGTAGATGATATGCCTCCAGGAATATCGCTGCTTCCTGATAATATTCTGCAGGTTCTGAGGATCCAGCTGCTACAGTGTGTTCAGAAAATGGCAGATGGTTTAGAGGAACAACAGCAAGCCTTGTCAATTTTGCTTGTCAAGTTCTTCATTATTCTTTGCAGGTATCTAGTAGATAAAATAAGCTAGTTTTCACTCATAGGTGGGAGTTGAACAGTGAGAACACATGGAGATGAGGAGGGGAACATCACACACTGGGCCTTTCGGTGGGTGGGGTGCTAGGGGAGGGATAACATTAAGAGAAATATCTAATGTAGATGATGGGTTGATGGGTGTAGCAAACCACCATGGCACATGTATACCTATGTAACAAACCTGCACATTCTGCACACGTATCCTAGAACTTAAAGTATAATAAATTAAGTAAATAAAAAAGAAAAAAGAAGCTAATTATCTGTTTTAAAATAATTGTTACGTTACCAAAATAATAATTAATTTTATTTCTTATTAATGATGTTTGTAGTTCATATGGAACTTTAAAGAGTAAGTGCGCTTTTTGCAATAGGCTTTTGGTTTGTTAGTATGTTGGAAGTCCTTTTAGTTACTATACCTAGTTATAGTGACATTAGCCAAGATTTTAAAAAATTATACTAAAGTCAATGACAGTTTTTCTTCAGCAAGAAATTACTATACCAGTATTTTTCTTATGGTTCTCACCTGTAAATGTATATGCATTTTTATTACTCTCTGTTATTTGTGAAAATAAATCAGATATTTCATTTTATCATTTTACCAAATAAAGTGTAATTATCCTATAAGTTTTCTTTTTTTTTTT
>NW_016807978.1:1103794-1107653 GCF_001698545.2 Rhinopithecus bieti | reverse complement strand
GATTGTCCGGCACTCCCTAGTGAGATGACCCCAGTACCTCAGTTGAAAATGCAGAAATCACCGGTCTTCTGTGTCGCTCGCGCTGGGAGTTGGAGACTGGAGCTGTTCCTATTTGGCCATGTTGCTCCGCCCGCTTCTATCCTATAAGTTTTTATATTTCCCACATTTATAAATTAGGTCTGTGGTGCTTACATTTTGTTATGCATAAATAACAACAAGGAAGCTTCGTAGAATATAGAGCTTGAGCCTTGCTTGTGGAAATTCTGTTTCAACAGCGATCAAAATCTGGATTTTTCAAGCATTCCACATTCATCTGCATATGAGAATTCAAGAACCATTGGTTTAGGGGCATCTGCATATAAGAATTCAAGAACCATTGGTTTAATTGGTTCATATTCCTCTTGAAACCTATCTTCATTTCGGAAGCCACATTCTATATCTTTAAATCTATTTTCTTTTTGGACGCCACTTTCTATAACATACATTATTTGTTTTATAAATATTTTATAATTAATTAGTAGATGAATAGGGACTGAATTTTCCTCTTAGTCACCTTTGGCTTAATTTCTCATTGCCTTTGAAGGAATTATGGAATGACTGAGCAATAATTTCTAAAACATTTCGCCCTAATTTAGGCTCTCCCAGAGCCTTAGACATGTTTTATTTTGTGTTTTCCTCATCCTTAAAATTTAGAAGCATAATACAAGAATTATAAGGGTTGAAGGATGCAGCTGGGTACGGTGGCTCACACCTGTAATCCCAGCACTTTGGGAGGCCGAGGAGGTGTATCACTTGAGGTCAGGAGTTCAAGACCAGCTTAGCCAACATGGTGAAACCCCGTCTCTCCAAAAAAATACAAAAATTAGCCAGGCGTGGTGGCGGGTGCCTGAAATCCCAGCTACTCAGGAGGCTGAGAGGCAGGAGAATTGCTTGAACCTGGGAGGCGGAGGTTTCAGTGAGCCGAGATCGTGCCATTGCACTTCAGCCTGGGTGACAGAGCGAGACTCTTCTCAAAAAAAAAAAAAAAAAAAGGTTAAAGGAAAAGGGTTTATTCAGGTTGTAAGACATAAGTTGATCTCTGATAATTTGCTATATTTTCCTGCTAGCTACCTACTACAATTTTGCTGAAATCAAAAATCCTACAGATATTTGTTGTAAATTCATTATATTGAGATTTTCGTAATAGAGGGAAGCACTGGAATGCTCAACACATTTTTTGTTTGAAAAAAATGTTTTGGGTAGGAGATAGTTTCTGATTATAAATTTAATGTTTAATAGCTACCAGTCACAGAACATGTTTCTATTTCCAGAGACCTCACTTTACTTTTTCAAAGCTCCTTTTAAAAACTTTAATACACTTCATGTTTTAGAGCCGTTTTTATATAAATCTAGAATTCCCGCATACTCCTTTCCCTTACCCCTCAGTTTCCTCTATTATTAATATCTCACATTAGTATGATACATTTATCATAGCTGATGAACCAGTTTTTATATATTATTAACTAAGGTCCATATGCATATTAGGGTTCACTATTTGTGTTGTATAGTTTCTTGGGTTTTGACTAATTTATATTGTCATATATAAATTTGACATAATTCATCATTATAGGATCATATAGAATAGTTTCCGTACACTAAAAACGGCCTGTGCTCCACATATTCATTCCTTACACACCCACACACACATACACACACACCCCAGCCCACTTCCCGCCCCAACCTCTGGCAACCACTGCTTTTTTTTTTTTTTTTTCTCATAAGTATACCAAATGTTACAGGTCTCATTGTCACCACTGCAGTATATGTACTGTGATGGAAGCATAGCCTCTGTCTCAATTTAGCCACGTTAACTTTTTTGGACACCATGATCAACAGTACCCATTCTCATCTAGAATGAGGCTTAACCACTGATATTTTAATGGTGTCTTTAGTTTTGCTTTCACCAGAGTGTCATAATTAGAATCATACAGAATGTAGCCTTTTCAGACTGGCTTCCTTCACTTAGTAATATGCATTTAAGGGTCCTGCATGACTTTTCTTTGTTTGTTTGTTTGTTTGTTAGACAAGGTCTTACTCTGTCAACTACACTGGAGTGCAGTGGCTTGATAAGGGCTCTTTGCATCCTTGACCTCCCGGTCTCATTATCTTTCCACCTCAGCCTCTGAGTAGCTGAGACTACAGGTACATACTGCCATGCCCAGTTATTATTACTATTATTATTTTGTATTTTTTGTAGAGAAGGAGTTTCGCCATGTTGCCGAAGCTGGTCTCAAACTCCAGGGCTCAAGTGATTCTTCTGCCTTGATCAAACGGGGACTATAGGCATGAGCCACTGCACCTGACCCTCCTCCATGTCTTTTTGTAGCTTGATAGCCCATTTCTTTTTGTCACAGAATAATACTCTACTTATGGACATACCACAGTTTGTTTATTCATTCCCCTGTTGCAGGACATCTTGGTTGCTTCCAGTTTTTGACAGTCATGAATAAAGCTGCTACAAACATCTGTGTGCAGATTTTGCATACACATAACTTTTGAACTCATTTAGGTAAATACTGAGCAATATAATTGCTGTGTCATATGGTAAGCTTATGTTTAGCTTTGTCAGTGCAAAATTGTCTTCCAAAATGGCTATACCATTTTGCATTCCCACCAACAATGAATGAGAGTTCCTGTTGCTCTCCATGGTTTCCAGTATTGGATTATACTGTTCTTTTAGATTTTAGTCGTTTTAATAGGTGTTTGTAGTATCTCATTGTTTTAATTTGCAATTTCCTAATGACAAAAGATGTTCACCATCTTTTCATATGGCTATATACCATTTGTATCTTCTTTGTTAAAGTGTCTATTTAGATCTTTTGCTCATTTTTAAAAATTGGGTTGTTTTCTTATTAAGTTTTAAGACATCTTTGACTGTTTTGAGATGTAATTCCTTTATCAGTTATCTGGGTTTTTTTTTTTTTTTTTTGTGGTTGTCATTGTTGTTTTGAGACAGGTTTTTACTCTGTTGCCCAGGTGCAGTGAGTTCTGTTGCCTGAGGTGCAGTGGCGTGATCATAGCTCACTGCATCCTCAAGTTATCCTCCTACTTCAGTACCCCGCACCCCAAGTAATTGGGACCACAGGTACATGCCACCATACTTGGCTGATGTTTTTTTATTTTTTATTTTTTGTAGAGATGAGGTCTCGCTATATTGCCCAGGCTGGTCTGTAACTCCTGGGCTCAAGCGATCCTCCCACCTCAACCTCCCAAAATATTGGGATTACAGGCATGAGCCACTGTGTCTGGCACGTATCTGGTTTGTAAATATTTTTTGATAGTCTGTGACTTGTCTTTTTATTCTTTTAATAGTGTTTTGCAAAGCAGAAGTTTTTAATTTTAATGAAGTTTGACTTAACTTTTTTCTTTCATGGATTATGCTTTTTTAAAAAAATTGAGACAGAGTCTTGCTCCATCACCCAGGCTGGAGTGTACATGATCACATGGCTCACTACAGCCTCAATCTCCCTGGCTCAAGTGATCTTCCCACCTCAACCTTCTGAGTAGCTGGGAGGCACACCACCATGTCTGGCCAATTGTTTAAAAAAAAATTATTGTCCTGCTGGCTGGCCTGTAATCCCAGCACTTTGAGAGGCTGAGGCAAGCCGATCATTTGAGGTCAGGAGTTCCAGACCAGCCTGGCCTCTCTACTAAAAATACAAAAATTAGCTAGGAATGGCGCCACAGAATTGTAATCCCAGCTACTTGGGAGGCTGAGGCGGGAGAATTGCTTTAACCCAGGAGGCGGAGTTTGCAGTGAGCCGAGATCACGCCATGGCACTCCAGCCTGGGTGACAGAGCGAGACTCCGTCTCAAAAAA
>NW_016807978.1:1090639-1103771 GCF_001698545.2 Rhinopithecus bieti | reverse complement strand
AAAAAAAAAAAAAAAAAAAAAAAAAATTTTTTTTTAATTACTGTCTTGCTATGTTGCCCAGGCTAGTCTCGAATTCCTGGGCTCATGCAATCCTCCTGCCTCTGCCTCTCAAAGTGTTGGGGTTACAGATAGGCATGAGCCACTACACCCAACCTCTTTTTCTTTTACTTTTGCTCATATTGTGGGTCTGTTTCTTTTGTGTATTGTTTCTTTTGATTTTCTTTTTTTCTTTTTTTTTTTTTTTTTGAGACGGAGTCTGGCTCTGTCACCCAAGCTGGAGTGCGGTGGCCGGATCTCAGCTCACTGCAAGCTCCGCCTCCCAGGTTCACGCCATTCTCCTGCCTCCGCCTCCCAAGTAGCTGGGACTACAGGCGCCCGCCTTGTCGCCCAGCTAGTTTTTTGTATTCTTTAGTAGAGACGGGGTTGCACCATATTAGCCAGGATGGTCTCAATCTCCTGACCTTGTGATCCGCCCATCTCGGCCTCCCAAAGTGCTGGGATTACAGGCTTGAGCTACCGCGCTCGGCCTGTTTCTTTTGATTTTCAAACTTGTGTTGCCTTCTCATGTGAGTTGTTATTTTTGAGTAAGTGTTGGTTATTATTTTTGAAAAATCGTAGAGATACTTTTAGGCTGGGGATACTACTGTCTTTCTTCTCAGTTAATGTACATTAGTTTTTGGAAAAGTAGGATCCCTCTAATACAGTGAATGATTAAGCTGACTTGGACTTAGTCTCTGTGACTACTAATCTATTTTCATTTCATCTTTACTTCTTGAGTGTTGCCTTTTGGGATCTTAAGCCACAGCCTTAGAGACAGTCATTTTCGCGCTCTGAATTCTAATTTTTGTCCCTTTTGAGCACTGTGAGACTGTCAGATGCAATCAGCAGCTTCTCATTGTTTCGTCTACCCCTGTCAGGACTGGTAGAAGTCATTAGTGCAAAAATGGATCTAAATGCAGCTCTCATCTCTTTCTGTGTTTCTTTGTTCTGTATCTTGTATCTGTGATTTTTCACTTCCTTATTAATTTTCCCCTGCCTTTAAACAGATTTTTAAAAAAATGTTTTGTCCATGTTTTCTAGTTGTTGTCAGGGAGAGGACTGATCTTAGTCCACTATTATTGGAAGCAGAATTCTTGCAGAAGCTTCCAGTTTTGCCTCTGCGTTATGCTGTTTTCTCCAAGTTGTCATGCCAGTCTGACATCTTACATTAATAAGTCTGTTGGTTGGGTAGGTGTGGCGGCTGACACCTGTAATCCCAGCCCTTTGGGAGGCTGAGGCAGGAGGACTGCTTGAGCCCAGGAGTTCAGGACCAGCCTGGGCAACAAAGTGAGACCCTCATCTCAACAAAAAATTAAAAAAGTTAGCCAGGCCTAGTGGCACATACCTGTAGTCCCAGCTTCTCAGGAATTTGGGGTGGGAGGATTACATGAGCCCAAGAGTTTGATGCTGCAGTGCACTATGATTGTACCACTTCGCTCTAGCCTGGGCAGCCGAGCAAGACCCCATCTCTTAAAAAAAAAGAAGAAGAAGAAGTCTATTCATTCTGTTAATTTTCTAAAATTAGCGTTTACTGAATTTTAAGACATAAAATGTTTTACAAGATCACAATATCTCATAACAAAATTAATGAATGTTGCTTTTTTATTATGTCAAGGAAAATATTTTAGATATAATGAATATTATCATGTTTTACCTCAGTCTTATAAAATGGAATAAAATGAGGGATCACATTTTAGTTAAATACCAAGCACTTACAAACCCACTGCTTTAAACAAAAATATGATGCTATGCCCTCTTAGAGTGAGTAAAGATGCTGTTAGCCCTTTTTCAAGGACTTTTAATGTAGTTGAGGAAATACAGCCTTAAAAGGGAACTGTAATTCAAAAAGCAAAGTGAAGATGATTATACTGCACATGTGTTATAATGCCAACAGTATATACGGAAAAAAAAACTAAGAATCTGCATAGGGACAAAAAATCTGTAAGGAAATAATGTAGATGTACATAGTTTCTTATTTTGAGATTGCAAGATGTTGGTGTTTATTTTTTTTTTCTGTTTCTACTTTGTGATATTTTCCAATTTTCAGTAATAAATAGAGGCTAATCAGCATATACTTTTTAAACATTCTCTGTCTGTAGTAGTTAAATGGTGCTTGAGGTATATTTCACAGTCTTGGTGGGAGAGCAGTTATATAACCATATTGATTTTATGTTTTAATAAATGTCATTTGCGTTTTGTTTGCCAACTTGTGTTCTCATAATTCAAGCTGAATTCACGAACATATGGTTTGTTCAACATTCTTTGTAAAAAATTAAAGTCTCTTTTTCTCACAGAAATCTGTCAAATGTGGAAGAAATTGGGACTTGCTCGTACATTAATTATGTCATCACCATGACAACGCTCTATATTCAGCAAGTAGGTGTGAACTAATCATTTTTGTCACTTTACTGAGAGCAACTAGGTTTTACTTTTTGTTTGCTTGTTTGTTTGTTTGTTTGAGATGAAGTTTCGCTCTTGTTGCCCAGGCTGGAGTACAATGGCCCGATCTCTGCTCACCACAGCCTCCACCTCCCGGGTTCAAGCGATTCTCCTGCCTCAGCCTCCCAAGTAGCTGGGATTACAGGCATGCACCACCGCGCCCGGCCAACTTTTGTATTTTTAGTAGAGACGGGGTTTCTCCATGTTGGTTAGGCTAGTCTCAAACTCCTGACCTCAGGTGATCCGCCTGCCTCGGCCTCCCGGAGTGCTGGGATTACAGGTGTGAGCCACCGAGCCTGGCCTACTTTTTTTTGTATTATAGTCAGTATAGTTAAATATTTTCAGAAGAGGTAATAATTGAGAAGAGACTTAAACTTATTGTTGGGTAATATATATTTCAGAAATCTTGTACGTATTACCTAAATGTAGACAAGTAGTTATTGTATATACTGTTACTTAATTTAAAAATTCGTGTTTTATAAATGACTTTTAAAAGATACAATTTGTGATTTTTATGTATTATTTATTACATATCCTTCTTACTGAAAACATTACTTTTTCAAAAGATGTTTGGCTATTTATTTTAAACCTATCATAGGACATGCTTAAAATCGTAGAGGCTGTGTCCAGTCCATATGATTAAATGACTCTTTTAGTCTCAAAAGGAAAGTTTGGCTTATTTGAATACAAATGACTTATTGTTAGATGATAAGTAAGACATGTCTTTAATTTTAATGACTTATTGTTAGATGATAAGTAAGACATGTCTTTAATTTTATGTTTAACTTTGTTCTCAGTTAAAAAGCAAAAAAAAAGAGAAGGAAATGGCCGATCAGACATCTGTTGAAGAATTTGTGATCCATGCATTGGCATTTTGTGAAAGCTTATATGATCCATATCGGAATTGGAGACATAGAATTTCAGGGTATGTCTTATAAATAATAATGTTCATTTAAAACCTGAATGTCATAACATATCTGATTCTTCAAAGCAGGTCTCCTCTATGAAAGCAATTGGAAAGAAGTATATAAGACCCATAGGTTTAACTCTGAGCTAGAGAAATATGTTGGAGGGAATGAATTAGTGATAAATTCTACTTCTGAATAATTACAGATACCCTGAACTTGTATTTTGCAATACAATTTTGAATACTAATAATCTGATAAGAAATGTTAAAGGCATAGTAACATCAAATACAGTATACATGTTTTCAAGAAAAGTTCTTTTTTTAAAACGTACTTTATAATTAGAAAATGCTTTCTAGCAGTATTTTGTCCATTTCTTTTTTTATATATTTTTTGAGATGGAGTTTTGCTGTCACCAGGCTGGAGTGCAGTGGCATGATCTCAGTTCACTGCAACCTCCGCCTGCCAGGTTCAAGCAGTTTTCCTGCCTCAGCCTCCTGCGTAGCTGGGATTACAAGAGCGCCCCACCACACCCGGCTAATTTTTGTATTTTTAGTAGAGATGGAATTTCACCATGTTGACCAGGATGGTGTCGATCTCCTGATTTCGTGATCTGCCTGCCTGCCTTGGCCTCCCAAAGTGCTAGGAGCCACCATGCCTGGCCTTTGTCCATTTATTTTTAATTGTAGAGTTTATGTCATCAGGATCCCATAAGGAAAACAGAAACCACACTAGATATTTTATTTTATTTTAGACATGAGATCTCACTATGTTGCCCAGACTGGTCTTGAATTCCTAGGCTCAAGTAGTCCTCCCACCTTAGCCTCCCAAAGTACTGGGGTTATACACATGAACCACTGCACCCAGCCTCCTCAAACTAGATATTTTAAAAGAGAGGATCTAATACAAGGAAATTGATGAACAAATGTTAGAGAATTGACAAAGCAAAGGTAGGACATTAACTTTAGGAAACAGCTACTTCTGCGGTCATGGGAACAAAGGGAAGAGAATGAAGTTATCAGAATCTAGACTTTGGAGAAGATGCCCTACAGCACTGGGGTTCAGACCTCTGAGGAAGGAGCATTGCATAGCTGGTGCTTGTATCTCTTGAACGGTCAAGAGGCTCATTCTGGGATTGCCAAAAATAAGCTGAAGACAGGAGCCAACTGCCATTGCTACAATTAAGAATTCTTGCTGGCGTGATGCTGATGAGTATACAGAAAAAGAGCATTGTGGAACCAATCCTTGCTCTCTTTCTTCCACGCTTCATCTGGTACCCTCTATTAGGGAGCCCAAAAGGGAGGCAGCTGGAAAAAGAAAGTTTGCATGATGCCTGTCCCAGCATCACAAAGCAGAGAGAATATAGAAGAGTCGGTTGGTAGCTTAGTGACAATAGCTTAATTACCAGTACGGAGCTCAAAGAGAAGACTTTTAAAGTCACATATTATTCTTACCTGTGGGCACAGATTACAAAGAATTGTATCATCACTCTCAATCAGACCTCTTTTTTAAATCTCCCAAATCGCCTCAAGATTTCCATTTTCATTTTCAACTTAGCCTGACCAATTTGTAAATAATTTCTACTTCCTGCAACATCATTGCAGAATTTCATTACTAAATTATTTTTATAGATTTTTCAGGGTTTCCAGGGTAGTATAGCCCCCATACCATTAGATGATGGTGAAGAATTGATAACCAAGAGAACATTTATATATACTATGTGGTAGCACTTTTTGTATGTTCTATATAATGATATAATATTTTATTGAAATCAGAATACATCCTGGGAGATGGAGATTTGGAAAATGTTGGTTAAAGATACAAAATTTCAGTTAGGCAGGAGGAGTAAATTATGCATCAGTAACAAACAAGGGAATTAGAATAACAAAAGATTTACTTCTTTTTCATGTTGTCTGTCTATTGTGGGTAAGCAGAGAGCCTCTACTCATCATAGTCACTAAAGGTCCCAGGCTAACAGAGCAGCCAGCATTTTAGCCTTTGTAGTCACCAAGTGTGAGAGAAAAAGTTTTGAAAGGTGTCAAATTGGCAGTTTAATGTTCTTGTCTTGTCTGGTCATGCTACATGACACATGTCATTTTCATTTTGAACTCATTGGCCAGAACTGTGATTACATGTCCCGGTCTACTACAGTGGGGCCAAGTTAAAATCTACTATGTGACTAGAAGGGGTAGAAATAGTTGGCAATTAGTGCCGTGACTTCTGTTTATCTCTGCTTATGCCCTGCTTATGAGTCTTTAAAAGTACAAAAAGGGAGCCGGATGTGGTGGCTCATGCCTGTTGTCCCAGCTACTGGGGATGCTGAGGTGGGAGGACTGCTTGAGCCTAAGAGTTCAAGGCTTCAGTTAGCTATAGAGACCTGTCTTTTTAAAAAAAGATACAAAGAGACACTTAACAGTGCTTCATCTGTAGTCTTTATACTCATTAGCACTTTGGTTCTAACTAATCAGTGTTCCCCGATTTTGACATGTATGCCAGAGATTTCTCTAAGGAAAGTGTATCTCTTCCTCCTCTCCCTCCTACTCTTGCTACTTCTCCATCCTCCGCCTTAGACTTTTCAGCAATGGCAAATCTAAGAGAGCATTTTAAGTTTTGAAACAATGACATAACTTTTCTTTATAGACAGCAAGACAGATACAGAAAGAGGAACATAAAACCAGTCTGAAAATGGCAGAAGAGAGGCTTTTAAAGGAATCTTTAATAATAGCAAAATGAATTTAAAGATGGGGAGAGAAGATTTATTAAAGGTAGTTCTGATAACAAATTAGATAAAATTGGTAGCTAAAAACAGTTTTGAGAGTCAAAAGAAGAAAATTTTTTGATAACTCTTTATTAAAAGGAAAATATAACAAAGATTATTACATCAAAAAAGAGTAATTTTCCTATATAAAGTAGAAAACGTGTACGGATAACCAAAACTTGCCAGATGAGGCCAGTGAGAAAATTCCAAATGTTACCAAAACACATTTTCAATGGCCCATTAATCAGATAACTTTAAAATTACATAAAATTAAAATTACCTCCATATAGGAATACATTTTAATTTACCCAGAGATCCAACACACTTAAGAGAGAAGAATTTTACTAATTTAATTTTTTAAAAATCCACTACCTGTTAAACTCATGTAGCATTGCTGAAAGAGTATCCACAGAATTTTCACATTGAGGTTTTCTTGCGGAAGTAGAAATCAAAAGCACAGAGACCCTCTTTAGCAATGAACCACTGATAAGCAAAATATTTATAATGAGAATAACATTCCACTTATGTGCATTTCTGAGCATTAATTTACATCAGGCTTTCCAATTTACCAATGTGTATAGAATTTCTTACTAGTGAGAGTTTTACAAAACTTTTGAAGTAATTGTTAAACTTAAAAACATTTCTGTATTTTCTACACTACTGTGCTTCCAATCCAGAGTGCTCTCACATTTATAAGGTCCATCTACAGTTTGTTACCATGTATCTTGAACATGTGTTAGACAATTAGACAAATGAAGGAAGGTACTCTCGCACTCTGTACATTTATAGGAATTTTTAAAAAATGAGTTCAAGTATCAAATGAAACTTACAAACTAAAGAAATTACCACACATTTAAGTTTATAAGGCTTATCTCCACTGACTTCTTACATATTTCAAAGAAAATGGAAAACTGAAGGCTTTGCCACATTTCTAAGAATTATAGGGTTTTCTCTATTGTGAACCCTTTTATGTCCTTGAAAGAAACTGGGAAAACTGAGGACTTTGCCAGTTTTTTTACATTCATTTTTCCCCCACTATGAGTTTCTCTTAGTTTTCAAAGGGAACTGAGAAAATTGCATGTTTTCCAGTATTCCTCACAATCCCACTATGTGTTTTTTCATCTGTTCTAATAGAGCTAAAACATCTGAAGTCTTTACCACATTTCTTCCATTCACATGGTTTTTTTTTCAGTATGACTTCTTTCATGCTGTTGAAAGGATCTGGGAGAAGTGAAGGCTTTACCATTTTACTTATATCCAAGGGTTTCTCTTCAGTTTGAGTTCTTTCATGTCATCCAAGGGAACTGGAAAGTGTGACTGACTTAACACATTTTTGACATTCCTAAGGCTTTTCTCCACTGTGAGCCTTTGTATGCTTACGAAGGAAACTGGAAGTTGTAAAAGCTTTACCACATTCTCTGCATCTATAGGGTTTCTCTCCAGTATGAATCATTTCATGTTGTTGAAGGACATAGGAAGAAGTTAATAATTTATCACATTTCTTGCTTGTATAGGGTTTCTCTCCTCTATGAGTTCTTTCATGTTCGTGACGTTTCTGGAATAATTGAAGTCTTTACCACAATGTTTACATTTATAGGATTTTTTTTCTCCAGTGTGAGTTTTCTGGTGCATTTTAAATAAACTGGGGAAAATAAAGTTTTCCCCACATACTGTACATTTATAAAATCCATTATCACTGTGCATTACCATGTGTCTTCAAACACCTGTGAGAGAAAGACTTTCCCACATTGTTTACATTTATATGGCTTCATTAACAGTCCTCACACTCAAATAGTTTGTGTCCAGAGTGAGATACAATATACCTGTGAGACACAATATACCTATGTAGAGATGTATGACATATGAAGACTTTTCCACACATTCTGCGTACACATGATTTTACTTCAGTAGAAACTTTCTTGTTCAGATTAAGATTTGAATTCTGGCTGAAGGTATCTCCACATGGACTATTTTGTTTACCTTCACACAGTCTCTCTACCATATGACTTACATTTCTCCCATATTTTCTTTTTTTTTTTCTTTTTTTTTTTTTGAGACGGAGTCTTGCTCTGTGCCCCAGGCTGGAATGCAGTGGCCCGATCTCGGCTCACTGCAAGCTCCGTCCCCCAGGTTCACGCCATTCTCCTGCCTCAGCCTCCTGAGTAGCTGGGACTACAGGCGCCTGCCACCACGCCCGGCTAATTTCCTTGTATTTTTAGTAGAGACGGGGTTTCACCGTGTTAGCCAGGATGGTCTCGATCTCCTGACCTCGTGATCCGCCCATCTCGGCCTCCCAAAGTGCTGGGATTACAGGCTTGAGCCACCGCGCCCGGCCTCTCTCCCATATTTTCTGACTGGATCGTCAACATTCTGGTCTTCCCATTTGTTTCCTGTAGAAGCCAAATTCCTGAAGGTTTCCTGTGTCACATCTCTGTAAGAGTTTCTTCTGGGAAAAATCCAGCAACGCCCACTCCTGCTGGGTGAAGGTCACAGCCACATCCTCAAAAGTCACTGAGTCCACATTCCAGCTTCCAGCATGCTCCAGCATCTTGCCCGGGGATCTTGCAGGGCCTGCAGGTCACAGGCAACAGAGGCTGCCACAGAACCACCTAAGGCCTCTCAGAACTGAAGAGAGGGAGCCCGAGCTAGGAGCACAGCCCAGAGACCTAAAAAGAAGAAACTTTTATATGCTATTAACATAATATAGGAAGATAATTCTGCTTATGTAAGATGGCAACAGAAAGAGGGGCAAAGTAGAGGATGAGTAGCAGCATTTAATGAATGCATGTATATATTTGCCAGGAATTACATTAGAAGCTGTGTATGTATTATCTCTAATATGCACAGCAATCTTGCCAGTAATGTAAGAACTGCTTCAAAGATAAATGGTAAAGCAGGGAAATTCAGACTTGGGTTTCTTTGACTTTGACAGGGAGATTAAAAAATGGAATTAGGAGAAATCCATTGCTCATGGAAGACTTACAGAAAGGAATCTACAGCAATAATTTACACCTTATTTATTAATCTGATTCTGAAATTAAGTGGAAATTTAGAAGATATATAATTTCTTATTCATTGTTTGTGTTTATTGCTTACCAAAAGAGCTAAAGCAGGTTAGAATAGATTTAATTAAAATTAACATAATTCCAAATACAGAGCCATTTAAAACTATTTCTTTTCTTATTTGATGAAAACAAATAGATGCTTTTTGTAGATTTGATTAATCTGTTATCTCAATTTTGATTCTACTTACAGAATCTCAGAAAGTTGGAAAGATTTCCTCAAGTGGAACTAAAATAAGTATAGGGAAATAAATCAGCCAGGCATGGTGGCTCACACCTGTGATAATTACAGTAATGAATTATTTAACCATTCAGGAAGAAAATTTATGAGTTCATACCAGTGATAGATAAGGGAGAAGTGAAGGGTGTTGCTTACAGTAAAATTCCAAGTGCCAATTAGTAAATATAGAGGGGATGCTGGAGTTGGGAAAAAAAAATCACATTTTGGACACATCATAATAAGATTGGATCAGGCAAGAATCATTCATGGATGTTAAACCTAGGGGGAAGTTTTGGTTGGGAGCATGATGTGTGTATGTTTTTTGTTTGTTTGTTTGTTTGTTTTGAGATGGAGTCTTGCTCTGTCGCCCAGGCTGAAGTGCAGTACCGTAATCTCAGCTCACTGCAACCTCTGCCTCCCAGGTTCAAACAATTCTCCTGCCTCAGCCTCCCAAGTGGCTGGGATTACAGGCGTGCACCACCACGCCCGGCTTATTTTTTATTTTTAGTCGAGACAGGGTTTCACTATTTTGGCCAGACAGGTCTTGAACTCCTGACCTCAGGTGATCCACCTGCCTCAGCCTCCCGAAGTGCTAAGATTATAAGTGTGAGCCACTGCGCGTGGCCATGTGTGTGGTTTTAAAATGTCTCCCCACAATTACTTATTACTTGTAATTGAAAAATTAGTAATTATTTTGGACAGTACTGGACCAAATAATCCAGTTGGTTGGATGATCAAAATTAACTGATTATCAGTAAGAAGTAGATGGGTATCATGTGCTCCACATGTGATAACCCTGAGAAGGACATGTCATTGCTTATGTGTTATTCCAGCCAAGCATGCATAGTCTGAATCTAATTGTGAGAAAACAAGCAAACCCCAAGTGAAGAACATTGTAATTTTTAAAAAAAGGAAGGCTGGAGGACAACTTTCTTTAAAAATATCACAAAGAGGGGTTCTGGAAATGTTTCAGATTAAAAGAGGCTAAAGAGACACTAAATGCAATACCTCACCCTGGCCAGGAAGCTGTGTTGGAAGAGGGAAATGCTACAAAGGATGTTAGTGGGTGAATTGACAAAACTGGAATATGGTTGGTAGATTACATAAAAGTATTGTATCAGTGTTAAATTTATTGAAGTTTATAACTATACTATGGTGTTATATAAGACTATATCCCTATTAGTAAATATTCACTAAAATATTAAGAGATGAAGGACCATGAAATATGTAATTTTCTATATATATTGAGGCCAGGCACAGTGGCTCATGCCTGTGGGACACTTTGGGAGGCTGAGGTAGGAGGATCACTTAAACCCAGGAGTTAGAGACCAACCTGGGCAACATAGCAGGACCCCATCCTCACAAAAAATAAAACAAATTAACTGGGTATGGTGGCTTGCACCTGTGGTCCTAGCTTTGCAGGAGACTGAGATGGGAAGATGGCTTGAGCCCAGGAGTTAGAGGTTACAGTGAACTAGGATAGCACCACTTCACTCCAGTCTGGGCAATAGAGCAAGACCCTGTCTCTAAAAGAAAAAAAAAATTCAGGATAAAGTGTTAACAGTGAACTCGGGTAAACTCTTATTTGATGTTCTTTGATCTATTCTTATTGTTGCAACTTTTGCCAAAACTTGAATTTTTCCCAAATAAAATTAAGAATAATGATTATGTCCTAGGTATGATGTGAGTACAAAAAAGAAGCATGGTGGCCGGGCGCTGTGGCTCACGGCCTGTAATCCCAGCACTTTGAGAGGTCAAGGCGGGTGGATCACGAGGTCAGGAGATCGAGAGCATCCTGGCTAACACAGTGAAACCCCGTCTCTACTAAAAATACAAAAAAATTAGCCAGGTCTGGTGGCAGGCGCCTGTACTCCCAGCTACTCAGAAGGCTGAGGCAGGAGAATGGCGTGAACCTGGGAGGCGGAGCTTGCAGTGAGCAGAGATTACGCCACTGCACTCCAGCCTGGGTGACAGAGCAAGACTACATCTCAAAAAAAAAAAAAAAAAAAAAAAAAAAAGGCAGCAGCAGCATGGTTAAATCAACCAAGGACGTAAACTTAGAAAACTGAGAGCAAGTAAGTGTTTTACAGCCCTCTCAGGACAATTGGTTGATAGGTATTACCATCTGCTAAATGCTAGATGCTTGGCCCAAATATCAAATAATAATGGAGCAATTAACTGTGCTACATTCTACAAATGGAATAAGACTAAAGTTCATTTTAGCTCTACTAACTTATTGAAAATGCAGTACAAACTGCTTGTGCTTTAATTTTTGTGTTCTAATATGTGCAATAGTTCTCACCCCTTTTGTTTATGTTAGCATATTAAATTTTTACCACAAATATATTGGAAATTATGTGCATATGTTACATCTAATACAGGAACTTTAGAATGAGTCATTGATCACAAATTGTAGAAGTACATTTGTATTATGTTAATCAGGTGAGGATGTTTATTGTTTGTAGCATAGGTTGTCTGGATAGGATATAAACAATCTATTAGTTAATACCATAATTTATAATGGATGCACAAAATGATAATAATCCCATGGAAAAACCTACCTGAAAGCTAAATTAAATTTTATCCTTTTAAAATTAATTTTTTTACCACATGATTGAATTTTTTATTTGAAACTCCAGTGAATTTTATATTGTCACAAAAACATGAAAATCTTTGATAATGGTCTTAATTAAATAGGAAGATCTATTAATGTTCTAACATGTTATGTTTGAAATTAAAATAAATACAGCTGGTGTAATCATTGTTCTGCCTTCCACACACTGGAAATAGGCATAGATTTGGAAAGCAGTGCAGTAGCAAATGAGGTCTAATATGATTTCTAATGAATTTGGATAGTAGATCTGGATCTTTGAACTCTTTATTTTGCTATCATTGAGTCCAGCTATGCTTATCCTATGTGGTTTGTTCTATGATGAATTGAAATTTCTTCTCAGGTTTGAAATAATTATAAGGAAAGTAATTTCAATAGCTCAATTATGGCCATTAAGAAGAAAGCATCTTAGACCAGTGCTTTATCAGTTGATCATATTTAGATGTACAGAATTTCTATGTGGCTGTCCTTTAAATATTTTCTATTTTTGTTGGCTTTAGTAATTTTAAATGCTTTTTTAGGGAATGAAAAAATATTTGTGATTTTAAAAAATTTATCATCTACTAGTTGGAAGTATCATCATAATACTTCTCTTTATTCTCCAATCTCCACACCACTATGCCCATCTAAGAGATTCATTTTGTATTGAATCGAAATGTTCTTGTTAAAAGCATGTGCAATTTGTATTGGCTTTACCAAAGCCTGTAGAAAACATAACATCCATCAAAACTACTGGAATTGTCATTAAAAACAGAAATAATCCCAGCCCATACTGGATCTGTATCCTCAAGATGAAAGAAGCTAATATATGGCCTCATTATTCATTATTATAAAGTTTCAGAAAGTGGCAGAGTAACCCGGATTTCTGATAAATTTCAACTTTACTATAATAATATGCTACTAGTCTGAGCTGTCAGTTTAGCGTTACTGCTGAACAAATTCTTTTACAGATTGGAAATTTTAAGAGCTGGCTTCTTGTTCATTTTACAGTTATTTGGAGATTTAACCTAGCTACCATGTTGCATAATTCAAAAAAATAAATCTTTTAATTGATGAACAGTTCAGTTATTTGCTAGACTTCTTTTTTTTTTTTTTTTT